>NC_082637.1:77028891-77331921 GCF_030936135.1 Gavia stellata
AACCCCTGTATAAAGCTGTACAAGGGGAAGGACACCTCCTTGTTTGGACTCAGGAGTGTGGAGATGCATTTACAAAATTGAAACAAGCCTTAATGAATGCTCCAGCTCTAGGCCTTCTGAATTTGGAAAAACCATTTGAATTATTTGTACATGAAAGATTACATATTGCTTTAGGGGTATTGGCCCAGAAGCTGGGATCATGGAAAAGACCCGTGGGGTATTTCTCAAAACAATTAGACAATGTTAGCGAAGGATGGCCAGCATGCCTCTGAGCAGTGACAGTTACAGTACTATTGATCCAAGAGGCCCAAAAATTGACACTTGGGCAAAAGCTAACTGTATTTGTGCTCCATGCAGTTACAGCAGCACTAGAACAAAAAGGAGGACACTGGTTGTCACCAAGCCGGATGCTGAAATATCAAGCCATTCTTCTGGAACAAAACAATGTGGAACTGAAAGTAACCATGATCCTGAATCCAGCAACCTTCCTAACTACTGAACCTCGTGGAGAAGAATTAATTCACGACTGTTTGCAAATGGTGGAACAGACATATTCCAGCAGAGTAGACTTGAAAGACATGCCAACAGAAAATGTGGACTGGGACCTGTTTTTATACGGTAGCAGCTTTATGCAAAATGGAACATGAAAAACAGGTTACGCAGTGGTAACCATTAAGGAAGTAATTGAGGCAAAACTCTGCCATCCAACACTTCAGCCCAGAAAGCAGAGCTCATAGCCCTGCTAAGAGCACTAGAACTTTCAAAAGGCAAAACTGTTCATATATGGACAGATTCAAAATTTGCCTTTGGAGTGGTCCATGCTCATGGAGTTATTCAGAAAGAAAGGGGACTCCTAATATCTCAAGGATCCTCAATCAAATATGAGCCAATGATTCAACAATTATTACAAGCAATTAATCTACCCTGATTAGTGGCAATTGCAAGGCACACTGATTTAGAAATAGCCCAATGCATATAAGAAACCGTATGGCAGATAAAGCTGTGAGAGAAGCAGCTGAAGGTCAAATATTGCTAGTTTTGCTGGAAAAGGTTCAGAGGTTGGGACCTAAGAGTCCACAGTACACACCAGAAGACAATCAAGTGGCTAATCTACCAAAAGCGAATGGAGCTGGAAGCCATCGTGCGGCGGGGCAGCTATGACGTGGTCGCCATCACAGAAACATGGTGGGACGACTCGCATGGCTGGAGTGCTGCGATGGAGGGCTATAAGCTCTTCAGGAGGGACAGACAAGGAAGGAGAGGCGGTGGGGTGGCTCTGTACGTCAAGGAGTGCTTTGATTGTATAGAGCTGGATGATTGTCACGACGGGGTTGAATGCTTATGGGCAAGGATGAGGGGGAAGGCCAACAAGCCGGATATCCTGCTGGGGGTCTGTTATAGACCACCCGACCAGGGCGTAGAAGCTGATGAAGCGTTCTACAAGCGACTGGCAGAAGTCTCACAGTCGCAAGCCCTTGCTCTTGTGGGGGACTTCAACTTACCGGATGTCTGCTGGAAGTACAACACAGCTAAGAGAAAACAGTCCCGGAGGTTCCTCGAGTGTGTGGAAGATAACTTCCTGACGCAGCTGGTAAGCGAGCCTACAAGGGAAGGTGCCCTGCTTGACCTGCTGTTTACGAACAGAGAGGGTCTGGTGGGAGAAGTGAAGGTTGGAGGCCATCTGGGGCTTAGCGACCATGAAATGATAGAGTTTGCAATTTTTAGCCAAGTAAGGAGGCGGGTGAGCAATACCGCTACCATGGACTTCCGGAGGGCAGACTTTGCCCTGTTCAGGACACTGGTCGTGAGGGTCCCTTGGGAGACGGTCCTGAAGGGCAAAGGGGCCCAGGAAGGCTGGACCTTCTTCAAGAAGGAAATCTTGAAGGCGCAGGAGCAGGCAGTGCCCCTGTGCCGTAAGAAGAGCTGGCGGGGAAGACGGCCAGTCTGGCTGAACAAGGAGCTTATGCTGAGGCTCGGGGAAAAAAAGAGAACTTACCACCTCTGGAAAAAGGGGCAGGCAAGTGAAGAAGAATACAAGGACCTCGTTAGGTCATGCAGGGAGGGAATTAGGAAGGCGAAAGCCCAGCTAGAGCTCAACCTGGCCACGGTCGTGAGGGACAACAAAAAAAGCTTCTATAAATACATTAACAACAAAAAGGGAGCCAAGGAGGATCTCCATCCTCTACTGGATGCGGCGGGGAACATTGTCACGAAGGATGAGGAAAAGGCTGAGGTACTTAATGCCTTCTTCGCCTCAGTCTTTAACAGCCACACCAGGTATCCTCAGGGTATCCGTCTCCCTGAGCTGGATGACAGGGATGGAGAGCAAAATAGGCTCCCCATGATCCAGGAGGAAGCAGTTAATGACCTGCTATGCCACCTGGACACTCATAAGTCTATGGGGCCTGATGGCATCCACCCAAGGGTGCTGAGGGAGCTGGCGGAGGAGCTTGCCAAGCCGCTCTCCATCATTTATCAACAGTCCTGGTCAACGGGGGAGGTCCCGGATGACTGGAGGCTTGCCAACGTGACGCCCATCTACAAGAAGAGTCGGAAGGAGGATCCGGGGAACTACAGGCCTGTCAGCCTGACCTCGGTGCCGGGGAAGGTTATGGAGAGGCTCATCTTGAGGGCGCTCACGGGACACGTGCAGGATAACCAAGGGATCAGGCCAAGCCAGCACGGGTTCATGAAAGGCAGGTCCTGCTTGACCAACCTGATCTCCTTCGATGACCAGGTGACCCGCCTAGTGGATGAGAGGAAGGCTGTTGATGTTGTCTACCTGGACTTTAGTAAAACCTTTGACACTGTTCCCCACAGTATTCTCCTAGAGAAGCTGGCGGCCCGTGGTTTAGACAGGTACACTCTTCGCTGGGTAAAAAACTGGCTGGATGGCCGAGCCCAGAGAGTTGTAGTGAATGGGGTGAAATCCAGCTGGCGGCCGGTCACAAGCGGAGTCTCCCAGGGCTCAGTTTTGGGACCGGTCTTGTTTAATGTCTTCATTGATGATCTGGATGAGGGGATAGAGTGCACCCTCAGCAAGTTTGCAGACAACACCAAGTTGGGAGGGAGTGTTGATCTGCTTGAGGGTAGGAAGGCTCTGCAGAGGGATCTGGACAGGCTGGATCGATGGGCTGAGGCCAACCGGATGAAGCTCAATAAGGCCAAGTGCCGGGTTCTACACTTTGGCCACAACAACCCCAGGCAACGCTACAGGCTTGGGGATGAGTGGCTGGAAAGCTCCCCCGCAGAAAAGGACCTGGGGGTGTTGATCGACACCCGGCTGAATATGAGCCAGCAGTGTGCCCAGGTGGCCAAGAAGGCCAACGGCATCCTGGCTTGTATCAGAAATGGTGTGGCCAGCAGGAGAAGGGAGGTGATCATGCCTCTGTACTCGGCGCTGGTGAGGCCGCACCTCGAATACTGTGTTCAGTTTTGGGCCCCTCACTCCAAGAAGGACATTGAGGTGCTGGAGCGTGTCCAGAGAAGGGCGACGAAGCTGGTGAGGGGTCTGGAACACAAGTCTGATGAGGAGCGGCTGAGGGAGCTGGGGTTGTTTAGCCTGGAGAAGAGGAGGCTGAGGGGAGACCTTATCGCTCTCTACAACTACCTGAAGGGGGGTTGCAGAGAGGTGGGTGTTGGTCTCTTCTCCCAAGTGACTAGTGACAGGACTAGAGGAAATGGCCTCAAGTTGCGCCAGGGGAGGTTCAGGCTAGATATTAGGAAAAAGTTCTTTACCGAGAGAGTAGTGAAACATTGGAATAGGTTGCCCAGGGAGGTGGTAGAGTCACCCTCCCTGGAGGTATTCAAGGAGCGTGTGGATGTGGCATTGTGGGATGTAGCTTGATGGACATGGTGCTGTGTGGTGTTGGGTGGGTTGGTTTTTGGTGTGTTGTGCCTTGTTGTTGTTGTGTGGTGGTTGGCTTGCGTGGGTTGTTTGTGGGTTTTTTTTTTGTTTTTGGTTTTTTTTTGTTTTTTGGGTTTTTTTTTTTGTTTGTTTGTTTTTTTTCAGGTTGGACTTGATGATCTTACAGGTCTTTTCCAACCGTAGTTATTCTGTGATTCTGTGATTCTGTGAACAAAAACCAAGAGGGGTGGTGGTGACTCCTTCACATCACGTAATACTTACCCAGGAAATTATGCATGAATTGGCCAATAAGCAACACCAAGAAACTCACTGGGGAATTGAAACAATGGTGGAAGCATTAAAAACACAAGTGCTAAGTGCATGATGACTGGAATGATCAAAAGCATAGTGAAGAAATGTGAATTATGCCTGAAGAACAATCCTCACTTACCCCGAAGACATTTACCAGGAGTGACAAAGAGAGGAAACAGTCCAGGAGACTATTGGCAAATAGACTTTTCCAAATTACCATGGCAAAATGGATACCGATATCTTTTAGTAATGTTAGATACTTTTTCAGGCTGGCCAGAAGCTTTCCCTTGTCGCACTAACAAGGCAAAATAAGTAGCAAAAGTGATACTTACGGAAATAATACCATTTGGGGTACCCATTGGACTATCTTCGGACAGGGGCCCACACTTCATAGCAGAAGCTGTTAAAGATAGTTAAAGACATGGGGTAAAATGGGATCTCCACACCCCATGGAGACCTCAATCAAGTGGCAAAGTAGAAAGAATGAATCAAAGCCTAAAAAGACAGATAAGTAAAAGTTACCAAGAGATTCAGATAAAGTGGCTGGATGCTTTACCCTTAGCTTTGCTACGGATACATATCCAGCCTAGAACTAAAGAAAAGGTTCGTCCTTTTGAGATCATATACAGTAAACCTTATCAGAGGACAGAAACAGGAGTTAATCCTGAAATCGTAGGAAAACATTACCTGAAAGAATATGTTATCTCTCTAGGAAAGGTTCTGTCCTCTCTCCACAGGTATGTCACTGTGAGCACACCACTATTCCTGGACATGCCTGCACATCAATACCAACCTGGAGAATGGGTCTATCTGAGGACATGGTCAGACAAACTGTTGAAGGACAAGTGGAAAAGATCTCTCCAGATTTTACTCACCACCTATACAGCTGTCAAGCTTGAAGGAGTCACTCTGTGGATACATCACAGCAGGATCAAGCCAGCCACATCACCAGAATGGACTGTCAAACAAGAGGGACCTTTATGTTTAAAATTAACTCGGGAGTCATGAAGTTCTGGGTTATATCTCTCGCAGTGATGTCAGGAAATGCAGGAGTCGATACAGGTGAAGAGTTCAACACAGAGTCAGATGAAAACCTAATTCTAGCTTTGATGCAAGGGTTTGGCAGAATGCGTAATCTTACCAGTGTTACAGCATGTACCCCAGTCCCTCATTTGGCTAGTCATCCCATCCCTTGGGGTACTAAACCAGTAAATTCATCTTTACTAGAGGAATATGATAACATCACAGGAGCCTTTAAACAGGCTAATGTTTCCTATTATTTAGATAAAGACAACAAGTGTAGACAAAGAGGTAGTGATGTTTTACAGGATGCTACTTTTTGGAGATCAGGAAACAACAGGACAGTATTTGGGAGGGGCTCAGAGGAACAATGTGCTAGGGGATCACAACCCTTAAATGCCCAGTTTTTGCAAATAGCATTAGCAGCCTCTGGCAGACAGGCCGCAGGATTACTGAACTCTGTGTCACTAATAAGGCAGTACCTAATGTAACCAGCACTCCGGAATGTACTAACCTTAGGGCAAAACTCAAAACTTGGACTAGACCTTTGGAAGGATATTGAAAATACAGAGGAAATGTGGATTGGTGCTTTAATTGGGGAACAAAGCCTACTTATCGTATTAGCTGAACCAATTGCAGGTGCCCCAAAGTCCTAAATTATAGTGAAATATCAATCCTAAATTCCACTTTGATGATGATGGAACATTGTAAGAAACAAAATTTTTTGACTGACAGTTGTAAACAAGACATTCCATCCCCAGGTTATACGACATGGGTCACATCAGATGGATATTGGACTACCCGACTATGAGTTAGTGCAATAACTAGACAAGTAACTTTAGGATTATTGGCCCTATGTCCTACATGGAAGAAGAGTCCAATCAAAGCTCAATATTGAGGATGAATTAAAAGAGATACTGAGACAGAAAAAGACCCTGATGTTTGGACAGAGCCTTCCGCAGCAGTACAACTTGAGTGGGGATTCCAAATTTTCCTATTACCAGGACTAATGGCTTTAGCAAATGGAATATTAATAGGAAAGCTGACTTGACAGGTAGAAGCCTTGTCAAGAGCCACTCAAAAAGGATTCCAGATAATCAACAAACAAGTACAAGCTAATACTAAAATGACTTTACAAAATAGGTGGGCCTTAGACTTGCTATTAGTTAAAGAACAAGGGGTGTGTGGATATCTTGTTAGACAAAGAACACTGCTGTATCCACATCCCAAGTATAGCTGATAACATGCAAGAACAATTAGAAAAAATGAGAAAAGTAGCAAAAGACAGCAGAGCTATCAGGGAGGCAGCTGAAATTAATTGGCTCAACAAAATCCTCCAAGAATTAGGTGGATCATCTCTAAAAGGATGGTTAGCCACATTGTTGGAAGGAATAATTTATGTGGTCATGATTGTGGTTATTACAGGAATCTGCGTAAGTTGTACCAAGAGAACCATTGAGAATAATATATGGAAGTAGTAAGAAAATCTAACTTAGGGACATGGTTTAGTGGTGGACTCGGTAGTGTTAGATTAACCTAATGATTACATGATATTAGGTTAACCTAATGATCACAACCTAAATCATTCTATGATTCTATCAAGGGAATATTTTTGTGTCATTGTCTTGTTTCCCACAGCCATTCATAGATTAACACTTGGTCAGAATGGGGAGGCTAGGACCATCTCTTGCTGACAGTAAAATCTGGCTAAGTCTGTGTTACTGAAGCAGCCTGTGTTTTCTTCAGGAGAAGATATGAGATAATACAAGACAAGTTTTGGAGTCTCCTAGCTGGAACATTGTCATTTCTGAGACAACACATTGGCAACAGCCGCCACCATCAGCTTCTGTAACTCTGTTTTAAGACTACTTGCAACACATTTATAAATCACTTTATTCTTTAAACTTACTCATATTTTCTTTCATCATCAATTGCATTCTAACACAATTTTTTTCCTTATGACTTTTTCCCAGAAAGAGATTCTTATATGTTGGCATTTGTTTTCATGCTGCTTTAGTTTGAAAAGCTGAACTACTGAGTATAAAGACCGTGCTGCATGACGGCTGATGGAGAGAACATAAAAAGGAATATGCGTGATAATGGATGCAGGCTGATGGGAAACTGAGCTGCAATCTCGCCAGGAGAAAAAGGGACAAAGTTTCGGTTCATACTGAGACAATATTTCATTTTTATTTGCTTCTGGGAATTTCAGATGAGATGTTTCTTTGCAGAAAACTTGTAACAAAATCAAAGAGAGTGTCCTGTTTAATATTTGTACTGTGGCCTCAAGCCACAAGCCATTGTTTACACACATAAAACCAAAAAAAGAAAAAGAGGTTTCTGGTGATGAAATATCTGGACTTATTTGGCATACTGCATTACATACTTGCACCTTTTCTCATTGGCAGGAATGCAAAATTCCTCACTTAAAACTTCAGCACTACACTATTCTTTCCCTCTGACTCTGTTTCTCTTTCTCTTTCCATGAGACTGTTTCTCCCTCTCCTTTTCTCCTTCTTTTCCTTCTCTTCTAGTAGGTCACTTGATACTTACTCTTCCTGTTTGGATTTATTTTGGTGTCAATATCCAACCCTAAACTAGAAATATGTAGGAAATAAAGTAATTTGTCTTGGTCCTGTCCCTGGCCTGCAGAGCTTTTATTATTTGCCTGATTTGTTATTATAGTTAATTGTAATACTATTTAGGCCCGCTAATGCAGCACAAAAGCAAAATGAATTGATAATAACGAGAAGCTTTTAGAGGCAATATTTAAGCAATAATGACCCCTGAGTCAAACATTTCCTGGCAGCTAATGACTGGCTGGAAGACTAAAAGGTCTAAGATAAACCCAGGGGCTCTTAACCCAACCCACCATTAGCTGCCAGGAAATGCCTGACCCAGAGATCACTAATGCTATTATACATCATAAAAAAATAAAGAAACTCTAATTACCTTCCTGCATGTTAGAAAGCTAAAAATTGAACATCAAGTTGCCATAGATTTGGTTCCTTGCTTTCAGCACTGGGTGTTAATCACCAGTGTCATTATCAAAACAGAAATTGATAATAATTCATTTGGAGTCAGTAATGTTATTTAGTGCTGATTGTTCACTCTTAGGTGTAAGCCCATATAAGTCCCTTTTGCACCACACTAAATCTTTATGAATATTTAAATCATCGTAAATGTAAAGACTAACCAACAGTTCAGTGGGATCTCAAAAGACAGATTTCACTGTGACTTTAGAATATTTTTTGTATCTTTAGACACCTTCATGTTGATACAGGAACAGCAAGTATTTGGAAAAGAATATAAGTAGCATTTTTAATGCCAGCCTCCACCCAATGCACATTGGAAATAGGCATTTTTACATCTTCATTTGCTGAATAGATAGGAAATTATCTGTGAGCCAGTCCAGTTCCTATCCTAGAATAAAAACAAAAAGTGTCTCTCACAATTTCATGACCTAGTGTGATTAATACTTTTTCTTTGATGTAGCTTCTTGTGTTTCAGATGCCTCTGATGTTTTTCCTGAAATGCACCCTGTGAGTTTTGTTCCATTTTACATTAACCTTTAGATATGACTCTTCCTTTTCCCACTGCTTCTACTTCATCCATTTGCTTTTTCTTGTTCTCTTTGTAAACAAATCTCACCTCTTCTGACAGCTGTCCCGGTACTCTTTGAGACAAAGTTTTGACTTATTATTTATAAAGGGGATTTTTTGCAACAAAGGAGTTCCCAGAGCATTGTGTTTGGATGGGAACCACTGCCAGACAAGTGAAGAGCTAAAGCTATCACCTGCAAAATGGAAGACAGGTTAAATCAAGAAGTAGTCCATTTGGAATTTGTTACCCTCTTTCCTGCTGAATGACTGGGCATAACAGTATTTCTGGTGTGTGTTTTATTTAGAGTACAGACTGCACAGCATAGCTATTGCCATTTTTTTGCTATAAAAGCAAACACTTCCACCTGCTCGAGGTCAGCTTCAGTGTGAAATTTAATGTGTCCTCCTTTTCTGAATATTTTCCAAAATTTTTATTTTTATACATATATATTTTTACCCTGGTGAGCTCAAAATTTGTTCTTGAGTGAATGCTTTTTGTGATTTGTATATCCCCTTCTGATTTAAAATCCTAGAGAAAATAGAAAGTTAATAAATCAGAGCAAATCCAGGAGAAGTTATACAACTCAGACAGCACATGCTTGCTTAGGTGAATACAACAAGACTAAATTGAAATGAAGAAGCAACATTATGATGTACAGGTTTACAGTTATAAAAGAAAAAGAAACAAAGACAATTCTAGCTATAGCCTTTTCCTACCTGACTGCATACCCTTACAATCATATTTAGTAGTAGTGTGCAAATATAACGTTACAGAAATGTCTATTGACTAAAAACTGGTTGAGACCAATGGTCCTGAAATTCTTTGCTACCTGTCAGTTTACACAATCCACTGTATTTAAATGCAGTGGCCAGTTCTATTCTTGAGCATCTGGAGATGTATAGATTGAGTCATTAGCAATTAGCAATGGTGCAGATGCTACTACTCAGTGATTTCGTAGTACAGAGATTTAACCTGTAATTCATGTAAAATGTTCCAACTGTCACAGAGAGCTACATGTGATACATACTTTCCAACAACGTTTGCTCTAAAATGCAGCCAGAATTTTGGTTCTTCAGCACCACAGAGTACAGGGTGGAAACTCTTATATCACCTCTTCA
Organism: Gavia stellata; assembly: GCF_030936135.1. NCBI lineage: Eukaryota > Metazoa > Chordata > Aves > Gaviiformes > Gaviidae > Gavia > Gavia stellata. The sequence goes on from NC_082637.1 coordinate 77,038,792, forward strand.
GCCCCCATATGGATTTATAAATGTGTCACAAGGGCCATTAACACAGAAAGCACAAATGATCTTTAAATGCATCTATCACATAAGCCAAAAGAGTGACTGCCCAAATTGTTGCCAGTCACAGGAGTTCAACCCCAAGGGCAAAACATGGCCCAGAGTCCATAACCTGTCTCCCTCCTCTTCTCTTTGCCATGATAATCTACTAAATCACATGGTCTAAGAGCACTATTAATAATTTCTTAACATCATTCTTTCTCGAGCTGGTAAAACTAGGAAGAAACTGTTGTCTAGTGCTGTCTTTATTTTATATTCCAGTTTAATTTACTACCTATGCTGCTAACTCTTTTTAGATATGGGCAAAACAGCTGAACTCAGATCAAAAAGAATATTTTTGCACACAGACTTAAAAGTCAAGTCTTACACAAAAATTTTGTCTTTGAACATGATGTTCTTTACTTATTTTGGATTAGTATAAAGGGCTGGAACTGAGCCCTGTTGATTTGAGGTAGCTACTTTTGATCACTGTTGCTTAAATTGCAATGACATTTTCTCTAGTTCCAGCTCCAAGGACACAAACCTGCTTCTTGCTTGGAATGACAGGTTCTGCGTGAAAAATCACTTACTCAAGGTGTCAATGCAAGGTCTGCTTACTGCAGTGGGTTAATGAACTAGCTTTGTGCCTTGAGGGAAGATGAACTTGTAGCTAGTTTTGATCACAAATGGAATAAGAACTGGTAATTCTGAACTGGTCCTCTGTGTTTATCTGTGCAGTGCAACACCCACACGGTATTTCAGTAGGGACAGCTTGAAATTATTATTACGAATTATTTATTATTCACCCAGTACCAGATCTCAGTCAGCACCACAGCAGAGCTGTGTGCTGTGCAAACCAGAACTATAAAACAAAACCTTGGGGCCCAAAAGGGAGCACGAGGCTTTCACCCAGGATGGAATTGGTGCAGAAACTGGCCAGGACATTATCCAACACAGCAAACTACTTTACAGAGGTGCAACCTGGCTTTTAGCCCTTTACTCTCATGAGCACCCAGCTAAGCATGCACAGTATGTAGCTCACAGGTCTCCCAAGCCCTGCTCCATCCCTAGACATAGCATACGGTCCAGAAAGAGGGCCTTGCTGGCACAGGGGCCCTGGAAAGCCAGAACACTTCTTATGGCAGGCAGGAATTGCGGACATGCCTAGGTAGCCTACTCTCCATATGTTCAGCTCAGCTGTGTCTCTTCCCTCCTCTCTTGTGGCATAAGACATTTTACATGGGGTCGGGGAGGTCAGCCACCCCACAAGTAGAGTACTGAACCCACCAAGAGTCAGCAGGAGGTCTCAAGCTGCTGAGATGTTGACGGTCTGAGAGCAACAGTGGGTCCACAGCATCTCCCTTTTCATGTTTCTGGTGAAGTCACACACTACAGCTGGACCTAGCAGAACTGCCCTATTTGCACCTGCTGAAAAAACTTCACTGCTTAGCTTCACTCCTGACCAGCTTACCTAAGCTGGAATTGAGCGTGAAATATACCTTTCCTTTGAAAAAATGTTAGTTAAGCACTATGCGACAATCAAAAGAAACCAGGACGATTGAAGAGCCTGGAAATATACAGATACCTCTCTGATACCAATGCACTAGCGGTTATTTGAAACATCACTGATTGCTAACCAATTGCCTGACAACTACTTTCACAGATCATATCCCTATTTTGATAGCTGTTGTACAAGCACAAAACAAAAAAAGGCATTGATTCATCATTAACTTTATAATATTTGGCAGTGTAAGAACCAAAGTGCTGCCCTTCTGGGTGACACTATAAGGCCAATAGTCTTGTCCCTGAGACTAGCCAGAAGTGAGGCAAGTGTAAGAAACGGTGTGTGTACGTAGAGTGATCTTTGTCCTGAAACACTTTTGCAGATTGTAATAATACAGGCACAAACTGGGAGACAATATTGGACAGCAAGACAGGCAGTGATTTCAGATAGCAAATGATTATATATCTGCTGTAAGCCTCAAAAGAAAGGACAAGTTTAAGGAGACTGAAGATGTCATTCTGGAGACTAGACCTCTTTCTTGTTCTAGGAGGGGAAGGAGAGTAACTTTACAGAACATAAAAGACCCAACAAAGCAAAGCCTATGCCCCCACTAGAGCTGCTGTAGGACTTCTACTTCCAGAGATGCTGGGTGTGTGCAGAATACACATGCCTCCACCTCCAGTTCTTCTTTTGCTTCTCTTGCTTTCATTCTCTACAGATCCTAGATGCCAAAAGACAGCTCACAACTTTAGTTTATTATATTACAGAAGTCAAGTCATGCTCCTTGAAGTTGTAGCAAACCATGATGAGATGTGCAGAGGTCCTTCATTTCTGAGACATCTTGTTCTGCACATGCATATTAACTCTTTCTGTCTGGTAAATATACAAGTTGTGCCTTGGAAGGTACTTGGCATATGAGGGATAGAAATGCTCAATAAAGCCCTTTACAAAAGACTAATTAAGGAGTGGATGTTAAAAGCCAGGCCAAAAACACCTTTAAGAGAACCATAGCACTGAATTAACATTCTATTCCTTTGGAAGCCAGCATAGATATCCAGTTTTCAGACTACACTGGAGAAATTTTCTTGTTTTTGTTGAAAGAATAAAGATTGATCTGAACAAGGTACTTCCATTTCATCTATTTTCCAAAGTGAAAGGAAATATAACACCTGAGTTTTAGCAGCAATCAATAAACACAACTACAGTTTAATACAAATGTGCTTTTTATTATTTTATGCTATAATGACTTAATTTGATGTAAAAGCTGAAAAATCAAGAAACAAGGCTCCTGTAAGGCACCAAATATTTAACAGGAGTCCTCTTCAGGCTCACTGTTGTAAATATGTATGAAGAAAGTTCCCACATGCAACATGTTGGAAAGCAGGAGCTAACTGAATTAATAAAATGACCCTAATTTCATGTTATTGAAACTAGCATTGGAACAGAACTACCTATAGCCTCATAAAGACCTTGGGGTGTCTGTTGCCTTAATATTTCTATTATTTAAAGAAACCAATAATAGAAACCTTAGACTTTTAATAATACTGAACACTATGTGAAAATGAATGCAAACACTTGCGACTTCTAATTCAGCACCATAACATAAGACATTCCCCTCTTTTTCTGTCTTTTCCCCCCACATTTATTTCAAGCAGGATTTTCACTGCAAATGATATTTCACATTTGCTGTTACCATCCTCTCATTTAAATATGTATTTATATCAGTGCTAACATATATTTCCTTGTCTCTTTTTTAGGGGGGAAATTGTGGAGAGGTTTTCCACATGAAAATTAATTCTCCGTGTCTTATCATTTTCTAATCATGTTTACCTGAGTGCAAGTGCAAGACAAATTCAAAGTTCTGGCTGATTTAGATTCCTCACCCCTAGCAGTAGAAGATTAATTTCCTGGGACATGACTGGAGATCTGCTGGAGAACTGCTTCACTTATTGGAATTGCAGGTATAAAACATTTCTTAAGGTAAGAGCTTTAAAGGATAAGGCAACTGTAGTTAATATGCTGTTAGTATGCAGTTAGTATTTTCAATGTCATTGAAAGATGCCCTTGAAAGATTTTATACAAGCATAGTAATGTTAGTTGCAACTGCTTTTGGGGTTTTTTTTTCCCTTATCAATATAGCAGTATGGACTTTGATACCTATGCCTCTTAAAACTGTTCTTTCCTTCTTCCGGTCAAAAGTAATTTGTACTAGGATAACTGTCCATGTGGGATAAAAAAGTTTGACCTCAACAGTGTTAGATCTTTGCAACCAGTTGGTGTTCCTGGATGAGACCCAAGTCTGTCTCTCAGAAGCGTTTTGTGGACAGTGGAGTTTGAATCAGTTTTCAAGTGATTTTGTCTTTTAGCTTTTCCTTTCAGAAATGCTGTGACAACACTGAAACAAGATTCACTCACTAGAGTGTTTTTGAAGATGTTACAGCACTGCAAATAATGCTGGATACTGATGGCTTAGGCTGCAGGGTAAGTATTAGTGGAGGATTCATGTTTTGTTTTAATAGAGTGCTTAGAGAATTCATTATACTTAACCATTATTTTGGGGTCAGAGACAGTTTTGTGCTTTATATTGCCCACAAGTGCAGCAGGACATTGAGTGTGATCAACTGCCATTTGAAACCATATATAAATAGTAATGGGGAAATTGAGGCAAGGGACCAAACATGAACAGTAGGACAGACTTAAAGCAAATTTCAGAAAGCCCAGATCGCTACACTGAAAATTAACTTCACAGCAGGGAGACAACAGCTAATCCCCTTTTCAAATTTGTCAGTAAGCTGACTGAGAACCTGGCCATGGTTATATGTCACAGGATAACAAAACATATTTCTTCAGGGATAATAAAATATCAGTATATGAATACTATGTACTGTAAATGAAAATATGAGAAAAATGTTAAAATTATTAACCTTAGCAAACAGAAAAGAGTTTCACCAATATAATCAAGTACATTGTCTCCCTTGCTGCTTGACTGCCCTTCAGGCATCAACCAGCCACTGTGGGGAGGTTTCCGGTTGTTATTGATGCACTCCTCTTGAATTCCTTTGAGATACTTGGAAGGATCTGCAAAACATGAAGTCTCTAAGGGTCCCCTGAAATCTGCTTTGAGTGTGTATCACAGACACTTGAAGTCTTGCAGGGGTCAGGAGTTGATCTTCAGTGAAAACTGGCTGTGCTTTGGGGAGGGTCTGGAGGAGGTTGCCCTCCCATCTGTACCCAGAGGCACAGCAGTGCTGGCCACACACGGCCGGACAGCAACGGTGCCCCAGGAGTTGGGGATGCAGGGTACCCATGTTCACCCAGGAGGACAGGAAGGAAGAGCAGCCAACAAGGAGTATCCTGATTTGGGTATAGCAAGCCCCAGGTGAAGGACTGCGGAAAACAGGGACAATAAACCATTTAAACATATGCATTTCCATGCATATCTTGAGTGCCAGTGAGATGCTATGATGCACTCCCAGTCCATCATCTCCAGATAATTTCTTGAGGGTGCAGAATAACCATCCCACACTTGCTGTGAACACTGGGTGACTTGCGTCCACCGATTACCCAGAGTATTTTGGTGGTAACCACAGCTAGACCACAAGTTGAGTGTTTCAGTACCCACTCCTCTACATGCTTACCTTAAAGAAATGCAAGGTCATTTTACAGTGCAGGTGGAATTCACTAAATTCAATATTGATACCAGAAAGTCCCTGCAAATAAAAGAACTCCCCCACCCTATCCACCCTGAGAGTGCCAGAGAATTCAACAGCCTCTGCTAAATAGCATGGTGTATTTAAATACAAAAGGAGAAACATAGTAAAACAAACCCCAAACCCGAACTACTTATCAAGCTGATAAATTCAGGATCCAAACCAAAAAACAAAGCCACTGATCAAAAAACTCTAGCACCTTCTGCAGATCAGAGTCCTCGCAGGGGCCTATCAACACTTCATGAAAGCAATGCTCCATTCACAAATCAACTGAATTTCAAAGAAAGAGGTGAAAAAGTGAATTTTAAAGCAGCCGGTAGGAAACAGACTTTGTTTCACAGTAAGAGCTCCACCAGAGGAGTTGTGCAGAGGTCCTGGCAGTCAGGAAGAGAGAAGTCCAGTTTAAGCATTTCAGGTGGACTACTATATGCTACCAAATCTAATGCAATATAGGGAGTTGGCAGAGCTTCTGTACAGAGGGCAATGCCTGTCATACTGTGATCAACAGCGCACGAAAACGCATGTATTACCCGGATATATGGGTTATACTCTAAAGCATGGGAAATATTGAAAAGTATTTCAAACTACACAAATTTTCTTTCTGTTCTTCAGAGGATGGTATGAAATGTCTGTCACTGAATCTATGCACTGAAGGAAATAAAGTATAATTTAGGGCTGTATGTTTCCACCCCAGTAAGAGGAAATTAGATGCTTTAGGGTTTGTTTGTTTGCTTGTTTGTATGTCAAATATTTTCTTTCCTAATTTTTTCCTTTCAGTTGTAAGATTTGTGTAGAAATTGTGTGGAGATTGTCAGTCACTGTCAATATATATCTAGGCTTTAGTCTCCAGATGTCATTTATATTATAAGGACAAATCTGTACATATTGAATTGAAGTACTTCTGTTTAGATGACGTACGTCATTACTAGCCTGAGGTTTGGTAGTTACCCTGGGGACAGCGTTTGGTCTTTTAGGTCTGCTTGTATCGTACTGCCAGTATGAAAACTATTGTGTGTCAAGGACCATTAGGCCAAAGTAATTTCTTCTGCAATCACAGGGAGTCTCATGTAGCAGTGTATCTTGTACCTGGAGAAATCTTTTTGCCTGTAAAGTTTTGCCACTGCTGATAAACACTAACGACAATTAGCTCTGCAAGACAGTGAATTTTTCCAGAGATTTTTAAGTACATTGATAAATGTGCATTTCCTTACCATACAGTAAGAGAAACTGAGGCACAGGTAAAGTAAGTAATTTGTCCAGCAGTAAGACGACTGTAACATGTCATGCTGGTCACCAAACCACATATGTAACCCTTTTTTGTTGCAGGTATCATATGTTATGTGCGATACAGGAGACTTAACACAGGTCCATAAAATTTCCCTGAAAATTTATCACATATTCTATCTGCTACTACATATACCACGAAATCATGATTAGTGACACAGCCCGTTGCAATTAAATGGCTTGAGCATAATACACTGTAATAGAGTTTTTTGGCTTTTATCGTGTAATCCAGCGAGATGCAGATTCAGATTCAACCTTTTCCTTCCCAAAACCAAGTGATGTGTGAACATGAATTATTGAAACTTTTGCATATTGGTTTTTTGGGTGTTCACAGTGTAATACACACAAGACAATATTATTCTCTAATGTGGAAAGCTGAGTAATTTCTGTTCTTGTATATGATTTTGCAAATATGGAAAGTAACATAGTTAGTTACATCATCCATTTCATCACCATTCCCTTCAATTTTTAATCCAGCTTCCTCATCAGGAATTTGGAAGAGCATGCCATTTGTTCTATCTTGCTTAACTACAAGCCACAACTTGCTTATGAGATAGTGCAAACAACACCTGAAACATCACATCTGAGATGTACTTTGTTTTCACAATTAGAAGAATGAAAAGCACTGAAGTCACTTCTATTCCTAGCATAGTTGTTATGCTACTAAGTTTATGATGAATCCAGATTTTATAAAAATCTATTTCCGCACAAAGCTTTATGGAGGCTTTTTTATGAGTGTATTTTCCTTTTGTGACAATACAGTCAAAAGAGTTTAAGTCAACTCACAATGGAGGTAAAACTTTCAAACTCTTCAGGACATTGTAGTGTAGGCATGGAAAAGGTAAGAAAATTACTCATTTATAGTACAGCACTAGTGTTTTCCATTTGGAAGCCTGCATTTGGATGAGATAAATCCTGTATCGAAGAGATGATACCATGTTAGAACAAAAGTGAAAATACATTTTAGGCAACTTCGTGTTAACTTCAGCTTCTGTGGTTTTATTTGCAGGCACTTTATTTCAGGAGCCAAGATGAATTTTTCTTCTGATAAACTGATGTGTAGAAACTATGGTCTGCTTGGTTTGCTTTTAACTCCATTGCACAGCTAAATTGCATCATAATTTCTTGTTTTGTCTGCCTTTAGCAACATCTGAAGGTCCAATGTCAGCCTAAAAAGCTCAGAAAGGGAGAGAATACATACACATTCTCATGACTGATATGGATATACTTTAAAAAAAACCAAACAAACAGCCTTAATGAAAAAATATCAAAACAGCTTACTCCAATGCAATAAAACAGGGTATTTATAGAAATCAGACCCTTCCCATTCTTGTTTGAGTCATCCAAACACCAATGTCAACTTGACACTGTAATGAGTCAAAAAGCACATCTAACATCTATAAAGTAAGCTTTCACTTGTGGTTTAACCGCAGCCGGCAATTAAACACCACACAGCCGTACACTCAATCCCCCCACCACAGTGGGATGGGGTAGACAATTGGAAAAGTAAAAGTGAGAAAGCTCGTGGGTTGAGATAAGAACAGTTTTATAAACTAAATTAAATCAACAACAACAAGAACAACAATAATAGTAATAATATTGTAATGAGAAGGAAAATAACGAAGAAGCGTAATAAAACTGAAGAAAGGCAAGTGATACAAATGAAAACAACTGCTGACCACCCTCCAACCGATGCCCAGCCTGTCCCCAAGCAGTAGTCTCCCAGCCAGCTTTCCCCCTAGTTTATATACTGAGCATGACATCATACGGTATGGAATATCCCTTTGGTCAGTTGGGGTCAGCTGTCCCAGCTGTGTGTCCCCCCAACTTCTTGTGCACCCCCAGCCTACTCGCTGGTGGGGTGGTGTGAGGAGCAGAAAAGGCCTTGACACCGTGTAAGCACTGCTTAGCAGTAACTAATACATCGCTGTATTATCAGCACTGTTTTCAGTACAAATCCAAAACACAGCCCCATACTAGCTACTATGAAGAAAATTAATACTATCACCCCAGCCAAAACCAGCACATTCTCCACCCCATATATGTCATGCTCAGGTAGTACACTCTCCAATACATTCTCATCACCTACCATCACCCTTCCCATCCTTTGTTATAATACACAGGTATTAGTCCCTTAGTCTATGGACCACCCCTGTGAAATGTCTGTAAAATGTCCATAAATATCCACAAATATCCACCAAATGTTCATTGAGTTCATTTAGTCCATGACTTTGGGCTCCGTCTGTTATGGTGGTCACTCAGGACAGGAGAGATGTTGTATTGCATGGAGTTACTGGGCACCACAGCCAGCTCAGGTCACGTCACTGCTGCACTTGCACTGCTTCTTGTAAGGCTTGTCCTCCATTGGTTCAGGTGATTCCTGCCATACAACTCAAATCACGGATTATTTCACCCAGAATGAAATCACCTTGAGGTATGCATTGGACTCCCCCATCCTTCTGTATTACCCACCAAGTACACCCAGGTCCTTGAGAAAAACAATCCCATGAATAGTTTTACCCTTTCCTGAGGAAGGAAAAACCCAGACTGTTTTTCTCAACAAGTTCCTTATATGTACTACGGGGATCTTATCTCTTTCCACAGTGTGCAGGGGCTTGGATTGGGCAGGGCCTCTAGTATTAACTAGCCAAGTGGCCTCTGCTAAATGCTTGAATGTCCCAGCACCCATTGCTTTCAGTGTCGTTTTTAGCAGTGCGTTGTATCATTCAATTTTCCCGGAGGCTGGTGCATGGTAGGGGATGTGATACACCCAGTCAATGCCATGCTCCTTGGCCCAGGTGTTAATGAGATTGTTTCAGAAATGAGTCCCGTTATCTGATTCAATTTTTTCAGGGGTGCCGTGTCACCATGAAACTTGCTTTTCAAGGCCCAAGATAGTGTTCTGGGCAGTGGCATGGGTCACGGGTATGTTTCCAACCATCCAGTAGTTGCCTCCACCATTGTAAGCGCTTGCTGCTTCCCGTGGCGGGTTTGTGGTCATGTGGTGTAATCAATCTGCCAGGCTTCCCCGTATTGATATTTCAGCCATCGTCCTCTATACCAAAAAGGCTTTAGCCGCTTAGCTTGTTTGATTATGGCACATGTTTGACAATCATGAATAACCTGTGCAATGGCATCAATAGTCAAGTCCACCCCTCGATCATGAGCCCATTTGTAGGTGGCACCCCTTCCTAAATGTCCTGATGTGTCATGGGCCCATCGAGCTATAAATAGCTCACCCTTATGTTCCCAATCCAGATCCACCTGAGCCACTTCAATTCTAGCAGCCTGGTCCACCTGCTCATTGTTTCAATGTTCTTCAGTGGCACGACTCTTGGTTATGTGAGCATGTACGTGACGTACTTTTACAACCAGGTTCTCTACCCGAGCAGCAATATCTTGCCATAATTCAGCAGCCCACATGGGTTTACCTCTGCGCTGCCAGGTGCTCTGGGCTGACGTGCCAGGCCGCTGAATCCACACAGTCCAATAAACCCGGTTGTCCCTTTCCTCTGCCTGACCGAAGGCAGGGCCTCTCTATTCCCGGTCTGAGTCTTCCTTACTTGATTTTTGTAACTCCACTGCTGTAGCCACCCCCACAGAGCATTTGCTGCCATCCATGAGTCAGTATAGAGATAGAGTACTGGCCATTTCCCTCGTTCAGCAATATCTAAAGCCAGCTGAATGGCTTTCACCTCTGCAAACTGACTCGATTCACCTTGTCCTTCTGCAATTTCTGTGACTTGTCATGTAGGAATCCACACAGCAGCTTTCCACCTTCATTGTTTTCCCACAATACGACAGGATCCATCTGTAAACAGGGCATATTGCTTCTCAGTCTCTGATCATTTATTATACAGAGGGGCCTCTTCAGCACGAGTCACCTCCTCTGGCGACACTCTGAAGTTTCGGCCCTCTGGCCAGTCCATGATCACTTCCAGGATTCCCGGGCGGTCGGGGTTTCCCATCCGAGCCTGTTGCATTATCAGTGCGACCCACTTCCTCCATGTAGCATCAGTTGCGTGATGCATAGAGGGGATCTTCCCTTTGAACATCCACCCCAGCACAGGCGATCGAGGGGCCAAAAGGAACTGTGCTTCATTACCAACTGCTTCCGAAGCAGCTCAAATTCCTTCATATGCTGCTAATATTTCTTTTTCAGTTGGAGTGTAAGGGGCTTCAGATCCCCTATAATCCCGGATCCAAAACCCCAGAGGTCGACCTCGAGTCTCTCCAGGCGCTTTCTGCCAGAGGCTCCAGGTGGGTCCGTTATCCCCGGCTGAGGTGTAAAGCACATTTTTCACATCTTGTCCTGTCCGGACTGGCCCAAGCGCTACTGCATGAACCATCTCCTGTTTAATTTGTTCAAAGGCTTGCTGCTGTTCAGGGCCCCATTCAAAGTCATTCTTCTTCTGGGTCACTCGATAGAGAGGGCTTACAGTCAGACTATAACCTGGAATATGCATCCTCCAGAAACCCACGACACCTAAGAAAGCTTGTGTTTCCTTTTTGTTAGTTGGTGGAGACATAGCTGTTATTTTATTGATCACATCCATTGGGATATGACAAAGCCCATCTTGCCATTTTATTCCTAAAAACTGAATTTCCTGTGCAGGCCCTTTGACCTTACTTTGTTTTATACCAAAACCAGCTTTCAGGAGAATCCGAATTATTCTTCTCCCTTTCTCAAACACTTTGTCCACTGTGTTGCCCCACACAATGATGTCATCAATATACTGCAGGTGTTCGGGAGCTTCACCCTGTTCCAGTGCAGTCTGGATCAGTCCGTGGGAAGTGGTAGGACTATATTTCCACCCCTGGAGCAGTCGATTCCAGGTGTACAGGATACCCCTCCATGTGAAAGCAAACTGTGGCCTGCACTCTGCTGCCAGAGGGATCGAGAAAAACGCATTGGCGATATCTATTGTTGCATACCATTTGGCAGCGTTTGACTCCAGTTCATACTGGAGTTCTAGCATGTCTGGTACAGCAGCACTCAGCGGCGGTGTGACTTCATTCAGGCCTCGATAGTCCACTGTTAGCCTCCACTCTCCGTTAGATTTTTGCACGGGCCATATGGGATTATTAAATGGTGAATGAGTCTTACTGATCACTCCTTGACTTTCCAGTTGATGGATCAACTTATGGATGGGAACTAGGGAGTCTCGACTGGTGCGATATTGTCGCCGGTGCACTGTCATGGTAGCAATTGGCACCTGCTGTTCTTTAACTTGCAGCAACCCCACCACAGACGGATCCTCTGAGAGAACAGGCAAGCTAGAGAGCTGTTTAATCTCCTCTGTACTCAAAGCAGCTATACCAGAAGCCCACCAGTACCCTTTTGGTTCTCTGAAATACTCTCTCCTGAGATAGTCTATGCCAAGGATGCATGGAGCCTCTGGACCAGTCACAATAGGGTGCTTTTGCCACTCATTCCCAGTTAGGCTTACTTCAGCCTCCAACACAGACAGTTCTTGGGATCCCCCTGTCACTCCAGAAATACAGATGGATTCTGCACCCTTGGAATCTGATGGAATTAGAGTACACTCTGCACCGTTGTCCAGTAGAGCTTTATACTCCCCTGGGGCTGATGTGCCAGGCCATTGAATCCACACAGTCCAGTAAACTCGATTGTCCCTTTCCTCCACCTGACCGAAGGCAGGGCCCCTCTACTCCTGGTCTGAGTCTTCATTATTTGGTTTTTGTAAGTGCAAAACAGAAGTCCCTTCATCAGGATCAAAAGTACGGTCAGCCCTTCTACTCTGCCCAACAGACACTGGAGCAGTAATTTTCCTGGATGGATGTTTTTTGGCTGTTGTTTTCCCTTGCAGTTCCTGCACCTGAGCTTCTAGTCTCCAGGTATGTTGACCATCCCACTTCCTCATGTCCTCCCCCTGGTCCCGCAGGAAGAACCACAGGGTTGCACGTGGTGTGCGCCACCCGTACCTTTTCGCTTGAACAGGAAAAAGCTGACTCTTAATAGCTGAGGCTTTGGTTGGAGTGGATGAGGAAGACCTACCCTTCTCAGCTTGCTCGAACATGTTTTGGGTCAGTCTGTGTCTGTCCACAGCCGAGACACAGGCACACATGGAGGGAGCAAGGTTATCTTCGTGTTCTCGGAGTTGCCTGGCCAGTTCATCTATAGCTGCTGCCTCAGTGTCGCCAGGGTGTGGGTGTATGACATCGCTGCATTTCGTACAAACTTTCGTCAGATGGACCATGTGCACCGGATTTCATCTGGGTCTTTGGATGCTTGGTCATTATAGATCACCTCCAACATGGCTAATTCCCTCAGATACTGGATGCCCCCCTCAATGTCCGTCCATTTCCTTCGAGAATTTGCAAGTTTTTCCTTGAAGGGATACCGGTCCTTCACACTTGACAGGAGTCGCCACCAAAGACTGAGGACTCCTGCCTTTTTTCCAATCCCTTTGTCAATGGCCTTGTCCTTAGCAAGGGATGCCAGCTGCCGGGCTTCCTTACCCTCTAATTCCTGACTACTGGCCCCAATATCCCAGCATCGGAGCAACCATCTGAGAATTAGCTCACCTGGCTGATGACTAAAATCTTTTCGCATATCTTGCAGCTCACTTAGGGATAGGGAGTGGGTGGTTTCTGTCTCATTGATTATCTCAGTCTCTTCCTCCTCCTGTTCTTGTGGCTGCTCTGCCACAGAACAGGCTGCCTCTTCTGATTCTTTCTCCTGCTCCCTCTTAGGAGAAGCTTCTTAATCCCTTACTAAACGAGCTGACATCCGCTTCCACTGTTTCTTTTTAGTTACAAGGGCAACTGATACAGTGCCTGGTTTAGCCACAGTGTCTGTTGGCTTGTTTTCCCTCTCTTCTCCCTGAGGGTGCTGCATGATATTGAGCAGTGTTTGGTAGATACTGGCCAGGGCCCAGCACAGTGCAGTAAGTTGTGCCTCTGTGGAGTAGCCACAGCATATTTTTTTTTTCAAACATTCTACCACTTCATCAGGATCCTGTAGTTGTTCGGGAGTGAAGTTCCAGACTATTGGAGGTGAGAAGTTCTCTAGATACCTGCCCATATTCTCCCACATGCCATGCCACCCATGACCATACTCTCACGGAGCCTGGGTCGTATACCTAAATTACTTGTTAACCTTAGACAAAACTGAAGCAATATTTCTAAGAAATACCACTAGAAGTATTTTAACTACCCAAGGATGTTCAAGATACTGAGAAGTTATTGTAATGAGGAAGACAACATTACAGAAGAGGGTAGCAAGGGTGCCGTTCTGTATTTCCTCCATAAAAAACCTCCCAGAGGAGAAGTATAATTGTTAAATGTCTCCATGAGATGGCACCCAAAATACAGTAATGGCTTTAGTACGGAGACCAAATACAAGATGAAGCTCAAGGTCAGTGTTTTAAAAATTAATCTCCCAGGCAAAATATCACTAATCACTACAGAACACAGCAAACTGAAAAAGCCAACACCAATCTTTAACAGGTACAGCAAAAAAAAGAGCATGGTGCAGATCAGGTAATGTCAAGAACAGATGAATCAATATAGTGACCAACAACTGTTAACAGATATAAATCCCTTCTAATATGCTCTGTTCAATCTGTTATTACCTCAAACCCTTCGAGACCCATGTTGGACATAAAAAAGGACTGTCGTGGTTTAACCCCAGCCAGCAACTAAGCACCACACAGCTGTTCACTCAGTCCTGCCCCCCCTCAGCGTGATGGGGGAGACAATTGGAAAAGTAAAAGTGAGAAAGCTCATGGGTTGAAATAAGAACAGTTTAATAAATGAAATTAAATAAAATAATTATGATAATAATAAATTGTAATGAAAAGGAAAATTAAAAAAAAACAAACCCCAAGAAAGACAAGTGATGCAAATGAAAACAATTGCTCACCACCCTCCGACCGATGCCCAGCCTGTCCCAAATCAACGGTCTCCCAGACAGCTTTCTCCCTAGTTTATATGCTGAGTACGACATCATACAGTATGGAATATCCCTTTGGTCAGTTGGGGTCAGCTGTCCCGGCTGTGTCCCCTCCCAACTTGTTGTGCACCCCCAGCCTGCTCGCTGGTGGGGCGGTGTGAGAAAAGAAAAGGCCTTGACTCTGTGCAAGCACTGCTCAGCAACAGCGAAAACATCCCTGTATTATCAACAGCATTTCCAGCACAAATCCAGAACACAGCCCCATACTAGCTACTATGAAGAAAATTCATTCTATCCAAGCCAAAACCAGCACACACTTCAGCAAACAAAATCCTCTCAGTCTTTGTATGTTGCAACAAAGTGTTTGAGAAACATAAAGGTCACTTTTGTTCAGTAGGAGGTAAAACCTAAAGCATGCCAGGAAAAGGCTACGATACAGCCTGTGCCTTATTTGCTTTTGCAGTGTAATACTTAAACAATGCATCAATTAGCTTTTAGGTATACAGAACTTGATTTAACTTTCATTGAGGAGAATAGTACAACTCTTGATGATTTCAGCAGAGGTGGGATACAAGTCTTAGTGAATGGAGATAATAAAAATTTGGATAGAGCAGGAAAGCCATAAAATATCAAGAAAAAAGAAGTTATTGTGGTCAAGATCAAGAAACAGATCTACAGGAAATATAAATCAACCTTGAAAGCCTTCAATGGATGTAGCAGTTACACAGCAAGCAAGAATTTGTTCATTAACCAATAGTGAAAAAAAACCGCCACAAATTCCAAATTATACTAAATGCCTTTTAAGCAAAAACAATGCTGGGAACGCCTTCCTCCATAAAGTCAGAAGCACTGACTCCAGGAGTACTGCATCTGGTCCCAGGCACCATATTTGAAAGAAATACAGTGATAAGCTGGGAAGAGTTTGAAATAGGCTTAAAAAAAGAAAATGTGGCAAAGGGTTGAAAGAACACTAGATTTCATTTAATGTAAATAAAACCAGAGATGTAGGGTAGAAGAATAAGGCAATTTTCCTCAAATAAGGGCAACTTTTTAATAGAGAGAATCATGACCGTTTGTTCTTCCTGTATGTCATTGTCAGCACAACAGATTTCAAATACAGATGATAGATTATAAGGAAAGCTATGCTAGAGATTAGCAAAAGCTCTCAAACCCTCAGGGCAGGAAAGTTTTGGGTGACTTGTGGAACATCCTTCCCACTGGAATTTCTTTCCCAACAGCTTAGGCAAGCAATTTAAGCCATGGCCTAAATCCATATTTGCTCAACAATAGGGAGATGACTTCTACAGTCTTTTTGACCTCTAAACGTGCAATTCTGTAAATCGCAGTACATTCAAAGCCCAGACAGAGTAATAACAACGGAGAGACAGTCAGGGCAACTTAGGTTTATACAACGGCTCAGCTCAAGCTTTTCCTGTCCCCTGCATTCTACCATACCTCTCCTTGTCCACTCTACAGCAGCTGAGAAAGCCAATAATTTCCTTCCAAGTTTGCTGCATTGCTGGCTTTGAATCTGTTTGACAACTCCCTTTGCTTCTGAAGGGCAAGCTGATGCTTGACTTGACATTGTAATGTCACCATATTTGAAACCCATTTTGAAGCTGCAAAGTAGAAACTTGGCTTTGCAATGTCAGAAGAAAGTACCAAGAGTCTGTTTGCTGTCTCAGCTACAAATCCTTGCTATGCTGGAAAGCAGATGTCCTCAGCAACCCGACTCATGCTTTGGAAGAACAGAGGTATCTGAATGTGACCCTTTATCAGCAAGGGTACATGCTGGATGGGGCCAAGCCTTGATTTCTGAATAGCCATTCTTAACTGTAGTTGGGATCTGTTTGGATGAGCCACTTCCACACACAAATCCCACAGGAAGGCTTTATATTACCTCTAGTAAATCTGCCATCCTTCATAGACAGCTGTGATTCGGGTAGGCAACTAAATCACGTAGACAGCTCCTGAGCTGGCATTGTTCCTTGTGTCTGGAGACTGCTGATTTTCACCAGATGCACTGGTGCATCACTCTCTACTGACATCTTCAGAAGATGTTTGTTCTTTGCATTGTCACGGTAAAATAGTATTCATACATAAGACTATAGGTGCACACTCAGAATGGGAAATAGGGTTGGAAAAACTGGAAATACTCAGAATGTGTATGCGTGTGTGTGTGTGCATGTACATACGTGCACATATGCGTAGAGAGACAGACACACAGTCCAAGCCGCCCTGCTTCATATAAAAAAGGGCAAAAAAACCCGAGCTTTTGCTTAAGGCTCGGGATTTGCTATTTCAGCTTCCCTACTCCCACTTGCTTTCTTGCCAAGCTTAGATTAAATCATAGATAAAAAGAATTGCAGGTTTTTTATGATGTTGGTGGGACAATGTATTTGTATTTCTCAGTTAGGAAGAGGGAAGATGATTGTGTTCATTCTGATGATGGTTCTCATCATGATTGAACAGGCTCTTTATTGCATGTTTATGGCAACTCACTGCTGTGCAGCATTTCATGACTTGTGGATTTTTTAATGTTGATTTGAATGAGATTCAGAGCAAGATTTAGAATAATAAAATAATAACTAATATTATTAATAAAATACCACTTTCCTAATATGTATTTGTCACTACATTTGTAGTGACTTTCTCCTTTTTTGTCCCTTGGCATGTCTTTTCTGCTTGAACTTTTTTTTCCAGGAAAAATAATTTGTGGGTTCTTACTATTCAGTTAACAACAGACTTCATATGTCAACACTTTGCAGCCATATGAATATAAAAATATGTATGTGGGAGAGAGATCTGTACACACAAACACACACACTTCAGTTAAAAAAAATCTTACGTGCTTGTAATTAGATCTTGCAGCCAATTTTGGCTTGCTATCTAAAAGCACCATGGTATATGTTCTTACATACAATAAAATACGTGCTGCTCTGTCTGGCCAGGAAAGCGTGAACTAAAGCTGGATCTTTCCCTGTGACTCTGTAATATCCTTACTCTCGTTGGTTTATCAAACCTGTATCTTCCGTTTTCACAGGGATTTTCATGTATCTCCAGACCCATTTTCCTGTAACTTTCACAACTCATCACTGCCATCTTGTGGGGAAAATCGTGCATTATTAGTTCTTCACCAAAAAAAGTGAAGAAAACTCATTAAATACAATTTGTGTTCTGAAGATATTGCTAGCAATTAGCTGAAAAATATTACTTCATATAGAAACTGCAAGTCATAAAAATCATATATGTACCATGAAATTAAAAATGTACCATGAAATTAAAAAAAAAAATACTAAATTCATAAACTTCTAAACATTTGCCAACAACATTAAAACATTTTGTTCTCAAAGAGAACACTCTATTATATAGCTTTAAAGGTGGAATATTAAGCATATAGTAATATAACTTAAAATAGGTACACATACAGCACATTGATATACTCTATAAATAAAAGCAAAAGCTGTTTTGACATTCATTAAATGCTTTGACATAAGAAAACTGAAAATATGTTAAAAGGCTTTAATTTCTTGTCCTTTTTTTTTTTTTTGTCAAAATGGGGAAAAAGCCTACAAAACATTTCAATTTTTCACAAACTGCATTTTACCATGGATTTTTTTTCCCAAAGGAGTTCCAGCAAAAAAACTGATAAGGCTATTAACACCAACAGAACAAATTTTATCAGGCCATAATTTCAAAATGTACACTGTTTCACGTCAATGTATGACATCTTTAAAAAGTGGTAGAATTGCAAAAATACATCATGACCTAACAAAAATTATCTTCCTTTTTGTCACCTCTTCCAAAATGTGAATGATCACAAATATTTTCTAGGCCACACAGATAGGGGAAAGAGAATATCTTCATGTTTGTTTCAAGGTCAACAGTTGCAGTATAATGGGCTGGCTGTCCCCTCACATGATGTAAGAGTTATTGTACCCAAGCTGTGGCATGAGGCACTTAGGTATATGGTTTAGTGGTGAACCTAACCCAGTGTTAGGTTAATGGTTGGATTTGATGATCTTAAAGGTCTTTTTCAACCTAAACAATTCTATGAGTCTATGATATCATTCTGGTTTGTGTTATATGATGTACTGTGGTTCTTCATGAATGTTCCAGATGTATTGATACCTTCCACAACCTTGGAGAGTCTGTGTTACAATGGTGCTTACAGTGATTCTCTTTCACAATAGAAGTTTGACACTTTTTGTCGATAACCAACAACGTCGTCAGGCTGTCTCTCAAGGAATGATATTAAGGTAGTCTTCTATTAGGAATTTGCTGGATTATGCTCTTTAGATACATCACCCTTTTAATGTATAACACTTTTTCCTTTTTATAATACTACTTTTCCTGTCTTATCAGGATGCTTCTGAATGCAGACACATTGTCCTTCTGGAGCCTGAGATGGGACACCCAAGTCCTTTAATGGGATTTCAATGCCCGCTCTCCCAGGCAACAAAACAGCCAAGCTTCACCTGGAAAGGGGTCCCTAAGCCTTTCTAGTTCAGTGTCCTTAAAACACCACCTAAACAAAGGAGAACTAGATTTAGCATAAATTCAAAGCCCCAAAATTTGATGAAGTCCTTATATAGGTTCTGGTCTACTGGGAGCATGGCAAGATTTGATAGCAGAACTGTGTGCACATTAAATCCTTGGAGACACACCATCAAGCACGGCAGTGCCTAGAACAGTCACAGAAGAGAAGGAAACCAGGCAATTCCCCCTTCCAATTGCTGGAGTTGTTTCTCCAGCCAAAGCAGCTACAGTGGTTGTTCTGCCTGAGAGAAGAGGCTCTCTGGAAGATGCTAACACCTGCGATTCAGAAGGGTAAACAGATTCCTCATGGTGAAAGTTCTGCAGACTCTGGGCTTCACATCTTCAAAGTGGATCCAGTGATGCAAAAATTCAAATTTCTGTAGTACTAACTACAGCTGATGCCTTGTGTCTGAAACGACAACCCAGCCTGTAGTCTGACCAGGAAATTAACTAGTATATTATTTCTCTTCCCTGCCTCCTGCAGCTGAGAAAACCGGAGTTGGATCAGAACAAAGACTACACTATGATCACAAAAGTTAAAGAACTGTGAGATGAATTAGCCTGTGAAGTCCGGAAATAGAAACATACAGGAATGAATGGGGAATCAGGAAGTATTCAATGCAGTTTACCTGTCCTGATCGCCAAGATAAATAGGACCACATACTACCATGTGGGTTTCTGGGTAATAAACACACTCTCCAGACCAATGTCTATGCGATGAATGTGACTATATTGAGCAGACAGGAAAGCCTTGAATTAGCACTATTTTAGAGTTCGAGGAGGATCTACTAACATATAAATTATTTCTTGTTATTTATGGGATTATAGGAGAAACATCCCTTACCAGTCCAGTTGTATTACTGACCTCATCAGGATGTTAGGAACCCATATTCCAAGCACCTTTCACAACAAACTGAACTAACGTTAGTGAAATGAGGTGCTTGGATGAAATACTGGAATGACTGCTGTTGTGATGGACAATCATAACTATGTGGTGTAAGTACAACCTGTTCTGAGGGAGACAAATCTCAGTGCTAACCAGAGATTGTCACTTCTTTTAACAGTCTTTAATATTTATATATGTATTTATTTACGAAGAAGTAAGATTTAAAAGTCAAAGAAAAAAAAATCAAAGCATAACATCCAAACATAAAATACAACTAAACATTTTAGGTAGAACAAAGGGGGTTTTTTTACACTTTTTTTAAGCTTCATCACCCAACTGGAAGGCTGATGTTTTGCCCGGGTTTGGAAAAGTAACACATTTTATGTGAAACAAACTCCAGTGCCTGCCCATCTCCATTTGTTTATTTCAGAGTAATAGTACTAAAGGGACAACAACAACAGTCCCATGGAAGCCACAATATAATTTCAAATTGTTTGGGGAACGATTCAGCCCTAGAGAGGGTACCTCAGCCTGGACTGCACCTACATTAGAAGGTCACCTGCTGGCTGTAGGGGATTTTTCCACATGCCTGTGCTGCCAACCCAGAAGTCCAAGGTGGCTTTGCTCCCAGGGGAGACACTGTGGCAACATACTGAGCCTGGAGGGAGCAAGCAGAGATGTGTGTATGCTTAGGTAAATGTGCTGTCTCACCTATTGGGACTGTTTCCAGGGAAGTATCAATGAAGGTTCTGAGTTTAACCTTTCCTGCTTCATACAATTTAAAAGCATTGGGTCACAGGGTCACAGACTTTCTGCCCTGCCAGCTGCATCCTGGTGTCCATTCCATGGTGGAGATTGTGGGACTGCTGGGTTTTGAAACAAGCCCTTTGCGAGTCAGGAGCGGTGAAGACCACCTCTGGTCATTGTCGCGTGACTAATAGAGCAGCATGTAAGGAGAGCAGCAGCTAAGCAGCGTGCCACAGACACTGACCTGAGAAAATGAGAAGAAGCCACTCTGTGAGGGCACTGAATGACACAAATGCTCAGAAGTGAGTAGATGTCACCACCACTGGACTGAAGGCTCTCACCACAGGTGCAAGACATGGGGTAGGTCTCTATTGCAGGGGATAGGCAGACAGAAAAGTCATTCAGACCTGCTCTCTGTTAACAGCAAGGTTTGATCAGCTTGGCCGTCTTATGAGATTGCACTCTTTCTATCCAGCTGCCAGTTGGTCTGGAGTTTGGGAGAACAGGGAGACATTTGAAAGGTTGCATGCTGTGTCCTGACAGAAGCAGATTTTTTGGAGTGCCATCCATCTTCTTAAATGCATTCTCCCATTTAGGCATGCATTGAAAATGAGCTTAACAAGCAAAGCTTTCTGGTTGGCTGAATACTTTTGTGGCTGCTGCTGAACTGAAACTGTAGAAATGCTGGAAGCAGTCTATGGTGTTGCCATATGATTTTTTTCCCCATTATAGGACCAGACTCGACAGTGTTGTCTGGCTGGCTGGCTCCCTGCAAATATCTTAAACCCAGATGAACTGATCTGAAAGTCTAGGTTTGCAGTTGACTGGTTTTGTCAAAATACCAGGACCTATTGCCTTAATCTTAGGTACAGCAGATCCTCCACTCGTTCGATTCAGTCATGCTTAACGTACAACAAATACTGAACTGTTTCCAGTAGATGCATGAAGAGAGCAAAATCAAAATGGCTTTTTATCTTAGCCATCGTCCCTCATGCACAAAAGTGAGTTTTCAGCCGTCCATGCAGTATTTTGCTAGCTTGTCCACTTTGCAGACAGAGGCCTCTCCTTTGAATCAGAAGTGTATTTAAGTCAAAAGAGAGTATTCAAATCCTCATGGCTGCAGTGCATGGTGGCTTTTGGATGTGAGCTGCATGGAGAGCAACACTAGAGGGTGTAAGATTTCTGGATTTTCTGCCATGAAAACATGGGCAGAAGCACCCAGGAAGCTGACAGAAAGGGTATGATTTGAGGAAGGTCAAAAGTAAGACAAGACAGTAAGTGGACAAAGCAACAGTACATTTGGGATCCCTCACAGGCCTTTGAGTCTTGAATTACACCCTCTAATTAATATACACTTTCTTTGCACCTGTATGGAGGTGGTTCCTCATTGCACAAGTTATAAAACCCACCCTTTCTTCTTTTGCACTGAGATCAAGTTAAAATGTTTCTATGTATGTTTAACAGTAGGATCAGAAAAAGGAGCAAACAGGCATTACTATGTAATTCCCTCATCTGTCTTCTTGCACATTCTTCACAAATGACCCTTATGGTCACTTCTTTTCTGGCTCACTGAGTATGTATTTATACAATGCGGAAAAACTCCAGGAACGTACTTGTTGTAGAAAGCTTCAGTTTTTGATAAACTGTCACTCCTTGGGAAAAGAAAAATATCAACTTTTATTTGAAAAATTGCCCAACTCTTCTGACTGTGTCAGAAATACAAACAATGAAAACAGGGAACAGATAATGTCTTTGCTTTGTTCCCTCCAAACTTCTCTCTGAGCTTTAATGAAAATGTAATAATCTCCATCAGAAAAGGAGAGAGATCATTGCCTTCTACTTACGCACAAGGTGGATATAGGAGTTTATTTCTGCAAGTCTCCATACCTTTATGTTCACTTACCAGTAACTGTTGTGGTTATGGCATAGCATGTTTGAAGTAGCTGCCTAAAAGGTAAATGAGTCAAATAATTAGCTAATAAAAGAGCCAGCTTACAAAGAGCTACCCAAAGCCAGAGAGCAACTCAGACAAATGATCTGTCCATGGGCATGCATTAGAGCATGTTTCTCTGCTACTGCTGAATGAGTGTTCACCAACTACTTACAGCTACTGGCAGGGTGGGCTGTATAGTGGTAGACACTGGGGTATTGCTTTACCAGTAAACCACCATTGCTAGTGTGGCGACATGGATGCAACTGCTTGGTGTACTCCTGCATGTATTTGTTCTTTGATGTGTCCCACAACTAAGTCTCCATGTCAAAAGTTAGACATTTGGAAAAAAAGTGGAGGGAAGAGTGTTAAAGGTTAGACTTGCAAATCTCAGAGTACAAGGTGTCAGTCTAGTCATGTTAAAACATCCGCTTAGAATAACTCACACAGTAACTGTAGCATATTATAGAAAGGAGTCATGAATATGCAATCAGAAAACAGTTTCAGAGCCTGATCACCATCTCTGTCAATTACAACAGTCACTTTCCGTAATGTTGCCTTGTCATTTTGACAGTGATTATACCTTTACATGATGTATTGCAGATATTACGCTTCAGTTGTTTACAAATAGAACTGTATCCTACACTTTCACTATAAGAGTAGGACGTTTTAAGTAAGGAAAACACTCCTCATAGTAATTCTTCCACCTGAGTCAGTCATGCATGACTGTAAGAGTTGCAGCTGAGAAAATCATCCTCTGCCACAACTGCACGACATGATCAGCCCTAACAAAACCAATTCATTCTAGAGGTTTGTAATCAGGGTCCAAAATCAGTGTGTGGGATTTTTCCATTGATAAAGTCCATAGCAGAATATTTTTCTCCAAATGAGCAAGTTGTTTTTAAATACATCTTTAATGTAACAAGCTTGTAAAAGCAATGTTTTTTTAAATACAGCAAGCTATAAACATCAGTACTCTGACTGAACATTTTATAGAGGTCCTGTGTGCAACATTTGTATTTATAAACAGATTTGTTCATGATACTATACCTTAACTGTCCAGTATTTCCCAATGATCTAAGGCAACTTGTCCTTTACAGAGAACTTAAGAAAATTGTAGAATCATCACAACAAACGAGGCTTTTAGATATCTTTGTTCAATAACTACTTATAGGACTATCATATATTTTAATTGTAAGTATATCTCTATATCCTCATCTTTCAGTTTGTTTGGGATGGAGATTAAAGAATATGAAGGATATATTACAGTGTAAATATCCTCTCAAATTCTAGTGATAATGGACTTTCAGAGATCAGATTGTAGCCCGTATCAGCTAATTTAAAGTAAATACAATAAAAGATTGAGATAATTTTCCATGCAGTTGTTAGAAACTTCTTTATCATTTTTTTCTGCATTAGTTGTCTCCTTGATATCAAATCAGGAATCATATATTGGCGATGACTTTAGACAGCGTTAAATGTAGATATAATATCAGATCTATTCCAGTATTAAATTTTTATTCAGGAGCTTTAGACATTATTCTAGTAATGACATACTGGAGATGGTATGAGTAACTATATGATAAACATTGCTTTGACAAATGCACATTACTCGGGACCAGTTACCTTTTCAGTGATAACTTTTAGTCTCCAAATTTGACACGAGAACTGGTCAGCAAGCAATTGGAGCTTCCATATAAAAATTCTGAATGAAATATTTATTAACTAGCTGGTAAAAGACATTTCAGAGCATTTTGCCTTAGAATTGTTACACACTTTTCATTGTTTTCCATCAGCACAGGTGAACAGCAACAGTGGAACTGGGCAGGGAGGGAAATAAACCCTGAGTGAAATATAAGTTTATTAAACCTGCTGGGAATCTACATGGCCAGTGAAAGAAATCTGTCCATATAGACCCAACACTGAACAAATCAATTCAATATTTGTTATCTCTAGCAGTTTCTCCCATGTGGCACTATTTGCATGATACCATTTAACTAACAGCAGTCAGAATGAAGCACAAAATGGCACTTACTTCTGGATGCCAGAACACTAATGGTTCACTCAATTCCTCTACACTCATTATGAGTAAAATATTTGCACCTAAAGGAAGCTTCTGGTTCTCCAGGAAGTTTAACGCTGATGGTCTTGCCAGTATTCAAGCTTATTTGTCCTGGCATTTTTCTGCACATAGTAAAGACAATGACTGCAAAACCTGTCATCAGTGTTGTTACTATTGTTAGCCAAAGTACTCCTCAATTGCTGTGAGAAACAGATGGGGTGAAAGGTCTTAATAATGTATTACAGCCCCTCTTCTGGGTCAATTTAATCATTCAAAGATACTCTGCAAGCAGAATATAGCCAACTTAAAAGCACAGTTATTTAGTTCCTGTAGTACACTAAAGACACACAGAAGAAAACACGCTGTTCTTTCTAGCCCCTTTAATCCTAGAAAAATGAAGTGCAGAATTACAGAATTACATTGAAGAATTTCAGTGTAAGTACAGCAACAGTATTATGGTTGTCATGGATGGCACAGGTTTACCAGGAAAAGTCAAGAGGAACTTGCTTACTACGGCACTGCTCTATCCACTTGAATACTGTTTGCATAGCAAGTATTGAATGTTCTTTTCATGGAAAATGCCTCTTAAGAGTACTTCAAATTTTTAAGTGTTTGTTTGCCAAATGTAATTTCAGGTAGCTTTGGAATTTATTTCACAGATATAGTAGCAAAAAATTGTTTTGGAGAAATATTTTCTTCCAGCATTTATTCTCCTGTCTGTTGAGGGCTTATTGCTACCTTCTCATGGGTCAGTTTGCACAGCTGCTTTTAGCTCCACACACAGACACTCTGCATGTAAGATATAAAGACCTTTAAGGTATAAAGCAATTATATATAATGACTCAACACACATAAAAGACAGCTGTTAAATCCCAGTAGGTTTTAACAAGCTAATAGTGCCCATTTCCTCACCAGCCTCGTAAGACCCCTAAAGGGTCTTTGGTGGGCTGGGCAGGCATCAGTCAGGGAAAAGAGTTTGAACCACAACCATCTCCACCAGCAACAGCACGCTGGTGCACTAATAACCTCACCGCCTATGAAAAAACACCCAATCTGACTCCCTCTGCTTTGTTCCTTTGGTTTTTTTAACAATTTTATACTTTACCTGCTGAAACCTTGAGCTACTGTCCCCTCTCAACAACCCTGCCTCTGTCTGTAATTTTTCCTCTTTTATCTGTCTCACAGCTCTTTCTCGCAATAGAGTAGCCATCTGAGAAGAGCCTAGACATGGGGCCACACCAGAAGTCTGCCTTGGGTCCCTGCAGCACAGGCTGCAGAGCCATGGGGGATGGACTTCAGAGGGAGGGCTACACCCCCCTCATAATAGCCTCTCTCAGTCTGCTTTTGCAGTGAGATGTGCTATATAGAAATCCTACAGTAAATGGACTTAATGCAACAGAGTGAAGAGAGGGAAGGGAAGGGAAGGGAAGGGAAGGGAAGGGAAGGGAAGGGAAGGGAAGGGAAGGGAAGGGAAGGGAAGGGAAGGGAAGGGAAGGGAAGGGAAGGGAAGGGAAGGGAAGGGAAGGGAAGGGAAGGGAAGGGAAGGGAAGGGAAGGGAAGGGAAGGGAAGGGAAGGGAAGGGAAGGGAAGGGAAGGGAAGGGAAGGGAAGGGAAGGGAAGGGAAGGGAAGGGAAGGGAAGGGAAGGGAAGGGAAGGGAAGGGAAGGGAAGGGAAGGGAAGGGAAGGGAAGGAAAGGAAAGGAAAGGAAAGGAAAGGAAAGGAAAGGAAAGGAAAGGAAAGGAAAGGAAAGGAAAGGAAAGGAAAGGAAAGGAAAGGAAAGGAAAGGAAAGGAAAGGAAAGGAAAGGAAAGGAAAGGAAAGGAAAGGAAAGGAAAGGGAAAAGGAAAGGGAAAAGAAAAGAGAAAAGAGAAGAGAAGAGAAGAGAGAAAAGAGAAAAGAGAAGAGAGAAAAGAGAAAAGAGAAAAGAGAAAAGAGAAAAGAGAAAAGAGAAAAAAGAGAAAAGAGAAAAGAGAAAAAAGAGAAAAGAGAAAAGAAAAGGAAGGGAAATAGCCTATGCAGTTGACAGACAATACATTTCAGACTAATGGAATGAAATGCATTTTTTTACTGTATAATTAATTTGTGAAACTAATTGCCAAGAAAAATTACTGAGCTCAGAAGCTTTGTAGCACTCAAAGGCATTCATCTCTTTTGGCTATAAGAACACTCATGGCTATTCTGAACATGACAAAGGGAGCAAGCTGTCATCCTTTTGTCCATAATCAAATCAGATTTGATGAAACAGAACATTTTTTATGCAGTCTCACATTTGCCCAGTTAGATGGGTTTTTACACTCTTCTGGTGCAGCTGATAGCGCCCAGGTTTGGAAATGTGTTACTGAGCTGAATGGATCACTGTCTCTACCTTCTGTGCTCCTAGGTTCTACAGCAGATAAAATGTTTGGCTCAGAAAACCTTGTTCTATTTTAAGAAAACAGAGATGTATTCTAGAGCAAATTTGAACTAATTCCCAAGGCATATCCAAGCATCTTTTCCTCTGCAGTTTTAAATTTTTAATCTCAAAGGAGATTAGCCTGTTAGATGTTACAAGCAGGTAAACCGGGAATTCTAGTGATAATGACTAGATAGTTGTTTGTTAAATGTTTTTCTAATGGGCAAAATGGACTAGGATATTCTAAAATAATCAAATATGGTAATTAGAATATGAATTACTAAATATTAACTAAGCATAAGACACCAATTACAGCATGATAAATTAACATATTGTTACTACCATCACTTTGAAGAAGTGACCCACTTTTTTTACTGGACAATTTGCTTCAGACTTGTCTCTGGGATGTTCATTCATCAAGAAGATGCTTCATTGTGTTGCTTAATGGCATAAAATACCTATTCAAATACGCATGCTTCTAAGAGTGCTCTATTCTCACTTCAGAAACTGAAACATCTAGGACCCATCCTCAGCTTGGCTAAATTGTTTAGCTCCAGAAAAGTTAGTGGAATCATGCCAGCTGATGTACAGCATTTTGTTTGTGAATGCTTTTGTTCACCTTCACACGTATTCAGGCAAGGAGGGACCATTATTTCACCCAGTTTAACGTCCATTGTAACACAAAGTTACAGCACGCTTGTAGCATCCGCTCCAGGACCTACCTGTAACACCCTTCTATAAATGCTACACTCTCATATGCCAAAGTAGTTAAAAAATCCAACTGAACAAAGAAATGGGGAAAGATGGTGGGAGGTGTAATACCTGCGCATTACCTGGAAGAAAAGAAAAGTTGCTGGTAAAGAATATAAAGCAGAAGGTGGGAACTGGAGAAAGTTTAAAGCTAAATAAAATGAAAGAAGCAAAAGATAGATGGAGAGATCTACTGGCAGCAGATAAGGAGTTTCACACTTACAAAGCAGTATTAATAAAATGTGTTAAAGTGCCAGATGACTCATACCAAAACATTTGTCTGTGCAGTCAAAGCAAAACAGTTCAAGCTGATCCTCAACAAATATGAAACATAAAGAAATACACCAAAGGGTCTTTCAGTGGGCTGAAATAAATGATAGACCAACAGGTGTTGCGGGCTTATATAGCCAAGTAAATAGGTCAGCTTTAACATTTAAGTGTCTCTCAAGACCACCGTTTAAACCTGCTGTCAGTGATGCTCAGTCCCTTGTGCGAGGACTTGCAGGGAGTCTTGTAGTCCTCATTCAGGTCAGGAGCACTGCACTCAGCTGAGGGAAATGGCACAACAGCAGTTCATAACCACTGAGTGCCAAATGGTCATAGAAAATGCTTCTCAGTGGGGCATGGTTTGAAAAAACCGAATTTCATGGAAACTGAATTCTTCTCAAAACAAACTGCATAGAAATTGCTGGGGTCAGTAGAGGGATTGTTTTGACCCTGAGGTTTGAGAGAGGTGGAGGCAATCTGGAAAACAGTAGGGTGGAAGCTCCAGTCAGGGTGCACGGGTCTAAGCTTTGCAGAGATATGAGTAGCAGCATTAGCTCTGGTGAATCCAGAAGAGTCTCTTTTGGTTCAGCTTTCACTAGAGCTGCTTTAAAAGCAAGCAGTAGATGTATTTTAGGCCCTGCTGTACATCTTCAGCAGTGAAATAAGAAATTATGTTGCAGTTGTTAATTCACGGACAGTTTATCTTATTTACCCTCCAACAAAATAATTGCTGCTTGATCATAACTACAAAAAGGTTTTGCGAGCCAGTCATACAGCAGGTGCTATTTTCTCCCTCAGCAACTCTCACAGGGCTGATGCTGCACATCTCACAAATCAAATCATTATATACCAGGCCGAAGTTCACATCCATCTAGTCACAGTCTTTTAGCTGTTGCAAGCCCGTCATAGACTTTTTCCTTTTGGGGACCACTTAGTTTCACTCTCCTTCCTACAGAGAAGGCTCATACCAGGCAGATATTTCTGGACATAACAAACACACTGGGTCAGATCTTCAGTTGAAATCCATGGACGTCTGCAAATGTAATGTTAGTCAAAAGGCTAGTTTTTTGCTGGTGACAGCTTGCCTTCCTTTCTTTCCCTGCAAGAGGCATAGCAAATTCTTCTTCCACATCTGTCACACACACAGATGCAAAAAGACATGTGTAGGTATGCATCAGAACAGCATTATATGCAAATAAGATACAAAATAATCCCAGGGCTGACACCTGAGAATTACAATTTATTTTCCTTTGTAATGGTCATACATTTGGGAAAACAAAAATAATACCTGTTTAGCAAAAAAGTGATGTATGGTCCTTCCACTGAAACCTCTTCACAATAGACTACCTTTTGTCAACTATTCAAACTTTCCAAAACTTATAGGTACTTTTTTCACCTTTTTTGTTTGGTGGAATAAAAATTGGTGGGGATCTATATCTCAGGCCTGCTTTTTATACAGAATATTGATATCACAGCAGTTTGCTCCCACATTTAGTAAGGAAAGAAAAAAAAGAGCAGCCAAAAAATTTTTAAAACTGTATGAGCTAGAAAGTAAAATGACCTAACTAATGGCAGAACAAGTTCCAGTCATTAAAATAATGCTACAGGAACTGAAATCAGGAATGAAGATGTTGTATTTTCTATTCAAGACAGCTTTCCAGCTGCGTGCTGACGCAAAGTGTCATGCTGAAGCTGGGGCATGCAGCAGCGCAGGTGCTGCTGTCAGTAGAAGCGCCTGCGGTGCACAGGGGTTTGTTTCTCAGGTTCCTCACTCCCCTGTGTACCCCAGTGAAAGTTCAGCTTGAGCAGGTCCAGAAGTGACACTGAGGGTCTGGGTGAGAGATTCCAGTGCAGGGCTCTGCAAGCAACTTTGACTGCCATCCCAACTGCAGCTGCATGGACCAAGTGAAATTGCTTCTCTGTGTCCCTGGGCACACCTCTGCTGTGCAAGAGAGCAAGTCAAAGGAGAGACGATGGGAAAGAGGACAAAACTTTCTGTCTAGGACCATGGCATATGTATTTTGTGGGTGAGTCCACAGTGATATGCAACTGGAAAGGGACAGAGAGCTATTTCCCTTCCCAGTGCTCTTCCTGGAGAGATACACCTCTGCGTGGTCTGGCTAAGGATGTTTTTATAAGCCTCTTAGTTGATATGCTGCTATGCGATAACCACAGTCACAGCCTGGCATCTCTAATCAGTCATTTCCTTCCGCCACATTTCAGGAAGCCTGCACTGCTTGACTTACTCAGCTGGAGAAGCGTGGGCAGGCAAAGGTAACAAGTTTCCCCCATGGAAAGGCATAAGTGAGAGCTCAGGGATATAAGCATAGCTTGACTTACCCAAAGCAGCCATCTGAGTACCCTCTCGGAGACACCAGCCACCATAACAAAGTCTTGCAGCAGAACACATCAGCTAGTAACAGAGCATGGAGGGAAGATGACTGCTTCTACTTCATTAATTCCTTTCCACACCAAAACCGGTCATATCTCTTAAACGTCTACGTGTGCAGATTTAGAGCAGTCATTATTTGGGGGTGGGAGAGAAGGAGAGGTTCGCACCAGTTACACAATGTTTCACAAATTTTCCATTAGACAAAGAGCAGAAAACTCTTGTCCCATCCAAGTGACTCACATAAAAGATCATATTTATGTTGTTTGTCAGGTAAAGAAATGTAAAGAAGCATAAAGCTACTGCTAGCAATTGTCCTTTACAATAGCTCACCAGCATAACATGTTCAAAATAATAGTAGAGAAAAAAAGATAGTAACTTTTATAAAGCCATAAAAATACTAACATACAGTTATTACTGCTAACTTTAGAAACCTGAAAAATGGTAGCACCGTATTAGTCATCATACTTTAGGGAAGTTTGTCTAAATTCTTCGTATTTTGCAGAAACAAACCAGTGACTTTTCCAAGCTCATACATGACTTCCAAGGGGAATTTAGTGAGGACACCAATATTAACAAGAGATTGTCAGTCAGAGTTCTTTGGAAGTTATTAGGACCTTGCTTTTCTCACACCTCCCACAGCAGCTGGACTTTCGACTGCATCATCCATTAGAGTTTTGCTAAGCCACTGATTACTGTGATTAAGGAATTCCGCTCGCCATCTCTGAACAAAGGCCAGATTTCATTAGAAAACGTTTGCTAATTTTTTCTTAAAACTTTGAGACACTTACTAAACATTTCCAGGGTTTCCAGATTTCTTAATGTGCAGTCTGACACACTTCAAAAATGCCTGGCTTTCCAGAAACGTGCTAATAATCCACTTTTAAGAAGGTTACCAGTTGACAGTTAGGAAAGGAAGAAACTACACTTGCTAATATCCTCGAGAAGTCTTGTTCTGGTCCACTACTCATATAATGAATAAGCATGTGGCATATGACATCTCCCTTCCACACACACAGTTCCTCTGTCTCTCAATGTAACACGGGTTATAAAATAATTTGGAGCACCAAGCAGCAGAAATAAAGGGTTTCTCCAGCAATTAAGCTTCTTCTTTGGGTCAGCAGCTACGGTGTAAGTTTTCAAGAGCAAACCTGCAATGTAAGTTTTATTTAAAAAAACATGGGAGTGCTGGTAATGGCATTTTTTGGTTTTGCCTTTTTAAACTCGTATTCTTGAAGCTTCCAAATTTTCCTTTCTCTCCTTTTCTCTGTCTACCTCACAATGCCAGCAGCAGAAAACTGTCATTGCTGCTGTGTTTCTTTCTCTCTCCTCTGGCCATCTGATGCCATAAATTGTCCTTTGAAGTTATCCTCCTGAAGGTCTGGGGGACCAATGCTATGGTGTGCCAAATACCACAACTGCCTCTAACTCCCTACAAACCAACTATTAAGAAGAGTGATGTTTGCACTCCTACTAGCTTCCTGCATGCACAAGGAGCTGAAAATGCACTGGTAATGGATGCTGTGCCACCAGGACTACTAAGCAGGAGCTGCTGATGCAATCTGTTACAGAGAATCATAAACAGTGAATGTTTCTGTTGAGGGTTTTTCTCTGCCATAAAAATCAACATTTGGTAGCTTTTACTGGGTCTCAGCCTTCTGCAGCCAAGAAGTAACTAGTCTGATGCTAAGGGCTTGTTAATTAGTCTTTTTTTAGTTGAGCAGGTACTAACTGTTCTGTAATCCCACACAGTTCCCCCAGGTCAGAGCCAAGAACTGGGCTGGTGGCTGTGTTTATTTTGTACGAGCCTGAGGTACAAAACAGGGAAAAACTCCTGGTGTCTTGACAGTGTTTCTTGAGGTTTTGAGGTTACTGGAAGTCAGATATTTGCAACCTCACATCATTTCTAGCCGAACACAAGTAGATTCTGTTTGAGAAAACAATGTTTCTCCTTGCTGAAGGGCAGGACTGCAGACCTTGCTGCTTAAGGAGCTTTTGCACTCAATTCATAAAATATTTTCATTGTACTGAAAAGCAAATGACCAGCCTGCCCAGCCAAAAACACTAGGACACACTGACCAGTACAGAGAAGATTAAGGGGTAGTTTTTCTTGAGATCAGCTCTCCCCTCTTCTTACAAACAGAATGGATAGTATTTAGGAGTAAAAATGCCTGCACTGTTAGGTATTTGATTTGCATTTGCATAAGAATCGTTAGAGGTATAACCTCCTAGATACAGAGAGGCAATCTTAATGTAATGTGGATTGCTTATATCCTAGTAGTCAAGAAAGCAAGCTTTGGAATAAACAAATCAAAAGTTTGGGTCAAATTTAGTCAGCAGGTTCAGACTGAAGTGTGTGTATGTCCCTGAGTTTGTTTTCATGACAGTGCATAAAGAAAATTAGAAAAATGCTTCATTTTTAACTTTTTAAAAGGTTGGCTGGTGATTTTCACCTTCGTAAAGTGAAACAAAAATGAATCCTAATGACGGAGTTTTCCTTTCACTTATCATAGTGTCCTGGTTTTGAGTAGGATAGAGTTAATTTTCTTCTCGGTAGCTGGTATAGTACTGTGTTTTGGATTTCGGATGAGAATAATGTTAATAACACACTGATGTTTTAGTTTTGCTGAGCAGTGCTTATACTAAGCCAAGGACTTTTCAGCTTCTCACACTGCCCTCCCTGCCAGATGCACAAGAAGCTGGGAGGGGACACAGACAGGACAGCGGACCCAAACTGGCCAAAGGGATATTCCATACCATATGACATCATGCTGAACAAAAAAAAAAACTGAGGGGAGTCAGCCAGGGCAGGTCGTGGCCACTGCTGGGGAAACAGCTGGGCATCGGTCAGCGGGTGGTGAGCAATTGCATTGCACATCACTTGTTCTGTACATACTTTTATCATTATTGTTATTTTCTTCCTTTTCTGTCATATTAAATTGTTTTTATCTCAATCCATGAGTTCTACCTTTTCTCCGATTCTCTCCCCCATCCCACTGCAGGGGAGTGAGCAAGTGGCTGTGTGGTGCTTAATTGCTGGCTAGGATTAAACCACAACACGTAGTTATTCAAGGAGCATATGAGGAACACAGAAAAGAAACTCATCATCTCCAGGTCTCTGACAGAGTCACAATGAAGCCATGATTAAAGGATGAAAATCATACAAATGTCAAACACTGAGCTGTAGTAGATGAAAGGAGATGAGAGAAAACAAAATACAGAAAACCATTTTCCAAGGAAATTGAGGCCAATTCAAACTTCAGAAATAGCACCAATTTAATTTAAACAGAGGAGTCTTAATCCAAAAAAATCTGAATTGATATCCAGATAGGTTAGCCCATCATTCTTCAACCTGACTGTGGCTTATTCTCGTGTTTCTTCACACCATTTCTAGCATGCAAAAATTAAATTAATACAACTCTGGGTAATATCATTTCAGAATGATACACGATCTTGTGCAATGACTTAGCTAACTTGTCTGTCAGGAGAAGCTGTGAGAGCTGCAATTGTTTAGTCTAGAGAAGAGAAGGTGGGAGTGTGGGGGGGTATACAGATATATGTGTATATAAACCAAATGGGAGTAAAGAAGACAGAGGCAGGCTCCTCTCAGTGGTATCCAGTGAGCAGATAAGAGGCAATGGGCACAAATTGAGTAACAGTAAGTTCCATTTAAACATACTAAAAAACTCCACCTTTTGCTGTGAGGATGGTCAAACAGTTGTGCAGGTTGCTTAGAGAGATTGTGGTGTCTCCATCCCTGGAGATTTTCAAAACCTGACTGGTCATGGTTCTGGGCAACCCACTCCAAGAGACCCTGCTTTGATGGGTCAGCTAGATGATCTCCAGAGGTGCCCGCCAGTCGCAGAATTTCTGTAATTCTGTAAATGAACACCCTTAGTTAAAAACAACAGAGATTAGGATAAAGAAATCCAAAACACAGAAGGGAAATACATTCTAAGATTAAATTGCATTTAATGAAGAAAAAGCTAATCTAAATGTTTAGGTCACTGTTCTGCCTTGTCATGCCTACATATGCCTCAGTGATGGTACTCTGAAGGAAGAAAATATGAGGTGGGGTAAAGGCTGCTTAAAAGAAAGAAGACTAGTAGGGAAGAAGGAAACATGAGATTTCATGGGAGCTAATGATTCAGCAAATGTAAAGCAACACAAGCTCAGCTGAGCTCTGAATACTGCTTGACACAACTCACAGCCACAGAGCTCTGTGAACATCTGTGTCTTTCTAGAAACAATATCTTGTGTTGGAAGGTAAGCCCCGCTGTTTACCTAACTGTGTAATTTGAAAATCCAGTATATGGCACCATGAGGATAATATCATCAGTAGGTGGGTAAAACAGATGACACTGGATGCATTTGCAGATCAATTCTGCAAGCATGTCTGGCAAAGAGCATGGGAATGGTATAAAGATTTCAGGTGTCAAAAACAGTCCTTCTGGGTATCCAAAGCCTAGAATTACTAACACAGGGAACTAGTCAGATTGTCAAATGTTTTAAAAAGTTTTGCTCTACTGATGTGAGCTAAATATCTGGGCTGTTGGCGTCCAGTGCACCTTCCAGTGTCTGCCAGCTTGCAGGTCACACTGTTTGTCCCAGTGTGAAACTGAGCCAACACCACAATAGGTATTATATAGCACCCTTTCCACTGGTTTCAGAAATCTAAGCATCAGCTCTGAAGATCCATCCTCTGCCTTTCCTATGAGCATTAATGTTTTTCAAGCAAATACTTTCTTAAAAATAATTCCTTTAGAAACCTACCACCACCACCACTGAAGACGCCATGCCATTGCCTATAGTTCATTTTTTCCTAAGAAATCAGTTATCTTTAATTTACGTGAGTTTTTAAATTAATATATTTCTTTCTCGACCTACTTCCTCAGATTCATTTATCCGTAAACCTTGTTCTTCTCTTGCTGTTCTGTGACACTGAGCGCATTATTGCCAGTGGAAATAATTTTACTAACTGTAATAGTTTTACTAAGCTGAATCCCAGTGTTTCTGCTGGCCTTCACTTCCAAGGAGGCTGCAGTTTCTCTTCAAGACAAACCAGAAGGAAGGCCAAGATCCTGGCCAAGGAACAAGAAGGATGTGGCTCAATGCTGTGTGACTTTGGCTAACTGGCACGGTTTTTACCCTTCAGTTCCATATCATCAAAAGGGCGCTGGTAATAGGTCTTTTTCTGCTGACCTTGATTCTTGCCTATGAGGAGAGCAAGACCTCTACAATAGGGACCACCACTCTTTTGGTGTTATACGTGCCACAGTATGGCCTGTAAGATCTTGAACAAAATGACTGAGGTCACGCTGCAGCTGTTTGACTCAGTGCAGAGGGATGGCCTATGTTTAACCAAGAAAAAGAAGGTCCCTAGAAGCATTTGTCCAAATTTCTGAAACTTACAGCACTGCCAAACAGGGTGATCTATTCTGTACGCTAACCCATGCAGACTGACTTGGTTCAGTGAGGAGGTATTTTCACAAATTTTACCTAATGGTCAGCTTCTGCAAGGCTTATTCATAAAATCATAGAATCATAGAATCGTTTAGGTCAGAAAAGACCTTTAAGATCATCAAGTTCAACTGTTAACACTGCTAAGTCCACCACTAAACCATGTCCCTAAGTGCTACGACTACACATCCTTAAAGGATTTAAAATACCTCCAGGGATGGTGACTCAACCACCTCCCTGGGAAGCCTGTTCTAATGTCTGACAAACCTTCCAGTGAAGAAATTTTTCCTAATATCAAACTTGAGGCCATTTCCTCTTGTCCTATGACTTCTCACTTGGGAGAAGAGACCAACACCCACCACTTTACAACCTCCTTTCAGGTATTTGTAGAGAGCGATAAGGTCTCCCATGAGCCTCCTTTTCTCCAGGCTAAACAACCCCAGCTCTCTCAACCGCTCCTCATCAGACTTGTGCTCTAAACCCTCACCAGCTTTGTTGCCCTTCTCTGGACACGCTCCAGCACCTCAATGTCTTTCCTGTAGTGAGGGGCCCAAAACTGAACACAGGATTCGAGGTGCGGCCTCACCAGCGCCGAGTACAGAGGCACGATCACCTCCCTACTCCTGCTGGCCACACTCTTTCTGATACAGGCCAGGATGCCGTTGGCCTTCTTGGCCACCTGGGCACGCTGCTGGCTCATATTCAGCCGGCTGTCGACCAACACCCCCAGGTCCTTTTCTGCGGGGCAGCTTTCCAGCCACTCGTCCCCAAGCCTGTAGTGTTGCATGGGGTTGTTGTGACCCAAGTGCAGGACCCGGCACTTGACCTTGTTGGATCTCATCCAATTGGCCTGGGCCCATCGATCCAGCCTGTCCAGATCCCTCTGCAGAGCCTTCCTACCCTCAAGCACATCAACACTCCTGCCCAACTTGGTGTTGCCTGCAGACTTACTGAGGGAGCACTCAATCCCCTCATCCAGATCATTGATAAAGATATTAAACAGAACTGGCCTTAATACTGAGCCCTGGGGTGCATCACTTGGGACCAGCCGCCAATTGGATTTCACTCCATTCACCACAACCCTTTGGGCCCTGCCATCCAACCAGTTTTTTATCCAGTGAAGAGTGCATCCATCCAAGCCATGAGCAGCCAGTTTCTCCAGGAGAATGCTGTGGGAAATGATGTCAAAGGCTTTACTAAAGTCTAGGTAGACTATATCCACAGCCTTTCCCTCATCCACGAAGTGGGTCACCTTGTCATAGAAGATCAGGTTTGTCAGGCAGGACTTGCCTTTCATAAACACATGCTGGCTGGGCCTGATCGCCGGGTTGTCCTGCATGTGCTGCACGATGGCACTCAAGATGATCTGGTCCATAATCTTCCCCAGCACCAAGGTCAGGCTGACAGGCCTGTAGTTCCCCGGATGCTCCTTGCAGCCCTTCTTGTAGACGGGTGTCACATTTGCTAACTTCCAGTCCGCTGGGACCTCCTCGGTTAGCCAGGACTGCTGGAAGGATTGAAAGTGGCTTGGTGAGCACTTCCACCAGCTCCCTGGGTACCCTTGGGTGGATCCCATCTGGCACCATAGACTTGTGGGTGTTTAAGTGATGTAGTGTTGGTGTATTCACAGCAGCAACCTCTCTGGCATGAGTAGGCTTATTAACAGTGCTAGGTGTACATATGTTGCCTGATCCAGTCCTCATTTTTGTTCTTTGCTAAAACACAAAATATCCAAGGGAACTCTAAATCTTTGTTTGTGATGCAATCACATGGCTAGAAAATTAATCTCTGTGTATGTACATATAAACAATGATAATCTTAATTCATTTATGATGATTTCAAAACAAATTGCATTGATTTTTAAAGTTAACTACATTATATGGTGTACTCACCACTTCTTGTCCCTTTCTTACACAAAAATAATTAATAATCTTTCTTCTTTAATTTTTAAAAACACCATAATTTTTGCTTGCTTCTGCAATGTTCTGCAATGTAAGCATCTATGAAAGCCTAGTATAAATTATATTTTCCATATGAAATACTGTTATTTCATGACTTCTTGTAACTTTTTCAATATGCCAGGTCCTAAAAGGTGAAAGCTTTCCACCCTCAAATTGCATGCAGTCTGGCATGTGTGAAATGCAAGTGTTTCAGGAGAGGAGTTAGGCTGACTGTGCACTCCAAGAACACTTCTCCAGTTGCATCAGTTACAGACTATTGGCAGCTCTTTTTTCTGTCCAGCCTGCAGATTTGACAGTGGTTACAGCAGCATGGACATCCTGGCTCACAGTGACGGCTCTTCTCAGCCAGTGCTTAGAAGCTGACATTTAGGGAAGGAGCTGAAAACTGTGGTGGGCATTCAGTGACCTTTCTGACCCTGTCAGAATCTTCTGATATTCTGTCAATCTGTATTTTAAAAATGTCAGTGAAATTTAATCAAAGCACTACACTCTAGGGGCTTGTTTACTGGCATGGAAAACTGAATAAGAAGAAAAGGAGAGAGAGAGGTGTACTGAAATTGGCACCATAGCAGGTTAGTGGAGTACCACACAGGGCAGAGGATGACAAGCAGGTCAGTGGGAAGAAGCAAAGACATGGTCACAAAGAAATCAAAGGAAAATAATGAGATGGGAGCTAATGAAATTATTCAAAACATTAGCAATGACACAGTCAGAAGGATGGGAAATCAGTGGGCATTCATCCCCTGTGTGAAACAAAAATGTGCATGTGAAGGAAGCCAAGACAGAGAAACACAAGGACATGGGTGGGAAGTTCTCTCTGTATGGTGAGGGAAAGGATAGTCCCTCTGAAAACATTTGACCGGAACAAGAAGATGTAGCTACGATTCAAGATGAGGAGAGGTCAAGGATGACCAAGGTCATAGGTCTGAATGGTGAGTGGCCCGTGCTGCTGATGGTGATGGTTTGGGAGACAAAGGCAGGCTTGAGAAGTATGGTTTCAGAAGGGTTTGGTTTTGATGATGCTGAGTGATGTCAAAATGCACAAGGGATGGCTGTAGAGACAATTGACACAGATGGTTGGGTAGATGGTGACAGACCTTATAAAGGGCTGTAGGCCCATCAGTGTCTGGAAGAGGAGTGAGAACTGAAACCAAATTAACATCTCTGCTCAGAGATAAGTTTAGGCTGTAAAAAAAGGAAAAAGAGAAAAATTACAGACCTCAAACAGAAGAGGAATACCTAATGAAAAATACACTAATGGTTAGGCATTGTCATTTCTTGGAACAAATGTCAGGTTTTCTTCCTCTATTGGGGTGAATATTTGGCAGGCTGCACTAGCTTAACTTGCGTAAGTGTAGTAATTATCAATTAAGTAATTTGAATAAGCAAATGAAATCTTCACATTCCTAGTTTGCTGGTTTTCAGGCAATAATTTCCTAATTAATATTTATTTGCTCAGTATTCCCAACTGGAACCAACTGTGGCAATTTACAGTCACTCCAAGTAACCAAAAACCAAATAGAAAATCCTATTCTAGTAATATTAAACTATTGTGTAACTTAATTCCTCTCTTTGGGAATTCATTTGCTATACTTTAATTACACTTCCCTACTAAAATATGCTTAAAAGTATTTCATATCAAGGCAAAACAAAACAGCATCCTAAACTTGGGCCATTTATTGTAACAATCTGACAATTTGTTGTGACAGTCATAACAGATTGGGTAGCAAAAGCTGAGCAGCAAAGGCTGGCTGACTGACTTTTGTTTCAGCAGATGATGCTCTTCCTTGCTTACATTTTCAAGAGTGATCAGAGCTAGGAAGCCCATTTTCAAAGTAATTAAAATTTTGTAAAATCTGCAATGTAAGCAGTGCAGACTTGGGGGAGGAGGCAAGGCCATGGCTCTATAATCTATGGAAAGCCATAGAGGACACATGAACTTCATTCACAGAATTACAGAATCATTAATGTTGGAAAAGACCTTTAAGATCATCAAGTCCAACCATTAACCCAACACCACCATGCCCATTCCTCACATGCAAGAAATTTGGGATGAGGATTTCTTCCTGACTCAGTCCGGGCTGATAGGGAGCTTGAGTCGGGCTGGGCTGGAGACGGTGCCACTGAAGACGTGGCACTTAAGGACATGCTTTAGTGGTGGACTTGGCAGTGTTAGGTTTACGGTTGGACTTGATGGTCTTAAAGGTCTTCTTCAACTTAAATGTTTCTAGGATTTTATGAACCTATGAAACCCTGTTAAAGTCACAGTTTCCCAGCTTCCCCTCCTGAAGGCAGGCTGTCAGGGCTTGGCTAAGAAATCAGCTTGCCTTTCTCCTTCCCTGTGCTGTGAGGCATGGATTTGGAAGTCCTTATCCATCTCTGCCACCCCTTCATACATGGGAAGGGGTGGCATGGATATGAATGGGAATGGCCTTCTTGTTTCCCCATTCCTTGTCCTAGCTCAGGAGCTATTCTTAAGGCAG
This sequence comes from Gavia stellata, assembly GCF_030936135.1. Classification (NCBI taxonomy): domain Eukaryota; kingdom Metazoa; phylum Chordata; class Aves; order Gaviiformes; family Gaviidae; genus Gavia; species Gavia stellata. The sequence goes on from NC_082637.1 coordinate 77,079,103, forward strand.
CACATCAGCATCTCTCCCTTGTATGCCAGGCCAAGCCCTAACTGCTCTCAGTGGATGCTCAGATAGACTGAGGAAAAAGATGTTTAGTACTAGGTACATATCCTTTTGGCAAAAGAAGAGGTGCTGCCTGCATTGTTGCACAGCTGAAGTGCTCATATAGATCAAGGCCCTGCAAAAAATCAGCATTTTGCTTAAATACATGGAAAAAACCAACTTGGAAACTTCTTGCTGGGAAACAGAATTACCAGCCTCTGGCCGGCTCTGTTCATGACTTCAGGATGACCAAAAGCTAGATCAACCACCAGTCACTAGTCCATGACCATGAAGACCTCAGTCAAAACTCAAAATACTCCTAAAAGGCTTGGAAGTCTGCGTACCAGTACAGTCAGAGGCATACACAGTGTATTCGAAAGCCGTCTACAATTTCCCAGACGGCCAATTTGCCAATTTGCCAGAATTCACTAACCACATAGTCAGACTGCACACATAATAACCATAGACAGACTCAGACTGCAAAACTGTGGAAGCAAGGGGCTCAAAACTATCCTGGAGATCACGCCCTCAGGTGTGTTTCTAGTTTGCCTGAAAGAAAACCACAGCCAAACAGAGCAAAGATTAATACAGATGGTTATAAAAAGCAGCTATTGTAAATCCAAAGAGTGCAACACCTCTTAAAATGTTAATGTCCAATAATCTCTATATTTATGCATTGTGACAATCATTTAATCAGATGGAAACCTGTTGAAGATGGATCAGTTAGTCATGCAGAGGCTGTACTGGGACCAGGAAAGATGAGCAGGCTTAAGAGAAGGAGATGGAGATGAAAACTCCATATAAAGGTAGGCGTGTGTGTGTGTCTGTGTCCATGCAGCAGAAGGTGTGAAGATAGAGGAGATCCATTTTTACCTCGTGTTGTGCAAACATCACACAAGATACTGAAAGAGAAGAAAATGTCCTACAAAACTGCTGTGAAATTCCACACAATTTAAAGCAAAAGGCCTTTCAAGTTCCCTATTCAAAGCATATGTAAACTGAAATAACACAGGAAGAAGTCATGAAATGCTATGAAAAGGTGCAGTAGAAGGATTTAGGGTTCTCTACACATTCATTTTTTTTCTGTGCCCCGAAACCAGGCAGATGAAATCTAAGCATCAGACTTGTGCTCCAGACCCTTCACCAGCTTCGTTGCCCTTCTCTGGAGAGTGTCCAGCACCTCAATGTCTTTCTTCTAGTGAGGGGTCCAAAACCGAACACAGTGTTTGAGGTGTTGGTACTGCTAACGGTGCACAGAGCATTGATGGCTCTTATCCATGCCCCAGAAAGGCTGAAGGCACTCTCAGTACTCCCATCTTGCGCAAAGGCCCTCTTAAACCCCTTCACATCAGTAGCTGTGATTAAACTGTGCGATTTTCTCACTAACATGGCAGGGAGGAGGGAGTCTGGGGTCAAGAGGCTGGAAGAGCTTTGGCAAAGGAAAATAAATAAAAGAGGGAATTTCTGAGGTCTCCAGAAAGAGCTGAAATGAAACAAATATTCCTAAAGCTCCCTTAAGAGGCTGTAATTCAGGAGTGGCTAGAATCACCTCCACCCTAACTCACGCATTAGGACAACTTTATTTTTAATTGGACTTTAAAGGAAATACCCTGAAGACCTTTAGAATTTTTACATTTTTATTCCCCTGTATTAAGCTATTCACAAATTCTGTATCAACAAAATTGCTGTTCTACAGGATAATTCCCAAATTTTGTAGAAATAAAATAATTCACTAATAAATCCTACTGACTTTCACTAGAAAGTAAGTTTTATAAGTCTGATTTAATTTTGTACATGCAAATGCCCAAATAAGAGACTCAGTGAAAATTCACAGAAGTAGTAGCTTCACAAAAAAACGATGAGATTAGGCTTAAAAATCATACTGCTGTCCAAATATCCTGTTATCATATAATTATGAAGTTTTTTATCCTGTCCTGTATCCCACATTTTCCATAAGAGTTACCCTGGAGCCATGAAAGCTGCAAGGCAGCAACAAAGAACATTGCAGGGTTTCCACTTCAGCAGGCCTGCAGAGGAAACTTAAATATTGTTTATGTTTATAGCAGTGTATAGACTCAGAACCAGACAATACGTGCTGGCCAAATATTGCTATACATTTTCTCCATGTTTTCTTATTTTCCACCTTTAGAAGGTAGGATGCTCTGAGGTTCAACTCAAGGCATGAATGTTGAAAGCATGTTTTGAGGAGACAGATGGCTAAACTTTTACTTACCCTATCTTTATTTGTCTTTCTTGATCTGAAATAAATGTAATTTCCTCAGATCTACAGTGTTTCCAGCATGTATAGATGTATGAAAATTTAAGTGCACTCCCATAAGTTTATCGTATTCTGTGAAAACTGTATATAATTAGCCTGTAGTCTATTTACATATGCATGCTGTAATTGGCACAGAACCATATATGTGTACAATAGGAATAGTCTTCTGGACACTACTGAAGTATGTTTTAGTTTCAGCCTGATTTTGCCCAGTTAATCTCTCCTCAAGATGGGTCTTGAACATTTCCGAGGATCCAAAGATCCAACAGCTACTTAGGGCAACCTGTTCCAGTACTACACCACCAACATCATAAAAAAATTGTCACCAGTATCTAATTGGGATTTCCCACATTTCATTTCATTGTGTGCCCCTTACCTCTTCCTGTCATTATGGACTTCTGAGAAGAGTCTGACTCCCTCTTCTGATACCATCCCACCAGGTAGCTGCAGACAGCAGTGAGGTCTCCCCTTACCCTCTTCTTCCCCAGGATGAACATCCCAGCACCATCCACATCCCCTCGCATGTCCCAGGCTCCAGCCCCAACCATTGCAGGGAGCCTCCACTGGACTCACTCTGGTATGTTAGGGTCTATCCTGCTCCAGGAGTCCAGACCTGGACCCTGCACTCCTGGTGCAGTCTCACCGGTGCTGAGTAGCGGGTAGCGGGGCAGTCCTGCTGCTGCACCAGCTTTGCTGCCCGGGAGCACTGCTGCCTCCTGCCAACTTGCTGCCCCTTGGGCCATTTCCACAGAGCTGCTGCTCCTGGCTACTTGATTCCAGCATGTTCTGCTCTGGGGTTGAGTCTGTCGCAGGGGATGGGCTTTGCCTTGGCCTTTGGCCATGGGGTTCCCATCAGTCCATTGTGGTAGCCTGTCCAAGTGTCTCTCAGTAACAGTGCTGCTCTCCAGGCCACTAACCATTCCCAACAATCTCATGTCCCCCAGTATCTTGCTGGCAGTGCCCTCTGTCATTAAAGACACTAAAGAGCACTAGTCAAAGGCAGTAGTGAGCTGCCTCCGATGAGACTAGCCTGCTCCCTCAGCACCCTTGGGTGCATCCCACCAGGTCGCACTGACCTGTGTTTGTCTCACTGGCTTAAGTCCTCTCTAACTTGATCCTCTCCTGCCTGCCCTGTCTCACTCCCCCAGAGTGTGCTACGTCACCTAGGGACCTGGGCAGCCTGAGGGCAAACCTTAGCAGCAAAAACTGCCAAAAAAATTGTATTCAGTACATAATCCTTTTTCATGCCCTTTATTGCTAGATCCCCCACTCTGGTAAGCAATAGGATTATGCTTTCCTTAACCTTCCTTTTGCTGACGATGTACTTACAGAAACCTCTCTTGCTGTCCTTTACCTTCCTTGCTAGTTTCAACTCCAGGTAAGTTTTGGATTGCTGGACTCTGCTGCTCTATGTACTCCCAAGGAGCTTGCCCCTGCTTCCACCTCTTGTGTACTTCCTTTCTTGTTTAAGCTCAGGCAGGAGCTCCATATTCATCCAAGCAAGGCTTCTGCTGCACTTGTTTGACTTTTCTGCACATTGCAATGGACTGCTCTTGTGCTCTGATGAGGTCATCCTTGAAGATCAGCCAGCTGTCCTTAGTTCCTTTGTCCCCAAGGCAGCCTCCCACAGGATTCAGTCAAGCAAGTCCCTGAGCAGGCCAAAATCTGATCTTCTGAAGTTCAGGGTTGTAATTCTGCTGCTTGACTTGCTCAAACCTCTCAGGATTTTAAATGGCAAAATCTGACGGTCACTGCAGCCAAGGATTCCTTTGACCTTCATGTCTACAACCAGTTCTTTCTTATTTGAGAGTAGCAGGTCCAACAGAGAATCTCCCCAATTTGGTTTGTTGTTCCCCTGCATCAGGAAATAATCTTCAATAAGTTCCAGATAACTCCTGGATTGCCTATGGTCAGCTGTATCGTCTTTCCAGGAGATGCTACCATGATTCAAGTTACCTCTAAACACCAAGGCTGTGATAGTGATTAAGAAGGTGGCTTCTTATACCTTCTCTTTCTGATTGGGAGATCTGAGCAGATACCTACTGCTACATCACTGGTGCTGTTCTGTCCTCTTACGCTTACCCACAGGCTCTCTGCTGGTTCAACACCCGCCCCACGGTGAAGCCCCACACATTCGAGCTGCGCCTTTGCGGGGAGTACACACACCCCTCCATGCCTGCCCACCCTGCCTTTCCTGCAGCACCTGGATCCCACCACTCCAGCTCTCTGTAGATATTCCAACCCTGCTTTGTCATGCTTATCCCATTCTTGCTTAGCAGCTCTTGCTCCTCAAAGAGGGTCCTGCAGTCAATAGATGCCAAAGTCCTGCCTGCAAAATCAGCCATGCAGCAAGTTGCCGACCCACTTGATGAGCCTGCTTCTACTCAGGTGTTTTTGCTTTGCTGGCAGAATCAAAGAATCACCACCTGGGCCCTTCACGTTTGCCCCCAGAACTTTCTAATCACTCTAGATACTCTGCAGGACTTCCTTGGCAGTATCATTGATGCCCATGTGGAAGAGTAGCAAGATAATAGTTTGAAGGCCAGGCAAGCCTTGGCAGTCTCTCTGCGGCATCCTGGATCCTGGCCCCCAGCAGACACAAACCTCCCAAGCTATTGGGTCATGTCAGTAGATGGGTGCCTCCGTACCCTGCAGGAGGAGGCCTCCCACCACTACTGCTTGCCTTTCGCCTTTTTGCAGACACGACATGCAGTCTCAGTTGGCTCTGATGCATCCCCTGTTGGGTGTTTGTCCTCACCAGTGCCACAGCACTGTGCCTGTTCTGCAGTTGCAGATCTACAGGTGGAGCAGAAGCCTTCCAACTGTTGCCAAAAGCCAGGGCACCTGCATTGCTGGTGGCAGAGAACATGCCTTGCACCATACTAAGACCATCACCTTGCAGTCTCTGAGCAGACCCAGATCATCCCCAGCAGCACACCCATGCCCCTCTGCACCCAGCACCCCTACCAAAGCCACCACCACCGTGTGTTGGCCCCCTGCTTGTGGGGCCTGAACCTCCCTCACCAGGAGGCACACACCTCAGAACCAAAGTCCAGCTACCAGCAAAGACATTTCCATGAACTTTTCCAGAGGGATACAAGCAGAACAGATGAAGCAGTGACATGCAAATGGGAGCTGCTGTGATATCCAAAGCAAGGAACAGAAGAGAAAGAATGTCAGATTCATTAATCACTCCATCAACAATATGCACCAGTGCTACAGCCAAACTTTGCTACTCCCACTGATGGTTCAGCAATGGCTAGACAGTCTCCGGCAAGAGGCCAGCAGCCTCCTGCTAAAGCTTCTTTCCACATCTGAAATGCTAGGAAGAGATAAACTTCATAATCCTAAGATTATCGTGCATTAGTCTGTGGGAAGATGACTTGAAAGCCTTTTAATTGGCATTCCAGGCTTGCATTTCTTGTATATAAGAAAGAAAAGTGACATGCTGTAGATGCCACCTGCAGCTTATTTTGATGACTCTGGGAGCGGGGCATGTGCTGTGCAGTTCACCCCAGTTAAACCCCCATTTAGAATTTAGACTTAAGTCTTCCCAAAAAATCATACTATGCCTTTTGAGACTTTCTAGAAAAGCCTCCATTACTTCATCTGCAAGAACCTTTGTGGTGACAGCTCATATACTTTCAGATTAAGGTTGAAGCTACTTCTTCCAATACCTTTTGAATCCACACAGGATCAAAAAGAATTCAGATATATCTCAGAAAAATCTGTTTCTGTAGTGAATTCTAATTCCATGGGCTGCAGGGAAATACCTGTTCCACCATGGTCTCTCTATGGGCTGCAGGATTCTCTGCTCCGATGCCTGGAGCACCTCCTCCCCTCCTCCTTCTCTGACCTTGGTGTTGACAGGACACTTTCTCACACTTTTTTCTCACTCCTCACACTGCCATGTGATGTTTTGCCCTTTCTTAAATATATCTTCATAGACATGCCACTATCTTGGTTGATGGGCTCAGCTGTGTCCTGCAGTGGGCCGGCCATGGAGCCGGCTGGAACCGTCTGTGTCTTCTCACAGAGGCCACCCCTGCAGCTCCTCTCTGCCAAAACTTGGACACCCAATACAGCAGAAAATATCAGAATTTTTGCACAAAAGCCTGAATTAATTCCTTTTAGTACTGCAAAGTAGAAGGAAAGTGCAAACCTCCAAAAACACAGCCATCCTTACAGCTTTCTCACTGTCTCTGGCACGAGCAAACACAGCTGTACCTTCTGCTTTTGAAAAATAACAGCTACCACAAGATGGTAGCACAGATGGCATTAATCAGCAGCATGTATGAAATGTCATTTCTGTAGTGAAAGACACTTTATAAGGCACTGATGTGGTTACCACCCAAAACTGTCTACTATCTGTTTTAGGAGTTTGCTGGATTGACAGCACTTCCTTTTCCTTTCAATCTTTGGACCTAGTACAACAGCTGGATGTTGCTTTCATAAGAGCACCATAAGTCCAATTATTTTCATGTGTGTGGTTTAAAGACAAGCCAGTTTTTTTATTAGGAAGTTGTGCTATAACTAAAACAACATAATCATTCAAAGTAGCTGGAATTATTAGGAAGCATCCTAAATATCACTCATCTGTTTTATGTCTGTATCCTAGGAGAGAGGGAAGTTAATTATTTGAAAAAACCACAGTGTGCATCCTGGGGAAATTTCAATTAAATTGATACATTCAGAGTAAGCTTGCCAGTCACACTGGGAAGTGTAGTAGTATATGTTTGTTAGTTCTTCTGACCGGTAATTTGAATACAGTCCTTTCCTAGTTGCTAAGATCTCATCCTATTACAATAGTCCAACTAACTATGGCTTGTGGAAGTTCCAAGTGTTTTCCTCTATGCCAAGTTAACATATTCTTAGGCTGAGATTTAAAAAAGTTTTACAATATGCCCATCACATCCCATTACATAATGCCGGTAAATACATTTTGCTTCTACCTTTTTTGAGAAAGTGATTGCCAACCTTTCAGGATATTTGTGCAATTCATACTGTGGATGACAGTACTCAACATAGATGACATGTTCATATTCTGAATTATCATCCCAATTGTCCAGGGCACTTCTTAACCGCAGAAGAAGTTGATTGTTCTCAACCCACAATGTGCAGCCTGAAGAAATAAGAAGATAGACATCATAGGACAGCAGATGACACAGACTATGGAGGAAGCTTTTGGCAGGAAAACACATTATGTATAAATTCTTGGGCTTTCCTCAATATTAAAAACACAAATTTCATCCTCATAGTACTACTGCCTAAATCCTCTCAACTTCTCCTACAGCCATCTTATCCAGTATCTCTGAGTCTTCCCAATTAGATGAGAATTTCAATCTTCAGATAGGGCACAATAACACCTGGTGAAGGAGGATGACTCCATGATATCTTTTGTTTTGTCTCCTGCAAATGTGGGCTGCTTGAAGGCTTTAAATAAGCAATGATTGATCTGGGCAAAAAAAAAGTGTTTCAGAGAGAGAGATGAACACAAGATTTTAGATTTCCTAGGTTTCAAAGCACATAGAAATCACATATGAACTCTAGCATGGTTCATTTTTCTAAAAATTTCTTCCGAGCTCCCTCTCACTGTTGTAGCATATTTATGTAGGGAATTTGAGGGGATATCAACACCATCGTACAGTTTATTATCCCTAGAAAGGTAAGAATGTACCACAGCTTTTAACCTCATTTCATTCACCTGAATGCTTAGGGAGATGATGCTTCTACTTCAACAGCCCGAACTTTTCTTCCCCTCTATTCCTGGTAATTTCAAAAGAATTATAAGAATTTGCTTTCATGACTGGCATCTTTCTCAAGAATTTCTATTAGCTTGGGATTAAATTTGGACTCTAATTAAAGTTGTCTTCAGGAAAAAGACTGAAAATTATATTTTTTAGATCCATACAAAACCAGTTTGTTCAAAGTATAATCCTGTAGATATTAGCAAGGTTTGATCTTGACAGATGTCACTTTGAATTCTATTAAAACAGAGAAAATATAACAAGTTACGGTATTATTACTCTGCTTATTCTCAACTTCACTCTGCATCTTCAGTTTTACTGCTATAAAATATACAAAGAAGGGAAGAGAATTTAATAGTAGTTGAGCAATTAAGCTGTATTTCTGAAATATCTGTGTACTTCAATATAGAAGAAAAAGGAAAATAAATTGCCTGAGCAAGTTGATGGAGAGAAAGTACATTCAGAAATGAAAGAGCAATGCATGGAAAAACTTCAATTAAAGTGGGAAAAGAAGTGGGAAAGCAGGGAACAGAATCTTGCACTGGCTGTGCCGAACAGTTCACCATTAAGGAGGCATTTGTTCCCCTGGCCATTTTAGCCAAGGGCTGCACAGACAATGAGCAAATTGAAAACATGACAGGGCCAACACAAAACCATCCCTGTGGAAATATTCCAACATCTCCTGTTAGACCAGTGCTAAGCAGCACCCGCAATATAATACTTCAGGACCTGGAACTGGAGCAGCACCCAGCCAGACTCAAGGCTGGCAGCACAAAGCTCAAGTAGCTGGAAGCTGAACCACTTTGCAACCCCACCAAGTACTGACCAGCAGCAACAGCAGGTTGCTCAGCAGGGGAGCCTGGGCACAGGGAAGGACGAGAGCAGCTGAGCTGATGCATGGCTCCTAAGCAATGGGGAGGTCGCCGGCACAGCCCCTGGCACCTCTGCTTGCAGCAGCCTAACCCCAGGCTACATGGCTACACCATGCCAGAGCCGTCCTCCAGCCCAGGCAGCCAAGCCCAGGGGAGAGGGCTGGAGCAGGGTGCACTCAGAGCCCCAACATTAACTTAACGTGATTCCTGCTCTGTCCATATTGCCCTATCTAGTCAGATATCTGAGATGTTCAGGGCACATACAGGAAAAGAAAAGGTGCTAAAAGGAGAAAAGGATGAAGAATGAAGAGAAGAAAGAGCGGAGGAGAAATGTTAGCTCTGGAGGTGTTAGGCATTTTGTAGAGATATTGCTAATCACTGATGAAATTTATGATTTATGAGCTTCTTCATGATGTTTCAACAGGGAGGAAGATGCTCCATGCAAGACCTCTGCTGTCCCTTCAGGAACACCTTAGCTAAGTGTAAACAAATGCATCTGTATAACAGCATGCAGGTTTTGCCAAATATTTTTTTTTTTTATTTCGGATGGTATGGCCTCCTTGCTGACATTTGTTTGGATGGGAAAAAATAGACATTCCTCTTTCTCCAAGGCTGTATTTAACAAAGGACAAGAAAACCAGAGTGGACCAGTACGAAGACTTTCTCACTGTCTCATTGGCTGTGGGTGACACTGGATATTTGTGATGTTGTTGCTGCTGTGGAAACTGCTGCCCAATGCAGGGGAACATTGTCTGCCTGTCAGGAAGCATGCATAGTTGAGATTGGATGCAACATCTGGTAGGGTCACCACAGTATCTAAAGCAGCAGAAGAAAGCTGATTCTTCCTGGTCCCAGTGACAGACGATCCTACAGTCTGAGACAGTGGCTGGCTAGATGTGTCACACTGCCTGAATCATGACCTTCGTAGAAATGAATCTGTCAAATGCTATTAAAAACAAACAGCCTAGGCAGGTTGATGTGCATACAACAGTTATTCAGCTATTTGTATTTCATAATTCTGGCTTGGGACGCTCTTGTGGTGCAGGTGTCCAGAATAACATAAACTTTCCTTATTCTTGCATTACTCTCAGCTAACCAGTTCTGTCTTAGTATCCATGGAGACTAGGTAACCACTTTTAGGAACTGTCAGAGCTTAGATTATGAACTGTCATTTTATGTTTTTAAGATCGCCATTAAGCCTTCTAAATACATGGACCTTGCAGAAGAGCCTATGATCTCGTGGCAAGAAGCAGTGCTTTGCTGCTGGTCTCCATTATTTATCTCAAACTCTGGGATGCAAAAAGATGGCTTCACACCCCCAGACTGTAACAAGTCACTTCCTGTAATCAAGAAGCCCAGATCTTCCAAGATACATATATAACTTCCACTCAGCTGAAAGCCTAGACACCTCTATCCATCTAGGATTGCACTAAACACAGTATTCATGTGATGAGCACTCAAACAGGAAAAATAGGCCAAGGCAGTCAGTTAAAAATGAGACCATCACTCATCCTAAATCCACTTAAACATATAAAACTTTGGCTCTCTAGGCCACCTTTTTCAGGAAGTAAAGGTACCCAGATTCATCTAGTTGTTCCACGCTGTGCGTAAGGAAAGAAATGTTCCTTCCTACATCTACACCCCCCTATATACCCACACCCAATACAAATTCACTCCAGACAATACATATGTCCTTCGAGTTTAGAAATCCAGCAGCCTGAGGATGTGGGGTGAGGAGGAAGCATGCCCAGAAATTATGCTAAAGATGGCAGGGATCTGGTTCAGCATGATTACTCAGAACAACTGATTTGCTATCACAGAGTAGTTCTGCACGGGCAATGGCTGGCCAACATTTTCTAAATTACATTAATACCACTCAAGGAACGACGTATGGAAGCGGCACTGATAATGATAATCTTTAATTGGTGACAATGAGGAATTGTTATAAGAAACTATCTCACAGGCAGCAGTGGTTACAACACAGATAATATGCTGCATACTATTTCAACATGTCTGTTCAGTGCTTTGTGGGAGATGGCATCATTATTCACCTGTTTCACCTATATGATATGGTATGGGTATTCTGTGACATAAATTTGTTCCTTGGCAATCTTCATTGTGGTGCCAGCTGTTAGCATCTGAATGAGGCTGTTTTCTTATATATTGTAAACCAGTATTGTTTTCTGCACTGTAGCAATCAGTAAACCTGCAAAAAAGAGAGCAGCAGTGCAATTAACTTCTGGCAATAGTATAAATTTGGCTTGTTAAAACAAGGATTATTAATATTCCCAGGGATGATCACCCTAAGCTACTTTAGCCAACCATAAAGTATAATAAAATACAGCCATGTAAATCTGATATCAAATATTAAAGCTCACATAAAGCAACAGAAAATTTCGAATAAAAATATAATAAATTGATGGTCTTTAATCATACTTCAGAGTGCTGGAATTCTTGCGTTAATTTTAAAGCCAGCAACAGCACCTAGTGTGTAATGAGGATCGTAATCTCTCACACTCCGAAATAAAAATGCCAGCACAAAAGACCTTGCCATTAAACAACATGAGGCTCTGATTTGTGGCTGAACTCTTTATACTCATAGCTTAAGTCTCCCCACTTTTTTTACGCTGGAAGGGACAATTTAGTGTAATTGTTTACTATGACCAACTCCACAGCAAAAACCAAAGAGCTATTTCTACATCAAATCTAAAACTTGTCATGAAAACTGTACTGTAGACATTTCCTTTTTTGCTCCTGTAAAAAATGAACAATACAAGGACATTGATAAAATCTATTTCAATTCATTAATGCCTCAGCCCAAAATTACTGGTTTCTTCCATACAGTTCCTGGTAATGTGGTTTGGAGCACAGCTGGCCCCCATGAAAAAACAATTATGGCTACAGGTAAAACAGTAGACATCACCTGTACAGCACCAGAACACAGCCCGATCACTAGCTTGTAATAACCCATTATACTCAATTATCTGTGTGATTCCTCCAGAGTTTTCACCTGTGCAAATATGCTGGTTTTGGCTGGGGTAGACTTAATTTTCTTCACAGTAGCTAGTAGGGGGCTGCGTTTTGGATTTGCGCTGAAAACAGTGTTGATAATACAGGGATGTTTTCGCTGTTGCTGAGGAGGGCTTCCACAGAGTCAAAGCCTTTTCTGCTTCTCACACCACCCCACCAGCGAGTAGGCTGGAGGTGCACAACAAGTTGGGAGGGGACACAGCCGGGACAGCTGACCCCAACTGACCAAAGGGATATTCCATACCGTATGACGTCGTGCTCAGCACATCAAGCTGGGGGAAGAAGAAAGAAGGGGGGGGCGTTCAGAGTGATGTCGTTTTTCTTCCCAGGTAGCCCTCACGTGTGATGGAGCCCTGCTTTCCTGGAGATGGCTGAACACCTGCCTGACGATGGGAAGTCGTGAATGAATTCCTTGTTCCGCTTTGCTTGTGTGAGCACCTTTTGCTTTACCTACTGAACTGTCTGTATCTAAACCCATGAGTTTTCTCACTTTTACCCTTCCGATTCTCTTCCCCATCCCACCAGGGGGGAGTGAGCGAGCGGCTGTGGGGTCCTAGTTGCTGGCTGGGGTTAAACCACGACACCAGGTCAGAGCAAGCCCCCCGCCATGGCACTTCTGGCTGCAGCCATCAGTTTTGAAAACCAAAGCAGAGAGATACACAAACAGCAGCTCTCTCCCCAAACAAAGTCCATTCCCCCTTCCCACTGGGAGAGGGACCCTGGGGATTGGTGCCATTTCAATTTCCACGAGCAGGCACGTGTCCAAAAACCCTTGCCAACTCCCTGTCCATCAGCGCTTATCAGCCTGGACGGCTGACCCTCCCAGCGGCGGTGCACGGGGGCTGCAGGGGAAAGCCCGGGCAGATCTGTCTGCGGGCAGCTGGGGTGACAAGCAGACGGGCAGCATCCTCTGCACACTGCTCTCGCCAGAAGGGAGCCCTCCTTTTTCCTCGGGGAATTTCTGTAACAAGTGGGAAGGAGCCACCTTGCTAAGGCTTGCCCTCCGCAGAGCTTGTCTTTCAGAATAGGTGTGCCCTGTGTCTCGGCAAATCCTCCCTCTTTAACTGGAGACTGCTAGCGTTTCCCTTCTCCCAACCCCTTTCACGAAACATTATACAGCGTTGTTAAATCAAATCCCTGGCTGTCTCTACTAAGCCTATTCCCACTCTTCCAGCTTTGTAAAATACCAGTGGAGAAAGGTGTGGCCCGGGGAGCAGTTGTTCCAGCTCCAAAGAAGAACCTGGTGGGCACTGCTGGTGGCAACCTGGCCGTTTCCTTCCTCAGCCATCCTGGCCGTTTCCTTCCTCAGCCATCAGTGTGAAAACTGCGGCTGCTTCTTCTCCTTTACAAATACGTCTTCATTCTGTGTCACTTCATCTTTTCTTTCATTTCTTCTTTCTTTGTCCAGGTTGCTCCAATTGCTTCTCATGTGTGAGCCTTTTGCCTCCAGTGAGTTTTGTCACTGATCCCATGTGACCTTTGTTTTCCTTTTTTTCCTTCTCCCCGCCCCCCCCCCCCCCCCCTAAATTTTCATCTGGTTTAACAAGGTCTGACAGCACGACAGCGTGGACTGTGTGACACTGCAGCATCACTTTACATCCCAGGCAAGAGTGTCAAATAGTCTGCCCAAAGGAGAGAGTCATGCTGCGCAGGACCTGTCCAAGCAGAGGGCACGCAGACGGAGTGAAAAGCTGTCCTCTCCCAGGCAGTCCAGCAGGCCCTTTGCTGCCCAGCGTTTCCCACAGACTATCAGGGAGAGTTATGCTCCCACCTCCCCCATCCCATTTCTCTGCCAATGGAGGACCGCTGAGATGGAGGGACTTGAGAGTGCCCCACTGACCCTGCTATCCCTGTGTGTTAATCAGGCAGTGTGGTCTGCCTGAAATTGCCCATTCCCAAATGAAATTCAAAGCCAGAGGAGGAATCCAGCTGGGATGAACAGCACTAAAGCACTGCGCTCACCCGAGTGAAAGATAGACTGCACTGATATTCAGGCCACTTGCTGCTTTGCTTAAGAGTTGTAAGGCTGGCAGTGACACTGGCATCTGTAGGCTTCAGAGGTTACAACAATCTGAGATAAACGGGCATGAGTCCATCCCTGGCTTTTCTTCTGTTTCAGAAATGCAGCTGGATTGCACAAATCTCCTTGTGACAAAGTCATGCTTGCGTGTGCTTGTGGGCACACTGTTCAGCTGGGCAGGAACTGTTCTGCCATTTGAAAGGGGCCAGTTATTCTTTTAAAGGGAAGATGGGGAGCTCGGCTTTGAAGGGCAAAGCCAAAATTCTGGGGAGGCAGCAGTAACAAATAAAAAGGGTGTAGCTGCCCTCCCCTGACAGCTGTTCTCAGGCCTCCACATGATCCAGTCCAACAGAGCCAAGACAGGCACTGAAGAAGGTGATGCTGCCTCTGTGCAAACAGCAGATCCCCGGGCTCCACTTTGGCTGGCTTGGCACCTCGCATACAGGCAGGGAGAGGGAAAACCAGGGGAGATCAGCGGATTCAGGGACATGGGTAGGTATGAACCTGCTGCCCCAGAGCGTCCCAGAACCAGCCCTCTGCGCCAAGCTGTGCGATAACCTCCGCAAACAGTGCTGCAGTTTCTTCCTCTTTCTGAACCCTCTCCCTGGTCTCCAGCACAAAATCAGGTCTGAATTTAGACCAAAAGCACCAGCAAACAGCTCTGGTACAGGGGCTGTAGAGCACAAACTCTTTCCTGACATCTCTGGGTCTGCTAAGAGCACACCAAGAAGGGACACACAGTAGAGGGACCAGGCAGAGACCTGTGGGACAGCCAGGTGGTCACCTTGCTCAGGATAGGCAGAGGGTTCAGGATCTTCAGGCTCTTCTCCTCTGTGGTGCTGGAAAGGCTGGCCTAGCACAACATGCTGCCTTACGGGTGTGTGATGCCTTTCTCTGCTGCTCCTTTTGGCCCAGCCTTGAGAGGAGAAGACCCTCTCAGCTTCACATCACCTGCCCACAACCCAAGGACAGGCACCTGTCCCGGTCTCTCTCAGCCTGAAGAGCTAGGGCTGTGCAATTGTGCCAGAGGGGCTTCTCAGGGCATTGAATTTCAGTCGCGACCTGCAATCGTGGAGGTTCGCAGCCCCCCACATAACAAGGACTAAAAAGTGCCCACGAGGGTGACTGGGAAGGAGGAGGCACGCTGCTACTGCTGCTGCTACTCTGCCCCTCCGCATCTCATCCTGGTCAGCCCTGGAAGCCAGCCTTGAAGGAGAGTGGCTGGAAGTGCTCACCCTCAGCAAGCCATCCTGCCAGCCCCATCCACACTGCCACTGGTGCTGCCCACTCCCAAATCCAAAGCTTCTCAGAGGATTCTGGAGTAAAACTGGGCACCTCTACACATGAGGCCCCAGGGAGCAGCTGCCACTGGTTTACCTGGGAGCAGAATTTAGTGATGATGGGGCACAGTGCCTCATTTCCTCCAGGAAACACGTCACTTCCTTTCTTTCCTTGAAAGGTGGTCCTCCTCTTCCTCCACTTGTCTGTCATTGGGATAACGTTGCTCACAGAGCCAAAACTGACTATTCTCCTTCTAGGGATACGTAGGAGGGTGGGTGGTAGCACTGACAATCCCCAAGGGACCTGACTTCTGCAGTCTCCTCGGCCGTGTCCCGGTGGTGGGATTGCTGTCCAAAGAGCTCCTTCGCCGCAGCTGCTCTCCCATACGCGGGCTCTCAAAAGCAGGCATCAGCTCTTGAAAAAAATCTTCTGTTTGCTTCAGTCTTTCACTAGGCAAAAACGTCAGTCCTAAGGCTTGGATCCAGGACAACTTCCTGCAGCTGTCACCCAGATGGGTAACTGGTCTGAACTTCTGCCTTGCTAAGAGCAGCTGATGGAGGCAGACGAGCAGCGTGGGCAGAGTACAGGGGAAACCAGAGGAAACACCTGCACTCGCACACCCTTGGGTGCAGTCCCACTCGCTCGTGTCTTGGTGTGCGCATTCCTAGGCAGCAGGACAGAGGCCCTGGAGGGGTGGGCTTCCCGAAACAGGAGCGGTCAGCCAAGGAGTCATCCCTTGCCCTTGGACAGCTCATGGGCCACCAGCCTGCCTTCCTGCTGGAAGCAGCTGGGCCACCAGACCAGTTGTCCTCTCTAGCCAAATAGCCAAGGTGAAAATGAAGTGTGCAGGGCGCAAAAAGATGCGGGGCGGTGAAAGAACTGTTTTTTAAGATCATTCACCTGGCGAGCGTAGCTGCAAGAGTAATCATTTGATCCATGGCCATCTACATGGACACGCTGCGCTTCCAGCCCGGGATGCGGAAATCCCGCTTCCGGGGCTGCGAGAGGCACTCCTCACCCTAGGCCAGGTCTTGCTTCCTCCTTCTCCATCACTCTGGGGAGCTACAAAGCTCACCTCAGTCCATCCAGCAGCACAGACAGCAGCTGTCAAGGAGGACAGCACCTCCTCCATAATGCTGGCAAGGTCCCCGATGGTGGAAGCCTCAGCCTGGGTACCAGGAACCGTTTTCCCTCCCTCTGGTGTGGTGCCTCCAGTTCTATGATCAGTGGTTGGTAACACTGGACAGGCAGACCTTGGCAATACAGAGCTCTGTACACATCAGTCACGGTCTCCTCCTCTACCAGCCCCAAAGACCTTCCGCACCAGCCTGACCTTCTGGGAGAACGCTGATTCTCATGCGAATCCTTCCCTCTCTCTGCCATTGAAGCAAATGGCTCAACGGCCTCTCCAAAAATCCCCCATGCTCCAGAGAGAATAGCACCTTGGGAAGCGAGGAAAACCTTAGAAGGTGTGGTGTCACCTCATTAATCCAGAATGGTTATGAAATCGCCATCCCTTGCAGGTAATGAATGCAACATGTGTTCAGTAGCTTGCTGAAATGACTCACTTTGGCATTTAGATACAAAGCCTTCAGTGCTGCCAGATGTGCTCATTGCTATCTCTACACATATGATCAACTAACGGCTGACACGTGGGATCCACATCTGTCCAGCCAGGGTGTACTGGGCTTACATGGCAAGGTTTTGATAGCAAGGGGTGCTGCAGGATGGCCTCTGTGAGAACAGACCAGGGGCTGCCCCGTGCCAGACACAGACGGTTCCAGCTAGCTCCAAAACAGACCCACCACAGGACACAGCTGAGACCATCCGCCCTGCCAGTGGTGCCTCTGTGAAAACGTATTTAAGAAAGGGTAAAGAACTCTGCAGGGCAGCCGTGAGAGGAGTGAGAAAAAGATGAGAGAAACAGCCCTGCAGGTCAGACGAGGAGGGGGAGGAGGAGGTGCTCCGACTCCAGAGCAGAGATTCTCCTGCAGGCCCTGGAGAAGACCACAGTGACGCAGGCTGGCCCCCTGCAGCTCATGGAGGACAACAGTGGAGCAGATATCCACACTGCAGCCTGTGGAAGACCCCGCACCGGAGCAGGTGGAGATGCCCTGGGAAGCTACAGGCCATGGAGACCCCACGCAGCAGCAGGCCCCTGGCAGGATCTGCAGCCTGCATTTAGGAGCTCACGCAGGGAGAGGTTTTCTGGCGGGACCTGTGAATCCATGGGGGACCCACACTGGAGCACTCTTTTTCTGAAGGCCTGCACCCTGTAGAAAGGACCCATGCTCAAGCAGAGGAACACTGTAAGGAGGAAGGAGCAGCAGAGACAGAGAGTTACGGACTGACCACAACCCCCCTTCCCCACCCCTTGGCACTGCTGGGGAGAAGTAGGTAGAAGAGTCAGGAATGAGAAGGACTGAACTTGAGCCTGAGAAGAAGGGAGGGGAAGGCGGGTTTAGTTTTGCCTTTTTTTTCTCATCATCCTACTCAATTTTTAACTGGCAAGAAATGAAATTAACTGTCCCTGAGTCTATTTGGCCTGTCACAGTAATCGGCAAGTGATCTCCCCATCCTTATCTCAACCCACAAGCTTTCCCATTCTATTTTCTCCCCCAGCCTGTGGAGAAGGGGAAGTTGCAGAGCAGCTTGGTGAGTATCTGGGAGGCAACCAGCCGAGGTCAAACCCACCAATCATGGAGGCAGTAATACAGGAGAGACAGAGGGCGACTTCCCTGTTCAGCTCTGAGAGCTACTGCCATGCACACAGAGAAGGCCCAAACCTGCAGAACAAGACCCTGCCTGACCCCTGTGCCTTGCACGTATGTGCGGCATGACATCCAGGGTGAACTGAGCTGGGTGAATGTTGCCTAAAGCAAGGAGGTCAGGACGAGCTGCGCTATTGCCAAACCTACAGACAAGATGCATGTCTTCAAGTATGTAGTGGTAGGGCACTCAGAAGAGGAAAACGGGCTCCTTGAGAGCTGCACAGCACTGAGACGTGAGGCAGAAGACACAAGCTGCAACAAGGAAAATACAAAAAAGAAATTTGGAAAAAAACCTGTTTCCCATGGGAATACTCAAACGTTAGAAGAGGTAGCACAGGGAGGCCTCCAGCTTTGGCAATATTCAAAACTGAACAAATCCCCATCAGCCTCATCAAAGCTGTTCCTGCTTTCAGTGAAGGCTGGGACCTCATGACCTCCAGACGTCCCTTCCAACCTGGAGTGCTCCTGACAGTACGAACATCCAATGGTCTCTACTGCTAAGACACACAAAACCAAAAGTTAAAGGTTCTGTTGGCAAAGTACACAATCCACGCATTTAAATTCATTTAAAAAAAAAAAAGTCTTATTGCTTTATTCAGATTTTCCATATCTCACTTCTACGTTACTGGAAGTCCTGTTGAAGACCTATACAGAAATCGCTGACTACAGAGATCAGCTTAAACCAAATAGATTAAAATGATGGTAGAATTCAGCCTGAATAATTTCTTATGAACTAAGCAATTTTTCCTTTGTCCAAGAAGAGCACTCCTCATAAAATGCATTTTCTGGCTTTTGGTTTGGGCTCCTTTTTTGTTGTTTGTTTTAAACAAAACTTTGAATTACTCTGTGGATATATTTTACATACTACAAGAATACAGGATGGCTTTATGAAATGAGACCTTCCAAACAGTCTTCTGAAAAACTTTAAAAGTTACGTACTAGCAATATTCTGCCTTCTTTGACTTGAAAGTGCATACACATTCAAAGGTTTTACACATTTCCCAAACATCTTTTAACATACACAAATCACATCAGGTGGTTTCGTTCTCAAGGGGACAAAAACGGTTAAAACAAATTCACGATTTTATGAAGTGTTTCACGGAAAGTCTGCTACATTTTTTCTTCTGGGAAATCAAACCAAGAGGATCTGTTGACAAGTCTCTTTGGCAGTCTTAGTATCAATGGTCGTCTCTCTGGACGCTCTAGGAGGGAAATCCTGGGGGAAGGCAGTTGACTGGAAGGCGCTGCTGGTGCTTCTTGAACGTATCTGGTTACAGTTTCTGTGGGAGGGGTGTTACTGCTGGTGTCCGCTGTGACAGGACTCTGATCAGCTGCTGTTCCTCCAAGTTCCACATCAGCATTTCTAATGTCACTGCCTAAGTCTCCCCTTCCGGTAGGAATACTGTACTTTTCCACTGCTCCTCCAGTTCCCTCACCAACTCTGTAAACACCTTCACATCCTGCCCTTCCTGAAAAAGAAGATGGAGACTCGTTTTCCCTCTCAGGTATCTGAGTTGCGCCTGCCCAAGTAATACTACTGTCACATTCGTTACTCTCTGGCTCCTTGCTACTATCACTATCAATTGTAATCACCACAGGAGAAGAATGTGCCGAGTTACTCATGTGATGCTTCCGGTGTTTCTTCTTATGCTTTTTCTTCTTCTTTTTAAGATGCCTTGTTGTGTCTGTTGCTTTTCCTTCATAGACTATCTCCACACTTGGACTTCTCACCTTTTTTTTCTTTTTCTTGCGCTTTGTCTCACTGCTTGCTCGATTGTCTGAAAGGCTATCTTCATTTTTGCAGCAGTCACTGAATTTTGAGAAAGTTTTCTTAGGGTCATTTTCTCTTTCTAGACTTGTGCTCCCCATAAATGCGTTCTCCAAGTGGCGAGTTTTGTACTTCCTTTTTCCACCAGGCTTTTCACTTTTCATTCTGTCAGTTCCTCCAGAAGGGGTCCTTGACCTGTTGCTTGATCGACTCCTTGACCTGCATCTTTCATAACAGTAATAGTGTCTCTCATGGACTCCCCTCTGGCTATGCGGGTCTGTCCTTTCAACAAATGATCGTATCCTGTATTCTGGACTAGCAGATTGCCTTGAGTAGAGAGCATTAGACTGAGTCCTCCTCCTGCTGGAGGATTCATAGCCATCTCCGAACGACTTTCGACTACAGAAAGCATATCCCCACTGGTATCTACTTTGATAATTGTCTCTCACGTAATAACGATCACTGTCTCTACTTCTTGATCTCCTTTTGCTGCGGCCTTTGCTACGTGATCGTGATCTGCTTACTTCTCTGGATGGAGTGCTCTCACGACTTAGCGAGCCCCTCTGGCTTTTTAGAGAGACTCTGGTGTCATGAGCCCTCGCCCTCCTGCTGCTTCTTTTGCTCCTGTGTTTGCTACTATCTCTGCTTCTCGATCGTCTCCTTTTAAGCTGGCTTTTGCTACGATGCTCCCTCCTAGACCGATGGCCATGCCTGCCTCGACTGCTCCGTGTACAGGGTTGTGGGCTCCTGGACTTTCCCTTTCTAGACAATCTGTGATTCCAAGGGGAGCATACCGTGTCACTCCCTGGAGAAGGGCTCCAGCTCAAGTCCTGTGGAGACAGGTCTTTTACCTTACATTTGTTCTTCTCACCATCTTTTGACTCCGTCTTCTCAACTGCAGGAGATAAGCAGCTTCTACAACTACCTACATCCTCCTTATACGTGGGGGAATGTGGCGAGAAACTCCTGCTTGGTTCACTATCACTCCAGCTGCGACACTGGATTGGCTGCTGTTTCTTCACATCTTCCCTTTTCTCCTCCCTGATGGACTTCTCCGAGTCCGAGGACAGCTCAACCACTTCTGGTGTCCTCTCAGCCAACGGCTTAACATACCCAACAATAACACAGTTGTCCGAGGAAGAGTCACTGTCGTTTGAATCAGCATTAGCCTGTGACTGAGTGTGCAGTTTGGTTCTTCGACTCTTTGCAGCAGAGTCCTCATCAGAACTTTCTGACGTCTCCAGAGGAGAAGCTATGGTTGCACGAACCTCTTCTGAGATGGAGTAGGAAGGCCCCGGAGTTTCATCATCCCAGGGGGCCTGTCCAAGACCAGTCACAGACAAATTGTTATCAGGCCCTTGAGAATATGCCATATCTGGAGATATTGTAATAATTGACGATTCTGAGTGGCTTCCTTCATCATATGATGGCGCAGGACAGTCATAATTGGCATGTTGATCATACGCTTCTACGTTAAAAGGACAACGGGCAAAACTGATGAATTCATGCAAGAAGTGTTCAGTCCGATTCAGCAAAAATGGCTTTAAATCGTCAGCAAAGGCCTGACTTTCCAGATCATACCTAGTCACATTACTCATGATAATGTGCTGTACAATATTAACGAGAGATCCATGGGCACCAAACAGGACTGTAAGTTCTCGCTTCAACCAAGGAACCAACCTGTGAAGGCAAGCAGGGTTGCGGCGGAAAAACTCTGCTGAAATGTCTCGATAGCGACCACCATCCTGAATACTACGAATACGCACACCAGTGCGGTACAGAGCTCTGCGGAAGTTGATCATGTCCTCCTCCTGAATCTGCCGCAGAGATCTGCCCTCTGCGCTAGCCTGCCTCCTTGAGGCCAGCCTTCTTATCATCCGCTGAATCTCTCCATCTCTCTGCCGCACTGGTTCGCTCGACAGCCCTTCAAACAATATCCCGTTATCTGGAGGGGACAGCGTCCGTCGGGAAGGGGAACTGCCAGTGCGGCGTTCCCTTGTTAAGGTGGTACGGTAACGAAATCTCCGGCCATCAGGGCTGGCAAAGGACCTATTTTCTGAAGGGCTGAGTATGTACTCCTTAAAGTCATCTTCAGCACGAATGGTATGGAAAATGGAAAAAAAGGGTTGCTTGCAGAGAGGGCATTCTGCTTTGTTTTTTGACCACTCCTGGACACAGCAGAAACAGAACCTATGCAAGCAGCGATCTAGATATGCAACATTGTCAAATCTATCCAAGCAGATGGGGCATTTAGAGTCAGGAGATGCATCTGTTGGCAGCTTGCTGGTGCTGGCTTTTGGCGAAAAGTTGCTATCTTCTGAAAACTCTTTATCTCCTGAAGTCATGTTCTACGAAAGAAAGAGACAAAAGATCATTGCTATCTCAGAGAGACAAAAAAGTTAAAGTCGAGACACAGAAACCCATAGCAGTCACCTTTAAAGGTGCAAAACACGGCATTAACACTGAAAGCACAGTGCACAGAGGCAGTACAAAATAACTACTTTGCTTGGCTTCTCTTCACAGTGAGATCTGGCTCTTCAGTGTTGCTAGTTTTAAACAGAACTTGAATCATACTGGCATATATGAAGGTAACATGCCGGACTCTGTCTTCTTCCCCCCTCATGACGTGGTCACTAAGTTTATGAATAACATGGTAACTTCTTCCCCACTCATGATGTGGTCAGTAAGTTTATGAATAACATGGTAACCTCCAACACACACTTCCAAAAGAGACCACCATTTACATATGACAAATACGAGAACAGTTAGTTCTGTCCTTTAAGAAAAAAAGTCAAAACAAGTAATTGCACTCGAACTAAACTACCAGTTTCCAAGTTCTGCAGGACCTGTCCTGTCCTGGCACTCTCTTCCCGTGTTTTGCTGGCCACTCATGCAGGACCACATACAGCTCGTTGGACTAGACAACCTCCAGGGATGTGTACCAGCCTAAATTAGTCTGTTTTTACAACTGAAGCAGAAACAGCCAGGTTGTCATTCCTACACCCATCCTCAGGTACACGCTGCCTTTCTACCTAGTCAGGCTGTCAATAGGTTAGCAATAAATCCATTAGTTATTTTGGATATCAGCATTATACTAAGGCATTATAATTTAGTGGAAATAAGTCACTGTGCTACTTCAAAACTCACTAGCCCACCTTCTGCTGCAAGCCCAGGAGCAGATCATAACGGCTTGCGGGACACCGGGCACCAAGTGTGCCGCGCAGACAAGTGAGACACACGCACGGACACGCACCCGCGGGGGCGCATAAGTTCGGGGGGGGGGGGGGCGCACACGCACAGTGGGTGTGACAAACGCACGCACGGGATGTCACAAGCGCACGCACGCACGCAGGAAGGGAAAGGGGATCGCTCCCCCCCGGTGCTACGCCTCCCCGCCCAGCTCCCTCCCCCGCGCCTCCCGCCCCCCTCGTCCCGGGCTGCCGGCCCAGCAGCCGCCGCCAGCCCACCGGAAGGGCCTGGCGGCGCTCCCGGCCCCCACTGCCGCACTCACCGCTGCCGGGCCCTCGCTCCCCGTGCGAGCTGGGGCCGCGGCCGCCTTCAGCCGGCGGCGCGTCCGGCAGCGTCCGGAGCTGGGCGCCTCCCGCCGCTCCTCCCCCGGCGGGCGGCGGCGGCGGCGGGCGCTCTCCGCCAGGCGCCGTAACGGTTCTGCCATCTGCCGCGGCGGAAGCGGCGTTGCCACGGGAACGGTTGCCCCCCGCCACCAGCGGGGCAGCGCCGGGCCGCCGCGCTGGCTGCCGGGAGCGAAACGCAGGCGCTGTTTTCTGGCGTCACTTCCGCTCTCCGTGGCGACATTTTGCCGGCGGGCGCAGGCGCTCCTGAGTGGAGGCCGCGGCGTGGCTGAGCCCGGCGATGGCTCCGCTGGGGCGGCGCGACCCGCGCCCGCTCTGCCGCCTGGTGCGTGCCGGGGCAGGTTGCGTGGCCAGGGGGTTCGGGAGGGCTGTCGGGAACCGCGGAAGGGGGCAGGCCCGGGTGGGCGAGCCCGCCCCGCCTGGAGGGCGGGTTTACCGCCCGGGGACAGGGGGGAGGAGAGCTGGCTGTACCTCCTGGTGGAGGCAGCGGGCACTGGGGCCTGGGGCTTAACGGGGGCGTCCCGGTTCTGCTGCTGCCGCCGCCAACGTGCAATACACTTTGTTTCGCAGGTGCTGGTTGCCGTGGTGCTGCTTTCCTGGGGCTTCGTCCTGTACGCGGCACGGGTGGTGGCCCAGCGGCAGCTGGAGAGCGGCCTCCTGGCCCAGGGGCTGCCCTAGGCACTGGCAGAGACCATAACATACTACCGGGAGCTTGGCATTGTCTCCAGGGGTACGGAGGGATCCATCGCAAGGCTGGAGAAGCCCTGTGGTCAGCTGGGCAAATAAAGCATAAATAACTCTTAGGAAAGAGAATGTAAATAAACCATAAACAGTTATTAGGAACGAGAAAAAGATCTCTCCTTACCGATTTTTTCTAGCACATAGTTGCGAGAGACACATGCACCTGTATGTGCAAAAAAAAAAAAAGGCAGACCCAGCAGTACAGATTGCCACTGCATGTAGTGCTACCAGGGCTCGCATAAAACATGAGCTCAGCCAGCCATGTCCCTAGCCATGTCCCTTTTACTCCTCTACAGCTGGTAAGGATTGAAGTTTACTAGCGAAAGCACACATGGGTTCACCGATCCCCTGTGTACCAGCACAGCCCTTCTGTCCATCTGATAACCCTGCCCCATATCCTGAACCTTCTTACTCACTCGTATGTACCAGCTGGTCCAGCTTCCTGCTCACAAGCAAACATGCATACATGCACTGACACACTTACCCAAAAGAAGTTTCATAGCCACAGATATCCCCAAATGCCAGCATGGGCCTATGCCTGATACTCTGCCTGGACCCAGGGCCTCCTACTTGTCAGCTAGCCCAGCTTGAAGTTTGTTAAGGAGTTAACATCCTCACTCGCAACACTTTCCCCTGGTGTTTGGGGGAGATGCAGCCAGCTTGGTTCCCCAGCGGGCAGCTTGCATGGGCTGTGACCTGCAGTTCTGCTTCACATGCTCATGCCAGGACTCACTTGCTTTATTCACCCTGCTTCCCCTAGTAGCTGCACCTGGGGCACACATACCAGTCCTGTCCCCGCGGCTGGAGCTGAGACCCTCACTGTCACCTGTGCCCTTTGCTGGCACCAAGACCCTTACCCACTCCCATTGCTAGCATGATAGGAGGGATCCGTATCCAGAATGGTCCTACTCGGTCGACTTCCTAAATGCTGTGTGCATGTGTCAGCTCTTGGGCGAGGTGGAATCCACTGGAGAGTCCATCTCTGGAACTCCTCAAGTCACCAACATAGGAAGATGGAAAGTGCCCCAGGGTCTTCACTGGGAGATTTTCATTTTTGAGTTGAAAAGCAATTCTGGAAATTAAATGGATCTGTTTTGGGGTGCTGATTTTCTACACAGCTGGGAGGAGCAGAAGTCTTGTGGCTCCTCTCCCATGGCCTGCACAGACGGACAGCACCTCATCCCACCCACAGACCTCTTGAAGCCAGGGAAAAGCCTTCCCCCGAGGAGGCCTGGCCCTGCTTCTTGGGCCATCAGGTCCTCTGGGGTCCCTTGATCAGTGGCAGGGGTTTTCCCTACTGGCACCTTTGTCGAAGTGAGAGCGTGGAGGAGCCTCAGTCTTGTGTCCTTGTAAGCAGCAGCCACAGCACTGGCAGTCCCCAAGCTGTTTACAGTGGGACCCACAGTCCCTGGGGGTGACAACTTCCAGCCCTCTCTCTGGCTTGCCCAGCACCAGAGACAATGCCCCCTCAGGCACCACAGCAACAGCTCCTCTGGGGAAGGAGGTCAGCAGGAGGCTCTGGCTATTCAATTCCTGGGTTCTTTTAGCATCTCCCATGTTAGTTGCATCACCCCACAAACACATGAAAATTGTCATAGACCCTGGCAGTGCCCCTACAAAGGTTTCTGTGCTGACAGAGAGGCTCTCCGCCTCTCCACTGACTTTTTCTCTGAGCCAAAGCTGAGTGGCCAGATTGTCCTTCATTATGCACACAATAAGAGCTCAGCTTCGGTGCGCTGTTGTCCTCACCGTGGTGGTCACGTAGTTGCCAGGCGCGGTTATCTTCTCCCTCCCCTGGCCAGCAGCACTGAGCTAAGATCAGGAGTGACACCGGGCTGACCCGCCGTGTTAGAAACTCTCTGGCCACCAGCCTGCCTCATGCTGTGGCCTTCCACTGTTAGCTTCTCCACCTTCGTTTCAAGCGCTGTCAAGTGCTGGCATGCACCTATAGCTGCAGGTGACAAGTATCAGTCACTGCAAGGTTTCGGGTTGCTCCGTTCTGCTGCAAACCTTCTAAGTGCCATTTTGCAGCCACGGCGACGCAAATCACCCATTCTGGCTTTGTTCCTTCTGAGTAGCCTGTGTTCGTGATCACACAGAGCTGGTTTACCGGCGAGCTGCCACGAGATGGCAAAATACTCCCCAGCATCCCTCCCAAGCCTGCTTGCCAGCACCGCAGGCTGGAGCCGTGCAGGGCTGCAGGGAAACAGCAGCACCGGCTGAATTTCTCTCCCCTCGGGTTAGCTGCTGCTCGGCGTGTTCAGGGGTGCCTCTCCAACAGCCTCCAGAGGACCAAGACCTGTCCGTTGTCTCTGGTCCGTGGAGGTCCAAGGCAGAGACTGTAACTGCTCAGAATAGAGATGAAACGCCCAAAAACGTCCCTGCTGCTGACTAGGATCTTGCACAGTGACAGCAAGGAGGCAGAAAGAGAACTTGCTCTTTTTATGGCATGGTCCGTAGCTAACTGAGAAAATCATGTAAGGTTTCTGCAGGTATGAAGAGAGCTGAGAGTCTCAAGAGCTTTTCCTTCTCTGCCCTGCCCTGACTATTCTCCCTCTTCTCTCTCTCCTGTGCTGCTATCACAGCCAGAGTCAGTGTCAAGGGTCTAAAAAACATCCTCAGCTCTGTATCCTGGTGTTTGCCTGAAAACATGTCAGGATGATGGCAGCAGCAAGAAGCAACTTTTTTCTCCCACGTAACATGGGATTGGAACCAAACCCCCCACAGAGGCTGGGAAATAACCTCCTCCAAATCTGGTGGGGAGGACACAGCTTGCAGCTTCTGTCTTTGCATCTCACCCTTCTGCTTGCCTCTGTTACTTGCCCAATAATGGTAGCTCCTTCAGGAAAGCAAGAATTGCAATCATGCAATTCAGCTCAGTTTCCACCATTGGAGTAAATCTTCGCTCTGATTCTTCTACCCAGCAGTTATGCATTGTGTTCAAGACAAGGCCATAAGGATCATTGTCCAGGATCAAGCTCCTGAGACATGGATTGAAAGTAATTTAAGAAGATTTCTAGTAGATTTCTAGTCATTAGAAATACAAGAATATAAGCTCAGTGTATTGTCAATAGCAGTATTAAAAATTTACTTCCTGTGCAGTTTTGATGCCTGTTGTCTCATTTCTTAACACACTGAGCTACCTCTCTCTGAAGAAGCTGTCTCTGAAGCTGCTCAAAGTGTTATCCCCTATGTTATATGTTCCACCTCCCCTTCCCTTTCAAACTCTCTGTTCAGCTTGTGCTCATGTGCTTGCTCATGGAAGACAAGAAGCACATGCAACCCCCCTCAGCTTGCTTCTGGGATGTTGCAAGAAGGGCTTGGACACAGTGCTCAGCATCCATCATACTCTCTTCACTCACAAAGATGCAGTGCAGAGCAGAAAGCATGTGTTTCCTGTCACATTCAAAATGGTACAGCAAAAAACTACGTTTAGGCAGAGTTAACCATTCAGATGAGATCACCAGAGATGGCTATTCTGCCAATGCTATCATCCCTAAAGGAATATATTCATAATGCTGATGAAATCCCCCTTAGATCTTTTTTTTTTTTCTTTTTAATCCTTTTTAATAAAGCATAGCTTATTTATTGGAGCAAGGCTGGTTTATTAGTCTTGAAGTGTTTTGTTTGTTTAGGTTTCAGGGGGTTGTTTGAAAAAATTGTGATCAGCATGCTTTTGATTAGCATAGCTAAGAGGACTTTTGTTTAATGAAATGATTAATTGATTCAGCCAGGTATGCAGCCACACTAACAGCTGCTTCAACAGATACAAAAGATTCTCCTTCAAATACAACCTTGCCTCACTAACATGAGGCAGTACCCATGGATACATGTTAATTATAAGGTTGATAAGAATATGTAGGGATAGCTAATGTTGTAGCCGAGTTATTTAATGAAGGCTACTGAAAACAGTCAAAACCGGAAACAAAATCATTAGCCAGGCAACTGTGGGCTAAATTTGGCTTTAAATCACTTTAACATAGTGATGATAATCAATTTCTTCCAAATTACACGAGCAAGGAAGCTGGATCATAATTGCTTCATTCCTGCATTACGCGCTGTTTGAAAATAGAGGAATTATGCAAGTTCAAACCAGACTTTAACAGAACCCTTTGCCTGTTTAATAATAATTATATGCTTTCATTATCCTCTCTATTATTTATGCAATACCACCTGTAACCTAAAAGCTGTATAAATACAGATTTTGGTAAATACATACAAGTGCATGGTAAATGGAAATGTAACAATCTTTTAAAATCCCAATGGGGACCAGACATAAAATGCATATAAACCTAAAGACAGTACTTCAGACTACAAGTAGCTCCCAGGTCACTACAG
This sequence comes from Gavia stellata, assembly GCF_030936135.1. Lineage (NCBI taxonomy): Eukaryota > Metazoa > Chordata > Aves > Gaviiformes > Gaviidae > Gavia > Gavia stellata. The sequence continues at coordinate 77,107,572 of NC_082637.1, forward strand.
ACCAAGAAGCAAAAGCTACAAATTTTGTGGTGAAAGAGGAAAAAAGATGTATGGGTGGTATGAGACACAGAAGGATAAGGGTAAAAGAGAGACGCAGGAAAGCCAAAGACAACACTGAGCCCAAAGGAGGGTGAAATGTCAGAGGACCCTGCCCAAGGACATTATCAGTGCTTTGTGATTAGAAACACTGAACACACCTAGGACCAGTTTGTCAGAGTTGTGGTGCTGCCAAAAATCCCGTAAGAGTTTGGCCAGACAGGTTTCAGTTCCCTATCTGCAATATACAGGCTGGGAATTTTCTTGCTGCATTGGCACTTCAGGTCTCCTCTACTGTTTGCTGCAGTCATCTGCCATCACTCCTCCCGAGCTGCGACCACTTCAAACGTTTCTGTGGAAAGGAACACATGTATCTGAACAGAAGTCAATGCTACAGGACCTTGACTCACCATGACAAAGCCATGTAGCACATGACCGCAAGCAACTGAAGCGAAGCAAAAGCATACAAAACCTTTGCAGAAGCTAGACGGCAGTGTTGGCACACGCTCTAAGGCACAGGCAAGCTACTGCTTGTATTTTGCACTGTGGGCTCTAATTGTGGGTCCTCCGTTTACAGGAATCAGTTTTGGACCTTGTTTTTTGTCATCTGAAGAAAAAATGGTTTAGCATGTCTGAAACTTCAGCCTCAAGACCAACAACCGCAAATGAAGTACTCAGAGGTCATGAGGGAAAGCAACAGCCAAAAAGACTCAAGCATAGTTCCCAAAGCAGAAAGAACATATCCTTTTCTTTAACAGTAAAAAGGGGTTCCCCCGCCCGCCTAATTCACGCTTCTGCATGTCAGTAGATCATCCAATTTAAGTGACACACCACCAAATGAGCTTGTCACTAAAAGGAAGTTGCAGTTTTTGAAATGGCTATTTACATTCAAATGAGATAAAAAGAGAGGTGGAGTGCTCTGCCACAGATACTGGAAGAGACAAATGGTTAAAAAGATAAAGACCTTCAAAGACTGTATGTTGCCCCAAGCAGCCTTTAATGAATTTTATTGTGGTTCAGTGAGTCTGGTTTGCTTTTAACAGTTCATTTGGCAAGCTGTTGCTGCTGCAATTTCTAATAATAATGTCACAATAATCTTTTAACCGGATATAGCTTTGTGACTGTACCGTATTGCTCTGAAAGTGATTTCTGGAGTTGGTAAGATGGAGAAACCTATGCAGTAAGTTCCTTTAGTTCCTTCCTCCATGGCACGCATCACACTGAAGAACAGGAGGACAACAGTCACTCCAAGGAAAAGCAGAAGGAATTCTCTTCCACTCAGGTGAGGATTATTTTGAAATGGTAACAGCAGCAGAGAGCACAATATTGCCAGCAGATAGGGACAGCATTTACTTCCTTCACACTTTGGGTGTTACTGATTACAGTCAATACGACCATATATTTTTACCCAACATACTGTTTTTTTGGTAGAGTTATCTTCCTAGTCCTCTATTCCAAATTATATTTTGACTCTATCCTTGTGCTGATTCAAGTAGCAAAGCAATCACAATTACTGAAATAATGAAGTGATGAACTGTAATTAAGAGTAAATATATATTGGTTTTCATCATGAACCAAAAGCTCAGTGCCAGCAATAGAGCCCAAAAGGAAAAAATATTTAAACCCAAACTACTGAAATAATTTGCTAGCTATACAACTTGATAACCATATCTTATCTGTTTTCATCCGCTGCAGTCATCCTGCTGTCACTCCACATTTCCACAGAGGCTCTCAAGCACAGGATAACACACTCTGTCTTCTCTATTGTAATTTTTGAGCTGTAACTGTGGTTGGACAATACACTTCTCAGCAGGTAGAAATGCCTAATGCAGGAAGGAGAAATTTGTAGCACAGGAAAAGGGGAAGGAGTTGAAAAGGAGACTTCCCCTAGGAGATAAAATCCCAGAGCCATACAAACAACTCACCATGACTTCAGGCAAATAATCCTATCAAAGTCAATGAAAGCACGCAGTTAAAAAAATCATGCTCTGTGTAAACATCTGCAGTAGGCTTCAGATCACTGGCAGACATGAAGCTTGGTACGACCTTGAAAGTTGTTCCCAGTGATTTCAAGGGGACTATTCACATACAAAAGCATATGCTGAACTTCCAGAATCAGGATGTAAAGACAATTAATTCAGTCTAGCTACAAACAAGCTTCAGACTAAAATCCTTGCAGGACTGCTATTTATTAGTCAGTATTTGTGTATCACTTTGTGATACTTTCTAATCAGGTATCTCAAATTCACATACTGTACCCTGTTTGCAGGATCAGACCATAGGGATGAGATTTACCCGAGTACTGCATCTCTCCAAGAAGGGCTCGTACTCAAATGCACAGCGCTGCACGTAGCAGTGGGCCCTGAGGTCCTGACAGCATCCAGAGTTCAGCTGGTCTTTGCCTGCAGCAAACCCCCGTCAAACTGGATTTTTACAGTATTTGTATTCCAAAGGCTTGTGGACCACATATTGTGTGAAATTTGCAGCTGAATGCATTCGTCCATTATCATCCCATCACTGATTAAAAGAAGGAAGCCCATTGACTTCAAATCAACAACCCCTGCCTTGGTAATGCTGAGTTCTCTTCTCCATAGAGAGAAGCTGTTTGGGTATTTCAACTCCACAGAACTAAACTAAGCAATGTTAACAATTCAGTCCTTGTTTCCATTTATATGCTGATAGATGGCACCTATTAGGAATTACATACCAATTCAAAAGGTAGTCAATTAAACTATTATGCTTTGCTTCAGACATGCATCATCCAGCCACAGCCTATAGATTTTATTGACTACAACCACGAGGGATTTGCCTCAGTAAAGAATCGAGGGATTTGGTCTAGTGAAAAAGGTGTCAGCTTAATAATAAACCCCTCCTCAAATCATTGCAGTTCATTAGGCCTTGATCCAAAGCACGGTGCAGGTAATGACTTCAAGGAGGTCTGTCAGCACTGTTGCATTGGGGGCACATGTGACCATACATTGAGATAGCCAAATTTTTGTGGGAGTGTAAAAGATACCATGCATCCCGTGGAGTTTACAGTCTTACGTAGAACTGCTGCAAAAACAACAAGCGAAGGGAAAAGCAGTTGTGCCTCTTTCCCTGAGTAGGAGCTGAGGAGAAAAGAGCTGGTAAGAAAGTTGGCTGTGCTGACAAGCAACCTGAGAGCTAGCAACCAACCACAGTCCTCCTGAGGGCCCCATGCCAGAGCATCTTTCCAGGCCAAATAGGGTTTTAAAGAGCCTTTAAAAAAACAGCTAGCATATACTTTTCACTAAAGCCTTCTGAAACTCTACTAAAATAGCCACAGCTGTGATGGGAATAGTGGACTACAAATGGATGACAGTGGAGGAATGTAGAGATTAACAGAAAAAAACCCTGTAGTGTTACAGTGGACGGCCCCAGATTGAAAGGCGACAAGTCTGATGTTTAAAAACCTGAGGCAATAGTTATTTGACGGCTACCACTGTGACAAACTGGAAGAGCAAAGAAATAAATTTGTTCCCTTGAAACCTGCAGTCATCTGCCTCTTTCTGCAGAAGAGCTCTTTGCATTACATTTGTCCAGGAGCCAAATGCTCATGATCATGCCATCCAGCTGTCACAGGAGTGAGCCCAACCGAAGTGAAGCATGATCAGTTTATCACGGCTTACGTAGGTTTTGCTCCTGAACCAGCAGCTTGTAGCAGGAGTCACCCTGCTGTCCCAAGACCAGTCTAACCATTTTCTCAAACCCACCAACAAATTTTTCCTTTTCCTCAACAACTTCTGCAGATTTTTTTACAACTGCCAGCCCACCTGCACTTCATGGAGAAAGGAGCAAATTTCACCTTTTGCAAATACTTGTTCTGCATTTTTCTTAAGTAGTCTGTGAATCCTAGGTGATTATTACAGCCACTTACATTTCTGTCAGTTCCTGATCTCTCCAGGTGCTCTCTCTGCCCCTGGTGAGTCTTTTCCTTTAACCTTTTCCTTGCCTTTCATTCTGAGCCTGGAGTACACTGGAGAGCAAGACAGACAGAGGGACAATCCTGGTCTGAGGGATAGGATAGAAGAGGAGACAACTCCATCTGGCAGGTGACGGCAAACTGCCTTCTCAGGATGAAGCAGGTTGGCAGAAAGAGGTATTCGTCCATCCCCCACAGGCTGCCCAGCACAAGTGACTGCAGGGACATCAGCCACTCACAGATGATTGATTTGCATCTTTCCTCATAGATATTGTTTCTTTCTGAATGGTCCATTAATTCTTCCCTGCAGCAAAAGAACAAAACAAAACAAAACAAAAACAACTGCACAGGGAATTTGGTTTCTGGATAAAAAGAAAGGTTTTTCTTTTGGGTCCCTCACTACAAGAAGGACATTGAGGTGCTGGAGCGTGTCCACAGAAGAGCGACGAAGCTGGTGAGGGGTCTGGAGCACAAGTCTGATGAGGAGCGGCTGAGGGAACTGGGGTTGTTCAGTCTGGAGAAGAGGAGGCTGAGGGGAGACCTTGTCACTCTCTACAACTAACTGAAAGGGGGTTGCAGAGAGGTGGGTGTTGGTCTCTTCTCCCAAGTGACTAGCGACAGGACAAGAGGAAATGGCCTCAAGTTGCACCAGGGGAGGTTCAGGCTGGATATTAGGAAAAATTTCTTTACTGAGAGAGTGGTGAAGCACTGGAACAGGCTGCCCAGGGAGGTGGTGGAGTCACCATCACTGGAGGTGTTCAAGGAACATGTGGATGTGGCATTGTGGGACATGGTTTAATGGGCATGGTGGTGTTGGTTGATGGTTGGACTTGATGATCTTACAGGTCTTTTCCAACCATAGTGACTCTATGATTCTGTGAAATACGTAATTTAATAGGCTTTATAAAGTGGTTGTATCTCAGATCATTAACTCTTCATTTGAATTTAGAGAACTGTCAGCATTAAATCAGGCACGTCTCCCTGTCCCTACCAGAGGACAAAGTGCACCAGTAGAGACTTCTGAAACCACTTGCCCCTGAGAAAATGAGGCCACCTCCACCAGCTAAAGCCTGACTCTCTTTCCTGACACGATCAGCTCAGCACACACAAAGTCATGCCTTTGAAAAGAACTAGAAGAAAACCTGTTTCTTACTTTGCTGCATTTATAATAAGTTCCAGCACATCTTGCCACAAATTTAAATTTAAAAACTCAAATTTAAGTCAGGTTTTTGCTAAGTTCACACAATATTCCTCTGAAAATAGTAAAGTAAAAGTTTTGAAGTGCAAGTAAGGACAGAGACCACAAACTCTTACTCTACAGTGTAGCAGTCATCATACTTAGCCTCACTCTTAACAGGGGTGATGATGTCTTTTACTGCTATTGAAAGCATTGAATGAAGCATTCAAGCAGCACACAGAACTAACATGGCAATTAAAAGCCAAGAGATAGCACTTATTTTATACTCCATGCTTACAAATCTCTAACTATTTAAAGACCTCATTCTCCTCTTACACCTGCATGGATAAGTTGAATTACTCTGGTATGAAACTGATAAGGCCAACATATGAAAACCGAGACAGGCATTGTGTCTCATAACATTAGCCATCCAAGAGTTAGGTATCTAGCTTAAATTAGCCGGGTAGGTTTCCCACCACATCCCAGGCCATCTAATTTTTAATGGATGATCTGGTGTCTTGGCTTTCACCCATGGGCCAGCCTCAGCTGGCTTATGGCAGGCAGCTCAGTGAATTACTGTTTTCTTCTGTAATTCCTTGGGAGTGCCTTAAAAATGTGACTCAGGCATAAATCATCACTGCATTTATGCCTGCATGAGAGTACACACATCCAAGGGCAAGAGCTGTAAGGGGATCTTGCTACACCAGAGCAATGCTAACTCCAAAATCTATCAGTGATTTCAGTTTAAGCAGTGGTGGAAGAATATGTGTTAACCACTGCCTGAGTTTGGGACATTATCTGTACTTTTTCTCCCTGAAACAGCATTGCACGTACAGAAGCTGCAAGGCAAGAGGGTTGTATTGTGACAGGCGAGGATCATGGACTTCTTGCACAGGCTCAGTTTGTGGAGGTTTTATCTTCTGAGACAGAAGCTTTTACCAAAGAAGTGATCTGAGTTTTTCAGAAGGAACATAAGGCAGAAAGATGCCACTGGGATGGACAAACTCAAAGCCAGAAACAGAAGGTGAGGTTCTCCTAAGCATCTCATCTTTTGCTGCTCTTCACCTTTCCATGGCTTCCAAGATGTGTGAAACTAATCTAATTAACCTTAAACAATGGCCTTTATTAAACAGAATACGTGAAGAAGAAGGGACCAACACAGAATTTAACTTGTGGACAGTGTGAGAGTACAGACTTTTTTCCTGTTCAGATCTAACGCCTTTTGTTTTTGAGAAGAACATTTGACATATGAAGTATAATCAGCAACTTAGCTCTCCAGTTTGCCTTCTTGACCTGCGGGACTTCTGGTGACTCACCTTAAGAGTTATGCCTCAGTCAATGTACTTCATATCCTCCTATTGATCTTGAAAAAAGGCAACTGGCAACAAAGCTGTCTAAATGCTGCAAAATTATCAGGTGAGCTTCGTTGTTCAAAGGCAAACTCATCAATTAATTTATAATGAGAACAAAGGTAACGAAGAATCAAGAACCTGTTTTTTAGCACTAACCAAGCCCAACATATTCCAACACGCTTAAGTACCTACACAGGCATATTTTATACAATATGTTCAGTTTCCTGAACAAAATCTGAACCGACAGTGCAAAAATCAACCCCCTTGCTTTTTTTACCCTTTCACCAGGGTCTGCTGATGCTACAGTAGGACTGTAAGTTGAACAAAAAGGCATGTCCTTAGCTTCTTGATCTCATCCCACACCTCTTCTTCCCAACAGTGACAGTGGATCCCTCTGCTCCCAAATCCTCCTGTGCACACGAGAGGTGCCATGTCTGGCTTTTCCTGTGTGAGGACAGAGCTAGCATAAGAAGAAAATATCAGGAGTGCTTATCTGGGGTGAGTTGCACTTGCCACTAACCATTCGCAAGGGACAGCTGGCATGTGAATTGCGTATCTCTAAATAAAACTTGTGAGGACTCAGGAGTGAGGAGATGGGCAAAATCCATGTGAGGTGGGTTTTTCTGCTCTGTTTTTTCACCCAGAGGAGACCAACACTGTAACAACCTCCAACTTTTTTTTGTATCTGAAGACTGGGCAGCATCCACCAACACTCTCATTAATTAGAGAAAGAATGAATAGATTTGTATTTAAGCAGCAGGTAGAACCACATCTCTGCCTAAGAAAAGATGCTTTCCAATGGCTTAGCCCTGCTTGCTGAGCTGATCTTCCAGGCTGCACCATCTGCCACACTAGGCAACCTGACTTCTAACAATGCGATCTAGTCATGCAGTGAAGAGATTAATTCTTAGCAGTTATAATACCTATTGAAGCAACTCATTAAATCAGCCAGGTTGTGCCATCCAGCACACCTGATAGGCTTAATCTAATGTGTCTTCCTGGCCCTGGTGTTATCAGTGGGCAGCTGTAACTATCAGTGACTGAAAAAACATTTTCCCAGTGGAGTTTCTGTTTCCTGGATCTCAGGCATCGCTGATTATTTTCCATGTGTTTCCCATTCCAATCTTTCCTTTCCAATCTTCTTATCTCCTAGTAACTTGAAATCAAGGTATGAAATCAGCAATATTCTGATTACAGGCAAGCTCTGAAGGCAACACATGTGGGCTTAAAATGGCACCACGTTAGCACTGTATTGATCTACAAATCTGGTAGTGCCTCTGCAAACGTAGGAGCTGATTCATCTAAGAGGTCAAATTTTGTTTCCTTATTCCTGCAAAGCCTTGAAGTGTGTTACACTTGGAAGATGTAAGAAGTTTCAGGAATGCCAAAGTAATTGCATGCATTTTTGTAGAAATTACAGACTACTTTAAACATGAGTCTTTTCAGAGAAAATTGAGCCTCCAGGTACGCATCTCTCAGCTAACAGAAAGCACCCAGCACCCACTGGATTTTAAGATTACCATTTGGCTAGTCAGGTAATCCCTGCTGAGAAGCACCTTGGAAGATGGTCCTGTCCTGTGAAGGACAGGGTGAGTTTAATGGCTGAGATAAGGAAGCTTTCCAGGCAGAGGGAACCACATATGCATCTCCCATCTCTGCTCTTACCACTTGGCCAAAGATGCCCACAGGGTCCCAACCTGCAGGAGAAATTAGAGGGGCTTATTTTTTTGGTTTCCTTCGGTTTCCCTTCAGCCTTGAGGGCTGGACTTGAACCACCATCTCATTTTGATGTGAGCTGCAGGCAGCTGTCAGATGGCAACATTGCTCACTAATATGTGAATGGGAATTGAGTCAGCAACTTGGAAAGTAAAGGTTTAGCTTCCATAACTGCTCCTTTAAGCCGCCCAGTCCCTAGAATCTAGTTAGCTATTTTACCTTTAAAAATAATCATGTTCTACGGGCAAAAGTATAAAATTAAGTGGACTTAAAAATAGAATTATTCTTTAACTTTAAAAATTATTATTCTCTAAGCAAAACCACACAGATTCAGTCTCCTGGACATGAAAGGGCATATACAGTCTAAACCAGCATCATAATCAAAAAGACAAGATATGTACAGCATGCAGTCACTTACAGAAGGGATTGAATGTTTGCGAAATTACATGCTGGCCTTGAGGAGTTCTCTGGGTAACAACTGGAAGGGAAGATACAGACAAATACCTTTTAGCATGATAGTATCTGCAGAGATTTATTTCTGGACATGGAGCAATATTAAATATTCCCTGGCACAGCCTCTCCTATGCAAAGCCTTCAGGTTCTGAGATCAGCTGCCTTCTACCAGCAAACTATACATGCTCCTGTTATTCCTTACTCTGCTGCAGGGATGTACATGCGCTAGCTGAACAGTGCCCACATTAGCAACCTGCTGCCTTAAACATATTCAACACCTGCCCTTTCACTGGCTGATCACAAAGAAGCAAGAGAAACTGGAAAGGTCAAGCGGAAATCGCTGATCAGAGTGAGCCATACAGCAGGCACCAAGTAAAGCAGGCAATGAGTTCTCAAGCCCTGGAAAAACTGGGTCAGAAGGGTCTGAAACAGAAGCTGTTAAGCAAAGTGAGAAACCAAGGTTGTTATTTCAAAGCTGCTCCATGAGGCAATATTGCTCTGTGGCCGTGATGTGCTTTGCTTTTGCTTGTATTCTGCTCAAGACCAAAGGCAGTTTTGAATTGCAAGACAGCAGGGGCTGTATGAAGTAGACACATGCCGCATCGGGAGCAGCAGCCATATACAAAAGCAGGAAGGTGAGGAGGAAAAAGCAAGAGTAACTACCCTGATAAGGGGAAGAAATTACATCACATGCTTTCACAGACAGACAAGGACAGCAGTGAAAACCTTCCACACTTACTAATAGGTAAAACCACACATATAGAACTTTTCACCAGGAATTTCATGCAGATTTAGGACCACTTATAGGTCACAACATCTCAGCTTCCAGCCTACCCACACAATGACTGTGCCTAATGCCTCAAAATGAGAGGAATAAAACTGGTGATGACTCCATTCTCCTCAGAGGGGGAGGCTAGCAGGATGGTACAAGGCTCCTTGCAGTACCCTTTGGGAGGGCATTTCAAAACTTACAAGGCATCACTTTGCATGATCCTAGGCAGCGTCAGGTGCTTGAATGCAATGTGTTCAGAGCACACAGCCCTAAATGCAGAAACACAGGGCCTAGGAATAGGAGCTGCATGGCAGGCGTGAACACTGCTGAGACACCAATGCTTTCCCTGGTGGGGTGAAGTCAGAAAAAGCATCCCATCCGTGGGACTACAGGAACTGGAGTAAGATCCTGAGGCAAGAGCAGAACTCTGCACTGAAGAATTTACCTGGAAATTTGTACAGAAATACAAAGGGCACAATGATTTTACCAGAAGCTTTAGCCAGAGTCCCCCTAAAATTATCTGTCCTTATGTCTTGATTATCACATGGCAAAAAGAAACCAACCAAAAACTGTAAAATAACACCTGTGAACAGCGACTGAGGTGACACCCTACTGTAACAGCAGCTCCTTATAAAGAGGATGCGCCAGGTCCTGCAGAGACCACAAGGGAGAGAACAAGAGATTATGGAGAGGTTCATCCTGAGGGCACTAACAGGGCACATGCAGGACAACCAAGGGATCAGGCCCAGCCAGCACGGGTTCATGAAAGGCAGGTTCTGCTTGACCAACCTGATCTCCTTCTATGACCAGGTGACCCATCTAGTGGATGAGGGAAAGGCTGTCGACGTTGTCTACCTGGACTTTAGTAAAGCCTTCAACACTGTCTCCCACAGCATTCTCCTGGAGAAGCTGGCAAATTGTGGCTTAGACAGGTACACTCTTCGCTGGGTAAAAAACTGGCTGGACGGCCGAGCCCAGAGAGTTGTGGTGAATGGAGTGAAATCCAGTTGGCGGCCGGTCACAATCAGAGTCCTCCATGGCTCAGTTTTAGGACCGGTCTTGTTTAATACATTTATCGATGATCTGGATGAGGGGATTGAGTGCTCCCTCAGTAAGTTCGCAGACAACACCAAGTTGGGTGGGAGTGTTGATTTGCTCGAGGGTAGGAAGGCTCTGCAGAGGGATCTGGACAGGCTGGATTGATGGGCCGAGGCCAATTGTATGAGGTTCAACAAGGCCAAGTGCCGGGTCCTGCACTTGGGTCACAACAACCCCATGCAACGCTACAGGCTTGGGGACGAGTGGCTGGAAAGCTGCCCCACAGAAAAGGACCTGGGGGTGTTGGTCGACAGCCGGCTGAATATGAGCCAGCAGCGTGCACAGGTGGCCAAGAAGGCCAACGGCATCCTGGCCTGTATCAGAAAGAGTGTGGCCAGCAGGAGCAGGGAGGTGATCGTGCCCCTGTACTCAGCGCTGGTGAGGCCGCACCTCAAATGCTGTGTTCAGTTTTGGGCCCCTCACTACAAGAAGGACATTGAGGTGCTGGAGTGTGTCCAGAGAAGGGCGACGAAGCTGGTGAGGGGTCTGGAGCACAAGTCTGATGAGGAGCGGCTGAGGGAGCTGGGGTTGTTCAGTCTGGAGAAGAGGAGGCTGAGGGGAGACCTCATCGCTCTCTACAATTACCTGAAAGGGGGTTGCAGAGAGGTGGGTGTTGGTCTCTTCTCCCAAGTGACAAGTGACAGGACAAGAGGAAATGGCCTCAAGTTGCGCCAGGGGAGGTTCAGGAGGCTGGAGATTAGGAAAAATTTCTTTACTGAGAGAGTGGTGAAGCACTGGAACAGGCTGCCCAGGGAGGTGGTGGAGTCAGCATCGCTGGAGGTGTTCAAGGAACGTGTGGACATGGCATTGTGGGACATGGTTTAGTGGGCGTGGTGGTGTTGGGTTGATGGTTGGACTTGATGATCTTACAGGTCTTTTCCAACCTTAATGATTCTGTGATTCTGTGAACAAAGGTGTGTGGTCACTTGCATCCTGTCTTGCTTCTATGACTGCTGAGCCCTGTGCACAGCAAGTCTTTTAGGGCTCCCCCCCTCCTCCTTGTACGCAGTGGAAATGCAGATTTTGGTGTATGTCATGTCATTACGTTGCAGCTGGAGAAAGAAAAAAAGAAGCCCTTTTCTTACCTATCTGTGAAAGGCTAGGCCGTGACATATATATGTTGCAATAAATTATGAGGTCCCACTCCAACAGCAGCTCTCTATCAGCACAGAGTATTTCCAGGTGAGCAGCAGAGATCTTCCACCTGCCCAATTAATTCTTTTTTTTTTTTTTTAAAGGAAATGCCCTTTAGACAACTAAACAGCCAGTTTTGGGAGCCAGCATGCTCTGCAACCATGGCGAATTCTCAGAGTCAGGCTGATGCTGCAAGGCATAAACCGCATTGATTATATACATTTAAGTTATGTAAGCAATTTTCACTGGAGAATACATTAAATGTCCAAATCTGGTTCTATGCCTTATGTTCTTCTACTTCAGAGTTTGAACACTCAAGTGAAAAACTGCTGCAAAAAATGAGTTTTTCAGTCACACCAGTACAATCCACATAGTTTGAGCTTTAGACATTTAAGAAGTCCTTTCAGGGTGAAACTTGGGCATGTAGGAAGGTTTCAAAGTTTGATTTTTATTCTGTTTCAAATTTTAATTTTAGAATTCCTGGAGTTTGGAAAGTTAGGTGTCCAGCTGGATCCCACAGTGTTAGACTTTTTTTTAATTCTCAGGCAAAATAACTTATTTTGACATTCACAACAATGCAGTTTACAAATAGCTTCAAAGCCCCATGTGCTTCCCATTGGAAGTGCTGGACCTTCAGTGCCTACTATGGACATGCGATTAAACTGGCTGCCAGCACAATGGCTGGTAAATGCTGAGAAGGTCTGCAATCAGCCTGCAAAGTAAAACAAACTATACCCCCCCATAAATTTATATGCCAAAGTACTATGTAAAAGGAAATCATTATCATTGAGCAGAAAAGCAATCACATGAAATAAATGCAGTAAATATTTGCTTATCCAGCTGTTAAATAAGGAAAATACAACCTAGATTGAGGGAGACAACTTTTTTTTTCTTGTGATACAAACTATTATCAGACTCTTGCTTAAAAAGGCCATGTGAACAAGACAAACTTACAATGCACTGGGAGGGGTGCACAAGCACGCTCATGTTGTACCACATCAAATTCATAGTGTCGTAAGGCAAGCGATCTCACTTCTTGCAGCACCTGTGAAAGCAGAAGGAAAAAAAATAGATGAGGGTGGGGAAGAAGGGAATTTGAAATACAGAACAAAACCCCATACTCTTCTTTAGATTTCCTGACATCCTCATTTGCATATGCTTATCTGAAAACGCAAGTTTCCTCCTACCCTTTTTAGATGCAGTATTGTTACAAATCTGTAACGGGCCCACAGTCTGAACAGACACAACCTGGAGTCCAAGCCATCTCTGAAGCACCGGCCCGATAAGACTTGTGCAGAGAGGCAGCAGCCGAGATCAGTATACAGCAGCGGGTCAGACGTCCTCAGCTTGGTCTGAGGCACCTGTAGTTCAGAGACGGTAAAAATAGAAAGTGGCATGTTTTTAAGAAAGCATCAGCCTTCTGTAGTGCTGCAGGTTAATGATATTCTGTTAAAGCCAAATGGATCTGTGTCATGCAGATGCTAAGGAGAAAGGAGAAGACAGAGAGATGAAAAAAACCAAGACAATGGAGTGGGAAAGCTGAGGAAGAGGATGAGGGGAGCTGCATCTCCACTGGACTCCTGTGACTATTGCACAGAAGCAGGACGTCATCCTGAAAATGGGAATATAATAACCCCACACCCTTGGCCCCAGGTTCCAGTGTCTGCTCCCCACAGGGATTCCCTGTCTGGCACAACATAAAGAGGAAATTAAGCTCTGGCTGAGCAGCCCGTAACCCAAAACTTAAGCCCTCAGCAGCTCCTCTGGGCACCAGCCACCTTCTGGGGCCTGGGAGCTGCCAGCCCCTGGCATCAACCCCAAGCACCAGGGTACTGTACCATCAGCTCCTTATGCCCCTTCTCCTTTGCAGAGGAAGACCCCCGCTGCGGCCCCTCCTGGGGCGGGTGCTGGTGTGGGGAGGAGGCCAGCAGGCACAGCCTCGCAGCCCACCTTTAACGAGATGCACAACCATATGGAGGCACTAGATCAGACCAGCACCTCAAATCAGGTGAGGCACCCCCTCTAAAATAGTTTGAGGTTATGTACAAAACTGTCATCATTTATGCAGGCATCTAACAGCGAGGCAAAAAGGACAGACTGTGTGCTGGATTTGGCTGGGATCCACTTAATTTTCTTCACAGTAGCTAGTATGGGGCTGCGTTTTGGATTTGCGCTGGAAACAGTGTTGATAAAGCAGGGATGTTTTAGTTACTGCTGAGCAGTGCTTGCACAGAGTCAAGGCCTTTTCTGCTTCTCACACCACCCCACCAGTGAGTAGGCTGGGGGTGCACAAGGAGTTGGGAGGGGACACAGCCGGGACAGCTGACCCCAACTGACCAAAGGGATATTCCATACCATATGACATCGTGCTCAGCATATAAGGCTGGGGGAAGAAGAAGGAGGGGGGGGGGGACATTCGGCGTAATGGCATTTGTCTTCCCAAGTACCCATTACGTGTGATGGAGCCCCGCTTTCCTGGAGATGGCTGAACACCTGCCTGCCCATGGGAAGTAGTGAATGAATTCCTTGTTCTGCTTTGCTTGCGCGTGCCGCTTTTGCTTTACCTATTGAACTGTCTGTATCTCAACCCACGATTTTTTTCTCTTTTACCCTGCCGATCCTCTTCCCCATCCCACCGGGGGGAGCGAGCGAGCGGTTCTGTGGGGCTTAGTTGCTGGCTGTTGTTAAACCACAACAGCGTGTCATAGAGAGAGACCCAGTAAAAGTCCCAGGCTGCTGAGGGGTCACTGGGTTGCCCCCATAGGGACAGACTTCCATGAGGCTCTGGGAGTCTGCATGGTCAGAAATCAAACCTATGGATCAAGTGGGGAAGAAAGAGGAGTTTGGGAGCAGTGAGGGCCAGCCTTCCTGCAAAGCGGGGTGAGCAGGGAGCAGGGTGCAATAGCAGGGCAGGCACAAGCAGGGACCTCGCTAGCAGGTGCTGGGATGCAGAGCCACAAGTGTGGGTTAGGGTTGGGGTCAGAGGCAGAGGTCAGTGTCAGGATCGGGATCAAGGAGGTATAAGACTGGGCAGAGATGTCTCTGTCTGCAGCTGCAATGCAGTGTGGAGGGGGGCCAGCAGTAGAGCTCAGGTTCGAAGCATCTCCCCAGGGAAAGGAGGGGCAGGTCTTTGCTTCCAGCTTCCTTCACAGTCACTGCTATCAGCAAAGGACCTGATCAGGACCTGACCATGGGTGCAGCCAGCCAAACTTCAACTTGGCCAACTGGCCTCCTGGCAGAGAAATGTGCTCCTGGTCCTGAGAAGTGCTGGTCTCACACCTCTTGGGTGCTGTGGCAAAGCTCTCTGAGAGCAAACAGACCACACCCCTGGGGCCAAGAAATAAGAAACAGTTTGAATTTTCAACATCGTGGTACCCAAGCACCATGCAGGTGTGTTTATGAAGACAGGCAGATGAAGAAAAAGATGGCATGATTCCACTTTTATGTGTGAGGAACTCTGGAGAGAGCCAATTTGTCCAGTTACACATGTGAAATGAAACCTGCTTTCCTAATGGCTTTAATTAGCTCTCTACCCTCATGCCAATTAGTTGCTGCATGTCACCCCTTGGACATCAATGGGCTTGGAGGAAGCAAAGTCTTGGGGCCTTTCCACAGGAAGGACACGTGCAAAATGCGTCCACCTCCAGAGTGGGCTCGGATGAAATGTGAGCTGGCTGACGCTGGCCGCACACGCAGGAAAGGCACACGCCACCTCCGTGGCTGCAGCCCGTGCCCAGCATTTCGCACTGTGGCCGGAGGATGTCGGTGTCACTATCAGAAGAGGGGTCCAGTAGGATGACAGCTATCCCTGCCAGCCATGCAGGAAGGAAGCTGTAAACCGGCACTGAGTGAGACCCTGACGGACATCAGAGACAGACTGATGCAGGACACCCTGCACTGAACCATTTCTCTCCCAGAGCTGCTCCATCTGCCAAAGCCAGCCTGACCCAGAAGCTGCCAGCTGAAATCCTATCCCTCAAGCAACGCAAGAAAGTGAACTGAGCCCCTCGTGGACTGAAAGATAAATGCATCCACAGGTGCAGAAGAGACAGAAGTGTGGATTATCCTGGCCTACTGCAGCTCCACAAAACAAACTGTCCCCACTGTATCTTGCAGACCTGGGTGCAGATGCTGGGGGTTGACACACACAACTGGAAATCCTGCAGCATGTCCAAAAGGATCTGTGAAGGTCAAACAGCAAAGCATATGGCAGAGAAACTTCCCCCCTCTGATCCTTCTCATACTCAGCACCGCTGCAGCTGTAGGCTTCTCACCTCCACTAACTCTCTGGGTTTTTAAAACCCTCTTTCACTACAGATGGACAACAGCTAACACACTGGTGTCACAGGTCTGTTAAGCAACCCGGACATAACTAATTACTTCAGTAGCGGGTGCCCTCTCAGGTATTCAGAACAACAGGTGCCATGTGAGTAAAGCCTCCCAATGCACCCGGCACCTCTGGCAACATGCCACCCTTTGCTCTGAGACCTTCCCCAGCTATGGTGGTTCAAGATCCACAAGAGAATTTAACCAGCAGGACTTTTTGCCCCTTCCCATCTTCTCTTTTGAATGAGAAAGCCAGTGAAGGACGAGCAAAACTAGCAGGACTGGGAAGACCATGACAAAAGTATGTGTAACCAGTGTGCTTTTTCTCGGAGGACTGCAAGCATTGAAATCATTCGGGCACACCACAGCACAGTGATGTAAGGGAATCAGTTCATGCACCACTGAGATGTATTCATCATTGGGGGGAAGTACAACAGCTGTTTAGCCATGTACAGTAGCAGCATGTAACAATTTTATGCTAAGAATGCCTGAATTAATTGGACCTTTGGGGGAACAGAGGAAGGCAGAGTGTAATTACTTGGGCTGGAATTTATCCAGCCTGAAAAAACCAGCTTATTCATGGAAAAAATTATTATGGGAACTTCCATAACAAAACCCATTGTCCAAAAGCACCCAGAATGCTGGGTTGCATTTCCTATCAAAAGCTACCCAGTGCTGCAAAGAAATAGGCCAAATTCACTTTTCAAAGACAAGATAATTTCAAGGGATTAATCTCATCCGGACAGGTCTGACCAGTGCAAGATGCAAATCAATATACACCAATTGACTTTATCAGAGGAACAGAGCTGCTTATACTGATTTATAGATACAGTACATCTGGCTAAGGTATGTTTAGTAGTTTGTTTACAACATGAGATGGTTATTTAAAAGAAAATAAATAAGCATTAATTTTTGCATTCCTTTGGCTACCCTGAAGGCAGCTGTCATGTTGCGGATGCTCAGAAGCCTATTGAGAAGTGACCTAGAGCTAATGTCAGACCATGAGCTACTGAACAGGCCCACATCTCAATCACTCAGCAAATCTTGCACCTGATGTGGTAGGTTTCTTATTTAAATTGAGTCAGTTAAAGACATATTAAGGTATTGGATGAAGTTAAGGCACTATTAGGCTGAAAGAAGAATATCATACAAAAATTTAACTAGTACAAACCAGGTAAGCGAAGCAAGCTGAAATGATCATGCTTTTGTGTTTAGACAAAGAGAAATATGCCCAAACTCAATCCCGAGACTTTCTTTTCAGTAGCAGGGTCTCTGCAGACAACTCAGTCTGAAGCACATGGTGTTTCAGTTATCTAGCTGTCTATGCAAACCCATGTAAATCACAAGCTGTCCGAGCTACACACACTGGTCAGCAGCCCATCAGCTGCCTCACACGTGCAGACAAGACAGGCTGATGCTGATCCTCCTACCAGAAGCCACCAGGGATCTGATGCAGCTTGTGTGGTGCTGACCTACCAGCCTTGGGGTCTTGTCGCCTTGTTCAGAAATGAATTCAATTGCAAAGAGCAATTTAGGGCATGCCCTCACTGAGGAGGCTCTGCTGTTAGGTAACGAGAGGCCAGCTTCCAGGACACAACGTCCCACATCTAAGATGAGTGAGACATTTTTATTATTAGAAAGCTACGATACACCTTTGCAAGCTTCCCCAAGGCCTTTTTACACTTGCTCTGTCAAAACGAAACCCTGATATTATTCATACTGGTCTTTTTGTGATATGCTTTTCACAAGTGCAAACCTGACAATTACAAGCTTTATTAAAAAAAAAGCAGAATTTGCAAAGAAAATACTAATAATTTTCTTGCTTATTCATGCACATTCATATACAGACCAGGGTGAGCAAGGGACAATCTTTCAAAGATAGCTGAAATTCATGGAAACTTTCAGCTTATATCCATGAATTACAGTTTTGTTTGGTTAATGAAAGTTGAGTGTCCCATTCATCGCTTCAGATCACGGATGTACATTTAAGAATTTGATCCAGTTAATGTGCACTTAAGCTTTGATCCAGTAAAAATCTCCCTGGGACATATGGATTGACAAAGCTGATGACACTGTCCCAAAATTGGCTCTGTAGTGACAGTGGGCAGCTGTTACACAACTCAATGCTGAAAGCTGATCTCGTTTCATCTGCAGGCAGCCAGGGAATTGCCTGCCCTCCAAACATTTCAGCAGGAAGAAAGAGGGATCCCAGCCAAAGGAAATGAGAAGGTGACAGGCATAAAAAGAGGAATCAGCTCAAATGCCACAGAGGGTGATGGAATCAGTCTAAACACAGGCACAGCTTTGCTCTCATAAGAGGCTTAGTGCTTTCTTCCCAAAGCTAACTTTCACACAAGGGACCATCTCGGCTCACTTTGAAGAAGAAATGAAGTGTTTAAAGGCATTTCAGGAATACCAGAACAAATTCAGTGCTAACATGAAGGGGGAAAGAGCTACCACCAGCAAAACATTTGCTCTGCTAGTGCAGTTCTACTGCTGAATTTAATTCCTTTTCCCTAAGTGCATTTGAGACATTTCCCAGAAATATAAATCTTGGGGGATGACAGAGAAATCATCTCAACACCCCTTCCTCTACCAAGTCTGCTAGGAAAGAGTAAAAAGAAGTTCAAAGCGGGGTTCTGCAGCACCAGCGGTTGCACAGACTAGAAATGCACAGTTACAATCACGGGGGTAACCTTAGCTCAGCTCTGTCTAGTATGAGCCGTCTTCCAGACTCAGGGCTAAATATATGATGATGAGAGAAATTGCCACAGCACACTCCTCTGACACATGCTACACCAGCTATGGTCTCAGATAATTGCCCGTTGTGAGAACAGGCATCATCCAAAGAGGAAGCATGATACATGCCTTTTCCCCCCACTCAAACGGGAAGGGATTTAATTTCTCCCAAAGCTATAATGGTCTTGTCCACATATCTGGGAGAGTCAGATGCTGGTCTCCTGAGGTTATCAGCAAAACGTCCATTAAATTCAATTGGTTCAGGACAGGGCCTTTGATCACAGTGGATGGATTGGTGAAATAAACATTGCTGAGATTATTTTTATCCAGTCTTTGTCCCGCTGCCTGATTACAGGTGTTGCAGCTAGCACTTGGGTAGGAACTGTGGAAAAGACCCTGCCAGGGACACAGGGTCTGAATGAACGTTAACATACCATTAGAAACTTGCTTTGCTGAAGACAGCGACCCTGCAGCAAGCCATGGGATAACACGGCAGCTGGTAGCTTCCCTTGGGCAGAATAGAGTGGGATTTAGGACAGGGATTTATGATAGGAACCAGTACCCTTACTAGAGAAATAGGATCATGCTCTCCAGTTCAGGCCCAAGGACTACATGCCTCACGGCCTGTTTCCAGCATGTTTGGCAGGAGACTGCACTCTGCCTGCAATAGCCTTGCCCCTGAAGGGAGCCAGGAGTACGGAACAAACTGATTGCAACTGTCTGGCACCTGGAGACAAGATAGTACCTAGCAATCAAAGATGCGTATTTGGGGAGAGCCTGAAAATGGCAAAGCTGCATAATTAGGTACAATGCACTATTCAGTGTTTCTGCTGGGGCTGAGCAAGCCTGTGCAGAGAAATATGTAGCACAGTGGGTTGTGGTCACTTGGAGTTTAGACCTGGCTCACCCACAAGACCTTGCCTAGACTCATGGTCCCATGAAGATTTTCTGCTCTGGAAAATCAGCAGCAGACATCAGGTCAGCTTCAGAGGCCAGACAGACTCTCAGGCACTGCAACATGCCCAAGTACCCCGTCCGTTAACACACCAAAGCACAAAGGGCATGTGAGTTTACGTCCTGGGGGAGTCTTACGCTCACAGCATCCTTAGAAACCACCCCATATACTTGGAAACAGCTATTTAAAGTTGAAAAAAGAAAACCAACCAGCTGATGGTTTTGAAAGGAGTGACAATTGCAGCTCTGCCAGCTGCACCCAGCAGTTGACATGAGTGCCCCGGTAGACAAATTTACTATTCTGGCAGGCTGAGCTGAGCAGAGGGAGGAGCGGGCCAGGTAGCAGCTAGCCCAGCAGTGCCAGTGACCTCAGGAGACCGCAATGAAATGCTCAGAGGATCGAACAGAAAAGGACAATGGTGCAAATTGCATCAATGTGGTACAGGCCACTTACACAAAGCTACTCTTCAGAAAAAAGGTCTAGAAGGCCCCTGCTTAATAGGGTCCTTGGAGGCTTTTGGCAGAGAGCGCAGGGACAGCTCCTTAGCAGGAAGAAATTGAAGCTTGTAGCACTGAGCCAGTTTACACCTGGGAGGAGTCTGGCCTCATGAGTCGAGAGCACATTTTGTCACACAGCTATGGCAGAAGCATCTGCTGGGAGAAGTGCACAGCGTGCATTTCAGAAGCAATTGTGTTCAACCCTTGCTGCCTCCTGGCTGTCAGCGCTCAGGTTCGACAGAGCTGCTGGGTGCTGCAGCTACCCTCTGCTCCGCAATGCCTTCAGACTCGGGAAGTGGGTCACCAGCATCCCAGTGTCCAGCCACGGAGGAAATCATCAACAGCCTCAAGGATTAGGAGGGGGAGGGCAGATAGCTATGGCAAACGAAGTCACATTTGATATTCGCTGTAGCTGCTTGCATCCAAAAAGGGTCAGAGCAGACTGGGAAGGAAAAGCTTACACACCGCCAGCCTGCTACAGGGGGTAAAAATCATAATGTGTGTGGCTTTACGAAGCCTCCACTGCACAGCTCTGTTGCCATGGAACAGGAGAAATGTTCCCATTTCTGCTCATGTAGAATTGCTGGGGGTGGGGGGAGAGTGAGGCAAAAATTACACACAATTAGGTGCTGAGAAATGCAAATTGATAATCCCACTAATGTTTTGAGTTTTCATTTCCTGTGAGTTAACCTAGACAAGAATCTAGGGATTCCAGTTTGGGACAGCGTTTTAGGAAGAAAACCATGAAAACACTCCCTTTCATCAACAAGCAAAGATGATCTGTACGTCTCTGAGCAGGTGGTTCTGAGCAGATGACTTGTAGTGAGGTATCCCTAGCTTTAGCAATTTCTCCAACAAAATTGTTCTGTATGCAAATTCACAACCCTATTTCAACAAAATATGGAAGAAAAATTCATCTCTGAGGCTTTAAGCTAAGTTTCTAGCAGTGTTTGAAAACAGGGAACTGGCTAGTATCCCCACAGAGGAAAAAGAAGATATTAGATGCTCAAACGTTCATTTCAAAGAGACCTTCCCAATTAATTCTAGTGCTGATGGAAGTACCTGATCTGAGTCACCTGGAGAACTGTACCCTACTGAAAACCACACAGAGAATTTTGTTGCTGCTGTTACGGTGCCACCCTATTCCCTCAGCAAGACCTTCCAGCTCATGTTCTGTGCTCTCCTTTCCTGTCTGAAGACCCAGTTCCCTTCCCAAGTTGCGTGATCACTTGCTGCATGAAGTCCAATCTGCTGTCTTTGCTGTCATCCATTCACTCTTGATTTGGGGTCAAACTTAAATATCTCACCCTCACAGCTATACTTTGTAAACATGAGGCAGTGCAGAGGCAGTAAGGGAAAGTAAAATCCTCCTGCATGTGTTTTCCCATTAGGACAGATCCTGGAGCAGAGATAACCAGGTTGCTTCTGGGTTCACTGTCGACCCATGTCCCTACTCTGGTCCAGACTACATCTGAGACTCCTGCAGCATCCTAAAGACAAACTGTGTTTGTGCAGTTAGGCAGGGTCAAGCTTACCATTTGAAAGCTAATGTGGAAAGGAAGGACACTCCTGTCCGCCATTTGAGGGACGTAGGGCCCTTTCCTGAATCTCTTAGGCTTTGTGGGAGAACCTGCAAAACCCCTGGAGTGGCACGTGCATCGCTGTTTCCCGTGCTCACAGATGCAGGGATCATAGAGCTAGCATGAGGTTTGGTTCCTCAACCTCCACTGAGATGCCAAAACAGATGACACTGGTAACGGGGTGCACTCAGCACTCATGGTGCTCCTTGGTCTGCAAGCACCCCAAATGACTCCACTGGACAACTCACGCACCAGGGTGCCAGGACATTAAGCTGTTCCTAAGAACCAGCACTTACAAGGTCACCTTCAGTTTTCAAAGCCTCTGGACTTGGACTAAGGTAATGTCTGAGAAAAATTACATGAGACAAAAAATCAGAAGGAAGCAAGTGTTTTGCCTTGATAAAATTAGAGCACCGTCAGCAAAATTGTCTGGGCTTTTGGTGGCTGAGAACTCAAAATGTCTATTCAAGTTCCTGCTATTTGCCCCATAAATTAATCTAATGAGTTGCCTATGAAATAAACCATTAGAAAAGCCTTTGTTAATTTACCAAAGTAAATGGTTATCTAAAATAGACACCACAGGGAGGTTCTTAATTAGTCTGTTGTCAGCTGGGACTGGAATTGCTTGTGGCAGCACAACGCTAATTAATTACTCATCTTGCCACATTGCAGCTTCCTGTCAAAGCACAAGGTACTTCTCAGCATACCAATGGCTGGCTGCTCCTTTTCAGAGAACATGAGAGCAGAAGATGAGGGTTGGGGACTGACCTGTGCTGTCTCTGTAGGGAGGTGGGTTGAGGGGGTGTCCAAGCCAAGTGTCTGTGCCTGGGATGAGCTACCTATCTAGACGAGGAGTCTTTGCTGCCCACATCCTGCAGCTTCAAATGAAGGTGGCTTCCTGAATGAAAAATGAAAACAAGTCTTGGGAATTGGCATTTGGGATCAACTGGAAGCCCAAGGATGTGCTTACCTACAGGTCCTTACTCTGCGTCAGAGTGACACTGCACAACCTGCGCCCGTCTGCTTGTGGTGTGGCAGTCAGGGAAGCTGAAATCACACCGGCTCCTCCTTTAGCAGTGTCTTCACTTGCAGGTCTTGGGGACAGACCTCTGATAGCTGTCCTGCCGTAACAGGGCTTCTGGGAGCAGGGATGTGAAAGCCCAGCCAAAGAGACAGCGCCCACACGTGCGGTACACTGGGGACCCAAAACGCCACGAGAATCTGCAGAAAATGCCTGCGCTTTTCAGGAAGGAGAAAAAAGCCTGTTATAAAACTTCTGTTTCTGTGCCTTCTCTACCACCATCCCAGTGAAAGATGCATTCTTTGGTGGAAGTGAATTAAGAAATTTTGCACACATGCATTGCACAATATCGCAGCAGCCTGCAGAGTGAGAAAGAAGACTGCCACATGGCTCAAGCACCTTGTTTGTAGGCTGGAGAACCCTCGACAGAGGATGTAGGGCACCTCACACCTGATGCTGGATGTAGAGATGGGGCCTTACCAGCGGGTGGCTTGTGATGGGCTGGGAAGGGCCAGCAATAGTAAATGCACTGGGTAAATACTCACTGGTGCCCTCTAAACCCAGCAGTAAGGTTAAGCCTATCTGTGGGGGACGGTAAGCAGCATCCTTGTCCGAAGGGAGCTGCCCCAGCTGGTCCAGGCTGCCTCTGCCATCAGGCAGAGTGCAGGGGAGGCAAGGGTGGGCAGGGGTCCAGGTTTGGCCGTTTTCAGCCTGTGCTCAGAGGCTTGGTTTGCACCAACCCCTCACTCCCGGGGGCTGGCTGAAGACCTTCCTGTGCTCTGCTCCTCCTCCGCAACATATGTAGCTGTTTTTCACAGAATCACAGAATCACTAAGGTTGGAAAAGCATCCTTCCCTGTTTCTTCAGAGACACAGGTCTGTTCTACAGAAAGGAAGTGAATTAGCAGTGTATTTACACCCACGCTTGCAATCAGGAGCCATTTGATATCCCCTGATATTAGCATCCAGGGTTTTTACCAGCTCTAAGTGTTGCAATCAATTCAAGTGTACAGCAATAAAAACTCTAACACTCCCCCCCTGCACTGAATGCCTTTGAAATACAAGAACAGCCTATTACACTGAAAGGTGTGTAACACTAGCAAAGTCCTCCCCCATCGTCATCCTTCACCCTTTGTGATTACACATCTCCTCATCTAGTAAACACTATAATGTACTTTATGCCTAAAGCATTCACACAGCTGCGCTCCCAGCACAATGAACACGTAACCCTACCTTTAAATACTGCTCCCTGTCACAGGGCAGTACCGTGACTGGCTCATGGTCGTCATCATCTCACCATCTGCGATGACTTAGTTAGTTAATGGATACTGTGGGTGCAGCTTCAGGAAAAGGCAGTGAATCCCTAGAAAGGAAACACTGAAATCTGTGAAGCTGTCCCCATAACTGCCCAATTAGTTGGTAGGGCACTAAGGTCAATCAAGGTACACATGTAGCCACTATTGAGGCAACGAGGGGTCTTATGAGTGGTGCCTGTACAAGTCAGCTCTCGATTTTTAGACAGCCAGTGGCATGCAAGGGCCATGGCGGCACACAGGCATTTTTCTTTGGACAACCGAACACGTCCTGATTTTCCCCCTCTCCATCACAGAGACCTTATGGCTGCTACCCCTTCCCACCACTTTGGTGCATTATCCATGGAGGAAAACAGCAATATCTTCCTCACAACCATTTCCTCCCCTCCTCCCCCCAAAACTCCTCACGTCTGGTACCTGCGGGTACAACTCGAACAGCGTTTCCTCTGCAGGCACTCTCCAGCAGCTCACAGCGTGGGACAGAAGGCTGGACAGACTTCTGCCATTCCCCGACCTCGGTCTCTGGTGCACCTTAAGGCCAAACACAAGAAGGGGAATTGCACAGCGCATACATGCTGTTGGTTTGATCCCCAGCTGCCCTGACTGCCAGCTCTGGGTATCGCTCACTGGGACAGCGGAGCTGATGGATACCTGTCTCATAGCACATTACTCTTCCCTGGGACTTCAGAGAAGGCCTGAAAGCTCTTCACAGTGGCCACCACCAGCAGCTAGCTGGGCTGAGGTGAGACGTGTCCTTTGAGGTGCCCCTGTGGCCCCACAGCTGCTGGAGGGCATTGCCGGAGGAAACCTCTCTGAGATACTTGGCTGGCGGGACTGCGGTGGGTGAAGCGGCAGGTATCCCTCAAAGGCAGCGGGAAGGGGAGCTGCCAGGGAAGTGCCTGAGAGCTGGGGAGCCACCACGGGACTGCAGCAAGCAGCTCCGGTGCCTCCAGCCACGTGACAGCAGGCAGTCCCAGTGGAGCAGACGGGGGAGGGAAGCCGTCAGCATTTGATGGGGATCAGACAGGCTGCCTCCTGAAAAAAAACAGATTTCATGTTATTCAAGGACACAGCTGCCCCGTGTCTTGTTGTCACATTGCACTCCTCCCCCCCAGAGAACTGCTGGTGCACTGAGCAGGTTTCACCCCCTTCAAAGAGAGCTGCTTGCATCCCTTCTTCCAGTAAAACGTGCCTTGCCCTTCTCCTCCATCCAGTACCCCTGCACACAGTGATGAGGGGCTGCTCAGCCCATGCACACACACACGCTCACACCAATCTGTCATGTTCTCTGCCATTACAGAATCACAGAGTGGTGCCTGTTGGAAGGGACCTCTGGAGGTTATCCGGTCCAGCCCCCCTGCTCAAACAGGGTCATCTACAGCAGGTTGCCCAGGACCATGTCCAGACAGCATTTGAATATCTCCAAGGATGGAGACTCCACTACCTCTCTGGGCAACCTGTGCCCCTGCTTGGTCACCCTCACAGTGAAAAAGTGTTTCCTGAAGTTCAGAGGAAACCTCCTGTGTTTCAGTTTGTGCCCACTGCCCCTGGTCCTGTCACTGGGCACCACTGGAAAGAGCTTTGCTCTGTCCTCTTTGCAACTCCCCTGCAGGTATTTATATACATTGATGAGATCGCCCCGAGTCTTCTCTTCTTCAGGCTAAACAGTCCCAGCTCTTTCAGCCTTTCCTCATAGGAGAGGTGCTCCAGTCCCTGAATTACCTTAATGACCCTTCAATGGACTCCCTCCAGTATGTCCATGTTTCTACTGTACTGAGGAGCCCAGAACTGGACACAATACTCCAGGTTTGGCCTCACCAGCTCTGAGCAGAGGAGAAGGCTCACCTCCCTCAACTGGCTGCAACACCCCTCCTAATGCAGTCCAGGATACCATTCTCCTTCTTTGCCCCAAGGGCACACTGCTGGCTCATGTTCACCTTGGTGTCCACCAGGACCCCCAGGTCCTATTCTGCCAAGCAACTTTCCAGCTGGGCAGCCCCCAGCATATATACTGGTGTCTGGGGTTGTTCCTCCCCAGGTGCAGTACTTTGCCTTGCCCTTGTTAGTTTCATCAGGTTCTTGTCAGCCCATTTCTCCAGCCTATCAAGGTCCCTCTGGATGACAGCATGATCCTCTGTTATCAGCCACTCCTCCAAGTTTTGTGTCATCTGCAAAATTCCCGAGGGTGTGTTCTGCCTCATCATCCAGATCATTAATGAAGATGTTGAAGGACCCAGTATTGACCCATGGGGTACACTGCTAGTCACTGGCATCCAACTAGATGTTGTGCCACTGATCACCACCCTTTGGGTCTGCCCATTCAGCCAGGTTTTAAATCCACCTCACTGTCTGTTCATCCAACCCATACATCGACAGCTTGTCTATGAGGATCTTATCGGAGACAGTGTCAAAGGCCTTACTGAAGTCCAGGTAGACAATATCCACTGGGGGTCATTTCATTGTAGAAGGTTATCAGGTTCGTCAACCATGACTTCCCCTTTGTCAATCCACACTGACTGCTCCTGATTATTTTCTTGTCATTCATATGCCTGGAAATGGTTTCCAGGATTAGCTGCTACATCTTGGCAAAGATGCAGATGTGGCACAAAGTAATCAGACGCACGCAATCAGGACTGTTATGACAAAGATTTCACAACCACAGCATGGGATGATTTTTTAAAAAGAGATATTTGCATTGTTTAAATGAGCTATAGACTAGGGGGTTGATGATATCCATCCCCATTTTCATTTGCTTCAAGTTTAGTTGGCTTGGGTAGTTCCAGTCTTCCAGAGCCTGCAAGTAACATGAATTGCTGGTACTCTTTTGATCAGTACCCTTAGTTTTTTGCTAAGTTTTCCTAAACAGACAGGAAGGGTGTCAGTAAGCTTCCCAGAGAGAATTAGTCATTTCAAGTGCCCTAATATGTGGTTATTTCTACAAGATTATGCTTAAAATTGTTTTAAAGGTGTTTCAGCACATCTGAAATCATTAGCTTCTTCTGTAGAGTTAGGTCAAGACAACCTGACATGGGTTATTTTCCCTCCCTCTTTCTCCACAGATGAGAGACTCCAATTAGAGACTCCTTTTAAGAAGTGTGGGCTTCAGTTTGCTGTGGGACAAAGCAAGATACCTATTATTCACCATACTGCATAATCCACAGTATTTGTGGGTGACTCCCCTGAGATTATTGCATCTTTTGTCTGTGTACTTCTAGGTAGAAGAAATAAAGTGTATTTAATCAGAAGTATCCTAAAGGGAAAAAGTACACTAGGCAGAATTATGCAGACAGACAAAGTTCCCATTGAAATATATGGGTTTTGCTGTTATAGTGCAGAATTACTGTCTGATGCTGTGATTCATACAACAGCCCGCACCTCTTCCACAGCAAGCCTGCTGAAGTCCCCGTGGTCACCTCAAGACTGATGCATGACTTATTACCAGGGTTTCTGAATCCCACTCTTGGTGTGATGGCTTGCTGGCAAAGCACAAGCCCTTCAGGCATCTGCTGCTTCCCTTTTGCCTCTTGTTTCTTGATAGGACTCTCTCATCAGCAGAGTCCTTCCACATCTGACCTACGGCCAATCAGCCAGCAAGCAGCAGTCAAGCATGAATGATTGCCTGAAAAGATCAAGACCCAGGGGCATTAGTGAACAGCCAGCATCCAAAAATCCTCCCTCAGGAGAACTTCTTGTGCTTGAGGACATGAAGAGACAGAGAACTGCCTGGGGCTTTGACAGTGGTTAGGAGGGATGGAAGAGCCATAGGGTCTGGCTAGACAGAGCCCCTGAGGAATATAAATTAGGTAATTTTGCTATGTGGAGCTGGCTGAATGACAAGCTTTTTCAAATGGGAAAAAAAAATCTGTAAATTGAGGTGTACGAGGATCACAGTACACATTTGCACAGCACAAAGAAATTAGCAAGTATTTCCTTTTGTGGATGTGGCCAAGAAAACACAATGTTAAAGAAGGCTTGGAGATGGATGTGGCATTCAGCACCCACCTTCAGCAAGGAGTACTTCCTACAGATAGCAAACTGGAAGGACTTTGTGAAGCAGCTCTTGAGTAGGTTTGAAGTGCCAGTGACCTCAGCAGAATGACATAGTATACTCAAGCTAATGGGGTAGCTCAAATGTGTGCACAAGAGCATTGCTGTAAAAGTTTGAAACTTGAGCATCCCAATCCACACAGAACTTCTCAGCAAAAGTAAGTCCTGTGTTTCATATCTGAATTATAGGTAGCTCTTACATGATCTCACACTCAGAAGCAGTATCAAGTTGTGTCAAGTTTTAGCATTGCCATAGAGCTTGGAAGGTGGAGAAGAGAGTCTAATTTTACCTGTGATGTTACTAAGGACTTGTTGCGTCTTCGTATGGTATAGCTGAGATGTTAGAGATAGGCCGGCTGTCAATTGTAACATATTAATTCAAAACTCCGCCTCCCAGACCTATCTCACTTTAGGATGCTAAATAATATGCTATACACACTTTTCCATGGGTTTTACAGTACTGCTTGGTCAAAGAAAGGCTTTGCTTTTATACAAAGCCACTGACTGAAGTGAACAATCAAATCTGCAAAACAAAAGGTTCAGAGAAGAGTTTAAGAAAGAAGTGCCAGGAAAATTCATCTAAGTGTCACTCAACTGATACTTTTTTCACCGCATCTTTGTCCATTCTTTTCTGATCTGTACCATAAAACCTACATAAAAACAGAAATGAGGTAGCACATCTAAAGCTGTTTATCTAGATAGCTGTTTTGGTTGCTCCACGGGAATTAAGAAAGGTCAAAGAAAGCATATCCCCCCAATGAGAAAGACTGGCAAACTGGTAACAATGGACAAGGAGAAGGCTGAGGTACTCAACAACTTTTTTGCCTCAATCTTCACCAGCAACCTCTCTTCCCACACCTCTTGAGTGGATGGACCACAAGAGGGGGCTTTGGGCAGCAAAGTCCCTCCTGTAAGAGAAGATCAGGTTTGTGACCACGTGAGAAACCTGAACATACATAACTCTGTGGGACCTGACAAGATGCATCCCAGAGTCCTGAGGGAATTGGCTGATGTAGTTGCCAAGCCACTCTCCATGATAGTTGAAGAGTAATGGCAGTCAGGTGAAGTCCCTGGTGACTGGCAAAAGGGAAACATTGCACACATTTTTAAAAAGGGTAGAAAGGAGGACCCTGGGAACTAGCTACCTGTCAGCCTCACCTCTGTGCCTGGGAAGATCATGGAACAGATCCTCCCAGAAGCTATGCTAAGGCACATCAAGGATAGGGAGGTGATTTGAGACAGCCAGCATGGCTTCACCAAGGGCAAGTTTTGCCTGTCCAACCTAATGGCTTTCTATGATGGAGTGACTACATCAGTGGACAAGGGAAGAGCTACAGATGTCATCTATCTGGACTTCTGTAAGGCCTTTGACATGGCCTCCCACAACATCCTTCTCTCTAAATTGGAGAAATATGGATTTGATGGGTGGACTGTTTGGTAGATAAAGAATTGGTTGGATGTTCTCATCCAGAGGATAATGGTCAACAGCTCGATGTCCGGATAGAGATCAGTGACGAGTGGTGTCCCTCAGGGGTCCGTATTGGGACCAGTACTGTTTAATATCTTCATCAGTGACACAGACAGTGGGATTGAGTGCACCCTCAGCAAGTTTGCAGATGACACCAAGCTGAGTGATGCGGCTGACACACCTGAGGAATGGGATGCCATCCAGAGGGACCTGGACAAGCTTGCGAAGTGGGCCCATGTGAACCTCATGAGGTTCAACAAGGCCAAGTGCAAGGTCCTGCACTTGGGTTGGGGCAGCCCCCAGTATCAATACAGGCTGGGGGATGAAGGGAATGAGAGCAGCCCTGTGGCGAAGGACTTGGGGATACTGGTGGATGAAAAGCTGGATGTGAGCCAGCAATGTGCGCTTGCAGACCAGAAAGCCAACCATATCATGGACTGCATCAGAAGCAGTGTGGCCAGCAGGTCGAGGGAGGTGATTCTGCCCCTCTACTCCACTCTGGTGAAACCCCCCTGGAGTTCTGTGTTCAGCTCGGGAGTCTTCAGAACAAGAAAGACATGGACCTGTCCAGGGGAACCAACCCCTGGAGCAGGTCCAGAGGAGGGCCACAAAAATGATCAGAGGGATGGAACACCTCTCCTATGAAGAAAGGCTGAGAGAGTCGGGGCTGGTCAGCCTGGACAAGAGAAGGCTCTGGGGAGACCTTATTACAGCCTTTCAGTACTTAAAGGGGGCTTAAAACAAAGATGGGCACAAACTTTTTTAGCAGGGCCTGTTGTAATGGGACAAGGGGTGATGGTTTTAAACTAAAAGAGGTTAGATTTAGACTAGATACAAGGAAGAAATTTGTTACTATGAGGGTGGTGAAACATTGGAACAGGTTGCCCAGAGCGTGTCCAGAGAAGGGCAATGAAGCTGGTGAGGGGTCTGGAGCACAAGTCTGATGAGGAGCGGCTGAGGGAACTGGGGTTGTTCAGTCTGGAGAAGAAGAGGCTGAGGGGAGACCTTGTCGCTCTCTACAATTACCTGAAAGGGGGTTTTGGTGAGATGAGTGTTGGCCTCTTCTCCCAAGTTACAAGTGATAGAATGAGAGTAAATGGCCTCAAGTTGCGCCAGGGGAGGTTCAGGCTGGATATTAAGAAAAATTTCTTTACTGAGAGAGTGGTGAAATACTGGAACAGGCTGCCCAGGGAGGTGGTGGAGTCACCATCACTGGAGGTGTTCAAGGAACGTGTGAACGTGGCATTGTGGGACATGGTTTAGTGGGCATGGTGGTGTTGGGTTGATGGCTGGAAATGATGATCTTACAGGTCTTTTCCAACCTTAGTGATTCTGTGATTCTGTGATGGTAGATGCCCTGTCCCTGGGAACATTAAAGGTCATGTTGGACAGGGCTCTGAGCAACCTGATCTAGTTGAAGATGTGCCTGCTCATTGCAGGGGAGGTTGGACTAGATGAACTTTAAAGATCCCTTCCAACCCCAACTATTCTATGATTCTATGATTGATTCTGTGATTCTATGATTCTACGAAATAGCCTGCCATTGAGCTAAAACATTACTTCAAGTTGAAATAGTAACAACCTGATTGGCTGATTCTTGATACTCTAGTATCAGTACAGCTAGTCAGCAAATGCAGGCTAGAGGACATTTGCATTGTTGAGGTGGCAGGTGCTAAAAGTAGTGGAGACGAAAAAGTAGATGGGGTCATCTCTAGCTGAGGGATCCAACCGTTTTGGAAGGACAAGTTATTCCTATATAGATGTACTGGGCTCAGACCACTGCATGAGACCAGGGCTGCTGAAGACTCTCAGGACTTTGATGTGTTAAGGTTCCCACCATCCTAGCTAATGCTCAACAGTGTTTTACTCATTTGGGGCCATTCAAATTTATGTATTTTATATTTGATGTATCAAGATGATAAAAAAGGGGGTTGAGCACTTTTGGGCACCTGCAATATTTAACACGACTAACTCTATAATAGTCACTGCACTTGGAATTAGCTCTTTATTTTAAATCTTTATTTTCAATTTGAAGTCAGCTCTAATTTGCAGTTTTCCAGCTTCCACACTACAGCCATAAGGAGCTGGGGTAGGTGACACTTCTGTAGTATCTTTCAATCTGAGTAACGCTTACATATTTTACCAACAGTGGCCACTACTTTCAGTTATGAATTTCAACCAGCGAGAGGATGACATACACTACCTGATTATCAGTTAAACTAAGCTAACTGAGTAGATAGGGGAAATGCCTGGTGAGCAAGCTGAAATTAGTGTCCCAGTCTAGAACATACCGGCTTACCATTTAATATCCCTATTTACGCATGACACATGACCCATGTCCAATATCAGCATTCTCCCCACCCTGGAAAGGGATGTCTGTTCACAGCCTTCTCTTAATGAATCCTAGATCTTCCCAAAACTCTCTTCCAGAGATTAATCCAATTAGACCAGTCCTAAAAGAGCTGACAAAATCACAGTGTAGAATAAGAACACATTTTTTCCCTAAATTCAGCTCCAATTTTGCTTTGAGTGAACAGTCTAAGTTACGGGTAATAGCAATAAAAGAGCATTAATCACCATCCACATCTGTTCAATTAATACTTTGGATTTTCAGTCATTGCGCTAGCTAATTCAAACCTTTTGTGTAAGGCACCACAACAGAAACATGCTTCACCTCAGAGGAGTCATTTTTTTTCTCTAGCTATGAACAGGATAGAAAATTCTACCATTTGCATTGTTGCTCAATTGTGTAAGTGCATATTTGCTCATGGCTTGATCTCTAGCTTGGAAAGACAATTTTAACAATTGTAGCACGCTTTCCTGGAATCGGGTGGCTGGTTCCCCTTTACTATCCCCCTCAGGAAGCACACAATCTTCATACTGTTAGTCTTGGAAATCACTCACAAAGGGACAAATGAGAGGCATTTAGTTCCACCTTTGTCCTGACATTTTCTGTAAGTATTTTTCTGCCCACTAACAGCTTTCCGTTCCACAGTAGATGTTCTCTCTTCCATCTCAGTAACCCTGTCGCTTAGATTTGCAAGGCCATTTTTATTCCTGTTAGATTTTCTGACATGTACTGAAGTTCCTACAGTATTTTTTCCCCTCCACTGATGCCACTAATGATATTTACATTTCTGTGTCATCTACTGATGCAGTTTTCCTTTCTCTGAAGGACTGTTGATGAATACAGCTACAGCTAATTGCTATTCCCAAGCAACATAGTCTGTTTTTCAGTAAAAGACCAATTTCCAACCCAACAGGACATCTTAAAGACTATTCAAATATATGAGGGGAGGTGAAGGAAGGTCAGGGAGCCGGAACGGTGAGTTTCAAGGCACTAGTTATGAACATAACCCTGCTCATAACATAACCTTTACAACATTTTAGCTATGTGGGATAGACTGGCTGAAGGTTAATCACTTCCCTTCATCCAGAATTTAGCAGATGGGTAAAAAAGGCATTATTCATTCTAATGTGAAGACATAAAAGCTGTGTATCTGAATAACAGCAGATGGAAACAAGCAGCAAATTCTCACTCCAGAAAATACGAGACGAGACACTACAGTCGTTTCTCAGCCTGCTAAATCCTGCACAGTGAGAAAAGTAGAAGTTAACTTGTGCTGAAATCTCACTGGAAAGTTTTGATTTTTAAGTCTTTCAGTCAAGATGGAGGGTATTCCCAACAGAGTCCAAATTATTCCTGTTTCAGCCCACTCAGCGACAAGTGAGAGGCTCAATGTGGATTTCACTGAAAAATTTTCTGGAGGACAAGTTCAAACGTTGATCATGGTCCATTACAAACTTTTAATCTCAAAACCAGGCTGTTGCCACCAACATAAAACATCTGTCCCCAATACGCGTCCTTCTGCTCCCATGCTTACTCCCCCTTCAAATTAAGACAGCAAAGGCTATCAGTTGACACCCCGTTTATGAAGAAAGTGTCCTGTAAGGCGGGAGTTGTGCCCATTAATGAGAGGATATTCTTGGGCTCACTCTCTGCAAAGCAACTTGGAAATCTACAACACAGATGTGCTTTGTTCATGTTGTACTGTAGGGAGAATGAATAAAAACCAGCCTTTTCATGGCTGAAAGATGGGTGCTTGGGTGTTTTCTAAAATGGCTTCTCTAAGCTTTCCAAATTTCTAGTATGAGGAAAAGGAACCATGTTAATGGGAAAACCGTGAAACCAGGGTTTCATGATTTAGTTCAGAGTGTCCTTTTTTATTCTCCTAATTCTCTTGGACGCTTTCCGGTATCACTCCTTTTTATCACCCAGTATCTCTACCCCAGGTGAAAGCATTTACTTCTTTATGTCACTGGCACATTAAACGTTGAAGCAACATGCCTGAAAATGCTGCTGCTTATAAGGCTCCTCCTGCCTTTCCACATTCCCACACATTTCAGATCCTTTCCTATATTCATTCAGACGGTGGGGATTACTTTGAATTACCATCACCCCTGTGCATCAAAACACAGAGACTGAACATCACCATCACAGCCGATTTATGGCGGGCCTCAGACACCACGGGAAACCCTGCGAAGTGCATCCCAACAGCTAGATTCATTCTTGGGGTCTTGGAGAGGGGGTAACACGGGGGAGGCTTTGGCTCTAAGGGCCTCCTGCGGGATGAAATTCGGCGACAGCACAGCATTTCTGAAAGCCCTGTTCTCCGCTTGCACCTGACTCGGGAAAGGAGAGTTTGGGGCAGGGCTGCTCTCTGTCCAGGGGAGGATTTACTCCGCAAACCCAGCCCCACTAAGGCAGGGGCTTTGCGGGCGGGGGGCCCCGTGCAGCGGGAGCGCAGTCCCGCCTGTCCGGAGCGGGGGCCGGTGCACCCCGGGGAAGGAGACCCGTCGGGGGGTCCGGCGCGGGCTTCCCAGACGCGGTCCCCTCCGCCTGGCAGGGGAAGCCTGCCCGGGGTGGCGGCAGCTGCCAGCGAAGGCGCCGTGGCCATCAGGTGGGGGGAGCCCCCCGAGCCTCCCCGGCCCGCCCTCCTAAAAACTCCCCCCCTACCAACCCCGCAGCCCCCCGCGCCGCGGCACCCGTGGGCGGTGCACGTACTCACGGCTGCTGCGGGGCTCCGGCGGGGCTGGGCGAGGAGGAGGAGGAGGAGGAGGAGGAGGAAGGGCAGGTGTCCCTTGCGGCCGCTCGCTCTCCGCCCGCCGGCTGCTAGAAAACGCCTGGGTGTCTCTATCCCCCCCCTCCCCGCCCTTCGGCAGGGTTTGAGCCCCCCACCCCTGTGCCCACGGCTGCACAGCCGTGCCCACGCGCGCCCGCCGTCACGCGTGGGAGGGCGCGGCGGGTCTGCCGGCGGGGGGGCGCTCCCGCCTTAGCGGAGCGGTCGGCGGAGCGCGGCTCAGAGCGGCTCGGGGGAGGGAGGAGGTAGGACGGCTGCCGCCAGCCGCCCCGGCCCGGCCCCTGCCCGGTCCCCGTCCCCGTCCCGCCCTCCGGCTGCGGCTCCGCCGAGGGGAAGCCGAGCGGTGCCGGTCGTCGGGGGCCTCCGCGCTTCAGTGTCCGGGAAACTTCAGCCACTGCCCGGGGAGCATCCACCCCCTGCCCCGAGGGGCTGCTTGGGTGAAGGAAAGTGGTCCTTGGCACGCCAGCAGGATGGTGCGGACCATGAGACCCGACGACATCAACCCCAGGACAGGGCTGGTGGTGGCTCTGGTCAGCGTCTTCCTGGTGTTCGGCTTCATGTTCACCGTGTCCGGCATCAAGGGAGAGACCCTGGGAGACATCCCACTGCTGGCCATCGGGCCAGCCATCTGCCTGCCGGGCATCGCTGCCATTGCCCTCACCAGAAAGACCGATGGCTGCACCAAATGGCCCAAGAACAAGTGTCCGTGTTGCAAGCAAGTCAAGGACCGGGATGTCATGGAGCTGCTGAGGAGCCCCTCGGACCTGGAGTCTGGCAAGGGGAGTTGTGACGAGCTGGCCAAGAAAGCATATCAGGACAGGAGGGTGCTGCGGGGTGAGGACTCCGTGTCCATATGCACCACCACCACCACCACCACCATGGGAGAGTGCAAGAGCCTCATCAGAAAGGTGGAACAGGAGGAGATGCTGAGATACCTGGAGACCTGTTACCCAGACATGCCAGGGAACGTGTTCGTGGGAGATGGCTCCACGTACAGTGCCTTGGAGAAGAAAAGCTCTTCTCCCACCAGGGACAGCGCTGCTTGTCCTGACATTGAAGACAACATTTTTGTTGCTCCTAAAGACAGTATCATTGTCTGCTCTTACAAGGAGAACAGCCCTTATGACAGATACTGTTGTTACATAAACCCTACTGGAGTCAACTCAGACCAAGAGACCATAGTGTGAAAGATGCATACTTTATATATCTGTATGTATACAAAAACTGCAACTTCAACTTCTTGATAGGGGATAATATAGCTGACTGCACTGCATGGGACAATCCTGATACTATTACAATTTAACCTGGTATGTGACTGATACTCAAACCTTTTGTGCCTGAAATACTCTTTCTGTAAGTAAACAAGCATGTTTAAAGGTTAAAGTATTCAATTATTCATTTTGGAAAAAAGAAATTACATTTTAATTTTATTTTCTCCCCTTCCTTCCCTTTTGTTTTCCTGCTGCCTGTTGTACCCAAGCCCGTAGACACACTGGCAGGAGGGCAGCAGTGGCTGCTAGCTGAGGTCAAGAGCTGAATCAAAACTCTGGAGCTGTCTGTAGGAAAGAATGTGGTGCTCTATGGCTGAAAGGGTCTTAGCAATAGTGTCACTTTGTTTTGGAAGGGATTGAGAGATGTCAGCATGCACTCCAATAGCTGACTGATGTTAGGGAGTGTAGAAGTGATTTGTCTCTCTTCCTTCTTCTTCCTGACAGGATTTTATTTTCCTCTGCTTCAAGGAATTGATGTGCTGACCCTGGGGGCCCTTCTGGAAGTCTCCTAGGAGCCAGATAGGCTCAGGGGAGTTTTCAAAGGCTAATCCATCATCAATAGTGTGCAAGGTACAGGTTTTAGCTTCATTCCCCACTGGTATTGAGTTCACTGGAATGTTTCTACTGCTCTTGGATTTTATAGGCATACTTGACAAGGAGATTACAACATGATCATGACATAGTTCTTTCAGAGGCTGGGACCAGATGTCAGTGGAGTCAGGTCTTAAAAATATCTTTCAGTACCTCTAAAGTCGCTTAGGGAATAGACTTCTATGGGTCAGATCTGACTTTTCTGAAAATGTCATTTTCTTGTGCCTTTTCTAAAATGCCAGATGTTTCTTTATGGGTGATGAATGGTTACAGTCCACTCAGGGGTCTCAAAGCCATGCTTTGCTGGGAGGAGGGAACAGAGGACCTGGCTGACAGATGTTTTTGTTCACAGCTTGTGGATACACAGCAAGAGAAATATGAAGTGAGTAAGGAGGATTAACCATTCAAAATCTGAGCCTGCAGTTTACATAGAGAAACACAAATCCTGGCTATTCTGTCCAACAGTAAATTGCATGTTCCATGCTGTGTATAAAAATCTTATCTGGCTTCTACTATGTAGGTAACAGAGATGTGGTATAATACGAAGTGCATGCTAAGCAGCTACTTTAAGGGTTAAGCTCTCAGGGTGATGGTTACTAAACCATAGATTGATTTGCTAGCATCTCACAAAGTCCCAGTTCCTATAACTAAACTCTCACAACTCTAAAAAATTCCTCTGTGATGGAAGTCTTAACTGTTCTTACTTAGCTGGTTTTTGTCAACCATATGTTGTACCGGACAAATGTATTGAATAACCAGGGTAGGAAAGAAGAAAAACAGCCTTTCTTTTGTAGCAACCTGAGATGTTGTGTAGAAAGTGGCAAGGAATTTTCCACTGAAATAAGCCATTCTTCAATGCCCATGGAATTGTTTGGAAAGTGAATGGAAACTTTACGCATCCACTAGTTTGTTTGTTTGGAAACTTATGTCAAATCATTACAGACAACCAGTCTCTGAAGAGGTTTCCAGGAGGAGGAAATACAATTTTTTACATAAGATAGTTTGGTTTCTTTCAGATCAAACAAGATATTAATGCTTTGGCCTGGCTTTGGTGAGGCATCAGGATGCTATTAGGATAAAATCAAAAAATATTAGCTAGTTTGAGTCAGGTAAAGCCTCTCAATAGGCGGCTTTGCTGCTCTGGCATACAGCAACAGTACTGTGGGAATAAATAAACACTTACACTCTGTACACCCCAAGTTTTAACCACTGAACAAAGGAACTCCACAAAAACAGACCCTTTCCCTGCAATGTTCAACTCCCACTTCCACATAAAAGTACTCTGTTGTTGGCAGGCAGATTGTCTCCTGCAAGCTTCGTCACTGCAGGACCTTATTCTGCAATGTACAGAGCAGCTCTTTGAAGGCACTGGGAAGTCTTATTTCATGACCTCTAAAGCCGACAGCTAAAATACTGCTGATGAACATGATGAGGAATAGGGTCTTTCATCACTTTCAGTTCCCAAGGGAAACAGGTGAGGGTCTCAGCGTGTTCCCATGGCTGCTCAGCATCCCTGAAGATCAGACCCACCATGAGAAAACAGCCTACCAGGTAGCTGTGTACTGCCTTTGCTGGGGTTGTGAGCAATTGCTTGCCTTGCATAAGAGAGCAAAGCGTCAGCCCGCTGGGAACCTAGATTTGTACAGTTCTGCAAATATATATAGGAAGAGGTCAAGTTTTTCCATTTTGTCGAGGATTAGATGTTCTCTGTCAAAAGTTATATGGGGTTTTACAAGGCAAGATAGCAAACTCTAGTGACAAATGGAATGGAAAATATATAACTTGCGATACAGCCACGCAGATCTGAGTCATGTGTTTCATTCCATTCTTAGTGTAACTAGAGAATGTTTGTATCAAAGCAAAGTTTAATGGGAGTCAAAATTTCCCAGAATATAGAAAGAGATATAAAAAAAAGTATTTTTAAAACATGATATTTACAGGCAATGTCCTTCCTCTGTTCATTTAGATGAGGTAAGATTTCATAACAAAATACAAGTTTAAGCAATATTTCTAGGCTAATCCAACATAAGTCGCTGAAGTTTTTTATTGAACATGTGAGAATTTGAAGTTAAAGAAATACATTAGTACTGCCTCTGAAATCTCCTTCTCTATGATTTTTCCTTTCTTTTCTGCTAGGTAAGCAGGGAATGAAATGGAAATGCATTAATTTGGCCATTTTAAAAATAAGTTTTTGTGTTTCTTTTTTCAAAATTAAGTGAGCATTTGTCATACGCTACAGTTTTGCCAGTAGAAATATACTCTTATTTGATCAAAGATGGCATGACAGCAGCTTCAAGCTTTTTATGCAGATACCATGTCCAGGCCAGAGTATTGTTGGGGCTTTATTTTCATTCAGCTCTTGTAGTCTCTTCTGATGGCCACTAGAACTTGTAGGACCAGTGCTGATCTTGGAACAAGCAGGAATAAGCACATTGCTTTTCAGAGGCATCTTTTAGTCCTGGGTCTGAATTTGGCTTCAGGATACCGCAGCTTGGGGTGGGATTCCAAGCCATGACCCAGAGATGAAAGCTTCTTTCTGTCCTTTTTACCTTTAAAACACCTCTGGGTCAAAATCCCACTTCTCTCCTCAATGCTTTTCTCCAAACAATGCATGCAGTTGTAGTGGAGCTCTGTTTGTGGGTTTAATACCTACTCTTATTGAAGTCAATTGCCACATATTGCTTGGTCCTACAGTATGGCTGGCAGGGCACATATTAGCGTTTGAAGAAAACCAGTTGTTTGGACATTCAGAGAAGGTTCCTTAGATATATAACAATTATTCTTAGAATAGCATGTGTCATGGTGCTACAGCGGAGTTCACCTTCTTTTAAGAAACAATGTGATACAGATCAACTGTACACAGGGCAATTTTGTGTTGCTTTGTTTAAATTTCTATTGTCATAAATAGCATTTTTACAGTCGTACAAGCTGATCATTGCAAAGCCTTTAGCAGAAAATTGGGAGTTTTAATCAGCGTGCAGTTTGTCCTCTTGGAGCACTAAACAATAGCTGGTCCTTTCTGCCTGGAACCAAACAAGTGGGAGGTGAGTGTTCTCAGGGTGTGTGTCCCTCGGGACCAGTATCGTATTCTTGATCTGCGTTCTGCAGAAATGTGGTGCTCTTCCACAGGCAGTTCCTGCCCATCCGATCCAACCTCTCCACAGTCCTGGTTCCAGTAACTATTCATTATGTTGTAATTAGCAGAGTAACAGCCACTATGACCCCTTCTCAGCATTTCTCCTGGGACATACCAGGTGGTTTGCAGAGCGAGCTCCAGCTTTTGACTGGGGTGGTAGAATTTGACCCTACATCATCCATCCCATGTAAGCTATTATGTTGAGACATCCAACTAAATCGTCAGTTCTTGCATCACAGGCCTGGGATTTTGCATCTCTATGTAACACCTTTCATACTAAAGGTGCTGTAGAGATGGGTTAGAGATGGGTGACTGCCAGGCCTCAAAGGCACTTCCAGCCTGATTTTCATGAGCATTTAGGGACTGATCTATTTATATGCAGAGCACGATCTGCACTCAGAAACTTGAATCTCAACATGTTGCCAGTAAAACCATATTGCTAGAGAATGCAGTTCTGACACGGGAGATTTTCTGAGTCTTTAAAGGTTTGTGTGTAAGTTTCTAATATCAATCGTATTAAAACTTGTAGAGGAGTTTCCTAATATGTAGACTGGAGGAGTTTCCTTGACACATTCTTAACACACAGCATGGGGCATTAGCTGCAAAGCAGCTCATGCTGAGCCCATTTCTACTCTGCAGCCAGTCTGAACATGCAATCCCTACTGGGACGACAGTCGCCAGGTTTGTTACTTCTCTGGCAATATGGGCCCTTTTATGTCTGGTCTTTAGAAACAACACAGAGAGAGGATCTAGAATTCACTTTTAATGCTCTCTGGCAAACTTTCATTGGTAAGCGTTACCTTTAATTTATCAGTCCTCTCAGTGGAGGAATTCCAGACCCTGTATGTCTTTACCAGGCAAGGAGATCCAGCTATCATTGATTTTTAAATCACGATTTATTTTCTGTTCAGAACAGTTGCATGGAATAGCCGTGACTATCCTATTGTCAGATGCATGCAGAAGTGTTTATGCTTAATGTTTTTTCTTACAAACACTGCACCATGCATAGGTGTATATACGTTACACATTTGTTTGCATGAGCAGGTCACAGAATGCACAAGCACAGCAATATATTAATTTGAGGTCTGCTCAGAGGACCCCTCTGTCTTTCCAATACCTCACCGAAATTTTCTGCCTCAAGACTATTATTGTTGCAATTTAAAATTCCTTCCATCCTTTAGGAGGAGAGAATTTTTCTAAGAGAATTTTTCTCCTTTCTGGCTCTTTAAGGACTCACAGTTCTTCCAACAGGATACACAGAGT
Organism: Gavia stellata; assembly: GCF_030936135.1. NCBI lineage: Eukaryota > Metazoa > Chordata > Aves > Gaviiformes > Gaviidae > Gavia > Gavia stellata. The sequence continues at coordinate 77,148,600 of NC_082637.1, forward strand.
TTAAATGTCCCAGGGCTGTGTTTCATTATAACCCCCATCCTGGCTCTTTTACCAATTGCAAACTGAAATTTTCCAGTGCTTTGCATTCAGCATTTCCCCAAAACATTGGTAAAAGCCTTGAACCTTTGGTCAATTCTGACAGATTCAGTACTAGTATTTTTTCAAACTACAGTTTCATTATCTAGGGAATGGAAAACAGTTAAATACTTTGAAAATCTGGCTCTGTACTTTGTTCTAGTGAGGCAAGAACAGAATAAGAAGTATTATTCATGAAAGAAAAAGAGACCAAAAAGGCCTCACAGACAGTATTTCATTATTTTGTTAGATTAACTGTGTTATATTCTGGTCACATAGGCAATATGTTTAGTGCATTCTTCCATATGTGTAGCTTCTTTGGTATCTTACCCTGAACAGGCTCCTCAGGTAGAGACAGAAAGTGTTTTTTCTGCCTAGAGGCAGGATGCCAGAGCTACAGAAAAAAATTGGCATGTAGTAGGGATCTGATGCCAGGAATGCTGTTTCATTTTCAGACCTCATCAAAACTCTTGTTTTGCACTGTTTGCAAAGAACACCTAACTTCATTCCACTTTTCTTTAAGTAAATTGATTTTTTTTGTACACCATTGTATTTTACTAGGAAATGCAGTGATAATCATTAGCAATTATGTGCACTCATGAACATAAGAATGCTACTACAGTAGCCTGGTATTTGGCATTCACTGCTAGGAAGTACCTATTCTATTGCCATTGAAATCCATGGCAAAATTCACAAAGCTGTAACAGTAAAAATTTCACATGGAGCTTCAAGGTCAAACTTAGTACTGTGTGAAAACTGTTAAATCCAGCACTAGATGTTAGTTCCAAAAACGATGCATGTGCGCTTAAGACCTAGTACAGTGGAAAGGTGAGGTACAAATACAGAAGATGGGGTAGCTTGATTCCCTGTCTGAACCAGAGGACCATGGCTAGCATCCTATGGGACACTAAATAACATAATGTAGACTCATGCATGCTCATTGGAAGGTTTCAGTCATTAGGGTTCCCGCACAAACAAATTCTACAAAACCCACTCTCTCACATTTCAACCTGGTTGTATTAAATCTTTACATCAGAAAGTGCATTTTAGCAAATTTTGAATTAGCACAAGAGGGAATTTTCCCCTATTTTCTTTGGAGAGAACATTAGATTGCAAATTATTTTATCTTTGAATTCCAATTTAGAATGTAATAATGTACAATCCAATGCTTTACACTGGCTGGTGTGAAGTAGGGGAAAATTCAGACAGGAATTAGGAGGACAGAGTACTCATTAGCTGAAAAGCAGATGGTAGCCAGCTGGAGAATAATCAGAATAATCTTGCATAGCCTTGTCTTTTTCCTGGTCTGAAAGGACAGCCCCAGAAAGACACTCTTAAAAAACCAAAGACTCTTACTATTGAGGTCAATTCAGATGGAAGGGCTATTAATACCTTTTGGGGGTCTGAGTGGGGTGGGTAAGAGAGATATTCTACATGCTGGGGAAGCTCTTACCAATCTCTTCTTCAGACATAGATTGTCAAAAGACCCTGCACCCTCTAACTGCACAGTCGGGCTCAACACTCATACTATGCCCTTGCACTGTTTGCAAAGAACACCGAACTTCATTCCACTTCTCTTTAAGTAAATTGATTTTTCTGGTTTGACAAATTAACTGTAGGAAGAAGCAGATAACTTTTATGTTTACACAAAAGGAACCATGGAACGGAAGACCCTCTGCATATATCCATAACAAGCTAAATAAAAGATGTTTGCTACCTAATCTAGGGGATAAAGACTAACTTTTCGGTGGCAAAACACAGTCTTTTTCTGATGCCAATGGTTTGAATAAAATCTAGGAAGTTTTACACCTGGAAATACATTAACCTTTTTTTTTACTTCTTGGGATTTTTTTTAAATATTGTGGTTATTCGATCTATTCCTCAACATTCAAACTGAAACAATGTAGTGAAGGTTTATCAATCTAATTAAAGACTTTCACAAGTCATTTTTTGCACTGTGTGATTTATTTAATGTACCTGCCTGCATACTCATCTGTATGTAGATGGAGCTGCAATAAACAATAATCAAAATGCACAATCATCTTTCCATACAATCTCTACATCATGAATACAGTATTAGTATCCTCTGCATTATTTTACGTGACCGTAGACAATGAATGGCCACTGAGTGAAGAACTGAAGTGATCTATAAAGTATGTATCACCTTCAGTTCTTTAGCTCTGTTATTACAATTGCTTTCCCATTTTCTGGTAGGGGTATAATCTCCTAGGAAAGGAAAAACACATCACATATTTATCTTTATAGACTGCCATTTTAGAAAAGAATACTTGCTAGATTAGCTGACTAATTCCACATCTGGGTTGTGAATCTCTGTGGTTTTAAAGCATCTGACAGATGAGCACCGTGATGGTTATCATACTTCAGCTTTACCAACTGGTAAATGCTTTTCTGCATTGCCAGGGTCATCAGGACTTTAGCAGCAGCTACAGTGTTAGCCACAACAAGCTTCCTTGCTACATTTCCTGGGCAGTGAGAGATACCAGGAGCTATAACAGGACTTTCTGGAGATCCGAATTTGCAGTAACATCAGTCACAAGTGCCACCCCACACAAGGATATAGATTTAGAGTGGTGAAATGGGACAGCGTTTTGGTTTGCAGATGCTGTAAAGACCACCTGCCCTTGTATATGAAGTTCTGTGTGGAGCATGACTCTGTGTTCCCTTGGTGGGTTCAAAAACTAAGATGCTTCCAGAGTTCAAATCTGAGTCAACAATTGTCAACAATTTTGTGTCCATATACTGGGTATTGATTTGCACTAACCTCTCACTATACAGCTATATTTATAGCCAGACATGTTTTACATATAGATGAATATGTAATTCTCTCTATATTGTATATATTTTATATATATTCTTACACATACGTATGCCTGTGTGGCCACAATAATAAAGAAAAAAATGGTGTCTGTAGCTATGCCATCCCCAGAGGTAAAAGTAAGGCACATCTCACAAGCTTTGTGCTGCAGCTACCTTTGCTGAATTTGCTGTATCATACAATCTCTAATGATTGCCGCATTGTATCTTACTTCTAGTAAAAATCTGGGTAACCAAATAGAGCTCATGTGCCTGAAACATGCTCTGGAGAAGAGGAGGCTGAGGGGAGACCTTATCGCTCTCTACAACTACCTGAAAGGAGGTTGCAGAGAGGTGGCTGTTGGTCTCTTCTCCCAAGTTACAAGTGATAGAATGAGAGTAAATGGCCTCAAGTTGCGCCAGGGGAGGTTCAGGCTGGATATTAAGAAAAATTTCTTGACTGAGAGAGTGGTGAAGCACTGGAACAGGCTGCCCAGGGAGGTGGTGGAGTCACCATCACTGGAGGTATTCAAGGAACGTGTGGATGTGGCATTGTGGGACATGGTTTAATGGGCACGGTGGTGTTGCGTTGATGGTTGGACTTGATGATCTTACAGGTCTTTTCCAACCATAATGATTCTGTGATTCTGTGATTCTATTGCTTTGGTAGTTGACAATGAAATATGACTGTAGGCATTGACTACATCTGTCAAAACGCCTGACATAAATCTTAAATACTTACCAGTCACAGAATCACAGAATCACTACGGTTGGAAAAGACCTGTAAGATCATCAAGTCCAACCATCAACCAACACCACCATGCCCATTAAACCATGTCCCACAATGCCACGTCCACACATTCCTTGAACACCTCCAGGGATGGTGACTCCACCACCTCCCTGGGAAGCCTGTTCCAGTATTTCACCACTCCCTCAGTAAAGAATTTTTTCCGAGTATCCAGCCTGAACCTCCCCTGGCACAACTTGAGGCCGTTTCCTCTTGTCCTATCACTTGTCACTTGGGAGAAGACACCAACACCCACCTCTCTGCAACCCCCTTTCAGGTAATTGTAGAGAGCAATGAGGTCTCCCCTCAGCCTCCTCTTCTCCAGACTGAACAACCCCAGTTCCCTCAGCCGCTCCTCATCAGACTTGTGCTCCAGACCCCTCACCAGCTTCATCGCCCTTCTCTGGACATGCTCCAGCACCTCAATGTCTTTCCTGTAGTGAGGGGCCCAAAACTGAACACAGTATTTGAGGTGCAGCCTCACCAGCGCCGAGTACAGGGGCACGATCACCTCCCTACTCCTGCTGGCCACACTCTTTCTGATACAGGCCAGGATGCCGTTGGCCTTCTTGGCCACCTGGGCACACTGCTGGCTCATATACAGCCGGCTGTCGACCAACACCCCCAGGTCCTTTTCTGTGGGGCAGCTTTCCAGCCACTCGTCCCCAAGCCTGTAGCATTGCATGGGGCTGTTGTGACTCAAGTGCAGGACCTGGCACTTGGTCTTGTTGAACCTCATACAATTGGCCTCGGCCCATTGATTCAGCCTGTCCAGATCCCTCTGCAGAGCCTTCCTACCCTCAAGCACATCAACACTCCCGCCCAGGTTGGTGTCATGTGCAAATTTACTGAGGGAGCACTAGATCCCCTCATCCAGATCAGTGATGAAGATATTAAACAAGACTGGCCCCAAAACTGAGCCCTGAGGAACACCACTTGTGACCAGCCACCAACTGGATTTAACTCCATTCATCACAACCCTTTGGGCCCGGCCAACCAGCCAGTTTTTTAACCCGTGAAGAGTGCACATGTCCAAGCCAGAGACAGTCAGTTTCTCCAGGAGAATGCTGTGGGAGACAGTGTTGAAGGCTTTACTAAAGTCTAGGCAGACAACATCCACAGCCTTTCCCTCCCCCACTAGATGGGTCACCTGGTCATAGAAGGAGATCAGGTTGGTCAAGCAGGACCTGCCTTTCATGAACCCGTGCTGGCTGGGCCTGATCCCTTGGTTGTCCTGCACATGCCCTGGGAGCGCCCTCAAGATGAACCTCTCCATAATCTTCCCCAGCACTGAGGTCGGGCTGACAGGCCTGTAGTTCCCCAGATCCTCCTTCCAGCCCTTCTTGTAGATGGGCGTCACATTAGCAATCCTCCAGTTGTCTGGGACCTCCCCTGTTAACCACGACTGTTGATAGACGATGGAGAGTGGCTTGGCAAGCTCCTCCGCCAGCTCCCTCAGCACCCTTGGGGGGATGCCATCAGGCCTCATAGACTTGTGAGAGTCCAAGCGGCATAGCAGGTCGTTAACTGCTTCCTCCTGGATCATGGGGAGTTTATTTTGCTCTCCATATTTGTCTTCCAGCTCAGGGAGCTGAATACCCTGAGGATACCTGGTGTGTCTATTGAAGACTGAGGCAAAGAAGGCATTAAGCACCTCAGCCTTTTCCTCATCCTTTGTGACATCCAGTAAAGGATGGAGATTCTCCTTGGCTCTCTTTTTGTTGTTAATGTATTTGTAAAAACATTTTTTGTTAACCTGACTAAGGACATTTCAGTTTGCATCTACAATGTCCATTACCCCGTACTTCTATTTTGTGGAGGAAGAACAGTCATATCATCACAGTCATCAGACAAACTGACATTAGTAAGGACTACTGCTTGAAGTCTCAGGAGAGATACCACAAGTTCAATGATGCTTAGAAAATAATCTAGTTCTCATTCTGGAGATGCTCTGTTCGAGGAGGGGATCAAGAGATAACAACAAAACAGAGAGGTAGGCTGTCACTGGTGTTCTTCAAGCTGTACCTCTTTTGTAGATAACCACCAGAATCTAAACCTCTTGAAGTCAGCAAGAGTCTCTCTACTATCTTCAGCAGAATTTGAACACTACCCAAGGACATTCCGGTGGTGAAGGCTGTCAATCCAACAAGCTTGCTAATGGTCACTCACCACTTATTTCTATTTAGAAGACTTCAAACTCAGAAGACACTAATTTTAAAGCTTTTAATTCTAAAAACAACAGTAAAATAAAGCAGAAGAGTAAAAGCTGAAGTACTGCTACCGATGAACATAAAACAAAGAACATGCTTTCACATTCACATTTGATAAAAGGCCTTATGATATGCACCCTTCTAATAAAAATGTAAAAAATGCTAACTCATTAAAAGAATAATGTAAACTATATTATACATCATGCAGCACTATTACAGAGCAGAGAGTTTCACAATATCTAGGTAGCATTTGGATAAAGGAAATAGTTGTATTAAAGGACATCTGTGGGTTCTGGATAACTGAAAGGTTTATTTTGCTAAGATTGCAAATAAAGTAACTGTACTGTACTGTGTGCTAATATGAAATTCAAAAATAGAGAAAGGAGTCTTTTAAGTTTAGAAAAAAATGTGAAACCAACTAAAAATTTTAATTTTTAAAAATTTGGTGGGACTCTATCTTGGGATCTCATGTGACAAAATCAGCTATGTTTATGTCCCTTGCTGAGATTCTGGTCCCATTCAAGTGGCAGTAGTCCCACAGACTTCTGAGACAGAGTTTCACTCAGAATGTTCTATATATTTCTGTGGATTTCAAATAAGCCTTCCATAATTCCGAAGGATTTAGCGTTCTGCCTCTGTTAGGCATCTCTGAAAAATCTAACGTTATCACTGCATTTACTTGCCACAGAAGCTGAAGGACTGTAGTGAGACTCCTCTGTTACTACCACACAGCACAGATTCAGAATTAAAAATATGCTAGCTACATGGGAACATGGACAACTAGTCAGCTGCTTGTTTAAGCTACATAAATTTATACCAGAAAAAATGCATCGACATGTGTATTTTTGTACTTGTACCTAGAATTGGGGACAAACTGGAGGATAAGGGAGCAGAATAAGGAGGAGTAAATGGTGCTATATCACTCATAGTCCTTCCTTTTCACCTCCTCCCAGTTAGCTTTGGCCAGCCCACTTCACATTATGGTGGAGCTGCTGTGACTCTTGGTGTCCTTCCTTCCTCTAGTTCATGTATCTAATTCTGTTAGACTGTTAATCAGTTCAACAGGGCTGGCTAAACCATTCAAAATAGACTAGCCCTGAAAGGAAATTTATTGCCATAAATAAAACCCTAAAAGGTATAAGCAGGGTCCACTGTACATATGCTTTGTCTTTAAAGAAAGTCAACACCAGCAATGCTTACAGATCAACAGATTACTCCACTTGTAGTGAAGCATTACAGGAAATGCTTGCTTAGGAATGACCTTCTCTATACTGTGTCCTAAATTACACAGTGACTCAGAGGGCTGCCTGATTTCAGCGTCAGACATCTAGCCAGCAATAGTAGGTTCACCACCACTTTAGTCAAAGCAACTCCATAATACAAGCTAACGTTAAGAGCAGTTTTTCGGAGAAATCCCAGAGCAGCTGAAGACAAGAGCAGCTGTAAAGGACTCTCTTCTGTTTAACAACAGTATACAAAGTCTTTCATTTATCTCCCAAGATTTTCAGATCTCTGTACCAAGATGGCAGGTATCACTAAGTGTTGACTCCATGCAAATATCCCAGACTTTCTTCTTAATTCTTCTTTCTATGCTCTAGGCAACGGAGATGAAACGGAAGCAGGAGCACAAATTCTCATTTCAATTTGTATCCACTATGATTGCACTGCTTCATCCTCCTCTTTAATGGGCCTTGCTTTCTAATACAATACACATCTTATTTTTCCCTTTCACAGCACAAAACCAATCACACCCACAAGGTTTATCATACCACTAAATAGCAACACTATACTGTCTCCTTCTTTCCTGTGGGAGCAGCTTACAGGCTGGAATGTCCAGCCAGACGGTTTTGAAGTGATGGAGGCTGCTAGCAGGGGATTACCCAGCAAAACCAAATCAACAAGTAACACTGGGAGTTACTTTCAGCCCTAGTGGGTGGTGGGCCAATCTTATTTATCATTCCTCAAGATGAGTTTTTGCTTTTTGTATTTTTCCCGCTACTGGTGGGAGAGAGATACCTGTGTATAAAGTCTGAGCTAACACATCCACAAGGCCAAAGGGGCGTACTATCTCTTTTCTTACTTTCTGATTCAGCAGGGTGACCTAGCAGACTGAAAGCTGGATGGATGCTGGAGTTTGTGAGTGGCTAGTAATCAGGACTTGAGAGAGGATCACTGGGAAGGACACCTGGTATCAAACTAAAAGAAACTCTGTTGGGGTCTTGAAGAGTCACAGAAGTGCTGGTGACTGCCTTCTGGGTGGCAGAGGCTTTTTTACCTTCAAGCCAGTATGTTACCATGTCTCCTTTCCCCTAAGGAAGAAAATGGTTCATGGGTTATAATACTACCCATCGTTTGTGTAATAATCTTCTTATTACAACTCAAAGGAAGTCCCAAAAGGAGACTGATGTACCTGTTAGCCATTTTACGTACAGGAAAACTGAGGCATAAAACTTTTCCTTAAAAGATAGTGGTAGCACTATAAATTAAAATGATTCTTTGAAGTCCCATCCAAAACTGAGTCCAGAAGTATGTTAGTCCTTTTATGGAACTCTTACCAATGATTTATGAAGTCTCTGAATGACCTTTTTTGATTTCAAGCAGTTATGACAAAGTGACATGCCATGCAGTACTTCCAAGTTTGGCTAAGTCCTTCATCTCTGAATTGTCAGGGTTGTCCCATGAACAAGACCATGGAATTGGTCCTGGTTTAAAACTTGAGCCTGCTCTCTTCAGGGACAGGAAATAGTCTAACCCATAGACATAGAAGACTGCATGGGTTAAAATTCAGGGACTCCAGAGTACTTTCACACTCTCCTGTCTGTAAAGCTGAGTATAAATGTTGCATACACACCTTGACTTGTAAATTCCCACGGCATACTAACACATACTCTCCAATCTGCTCCAACAGCTGGTATGCACTTGAACTGCATTGTATTTTAAGAGCTGGAAAGAGAGACAATTTTCGTATTACTGTAACAATTTAAACATCTAAGACAGACCCATCCCCCTCTGTGTGCCAAAGACTTCAAGACTCATTAATGAACTCCCCTTTGCTTTTTTCATGTCTTTGCTGTCATTCCTCTGTTATTTGAAATATTCCCACACAAGTTCCAGTATCCTGCCCTCTTTGTGAGGGCATCTCAGGACAAATACATGGCTGTCAACAAACACTGCTTTTCATATCCTGTATCTAATAATATTTGTCTACTCTTCATAGCTGCCTGGCTGGAGTTACTGATGAGCACCCGTTTCATCTTGCGAAGAAAACCATACATAGTTCTACCTCCTGGTCAATAAAGAGCCAGCGCTTTCTTTGCACATGCAGTTTTCAGCAAACTCTAAACATTAAAGAAACTGCTATCCTTGCTCTTCTTCCAAACTTGTAAATAAAAACAGGGGGAAGAGACAGTATTCCCATAACACCACTATTTTTTTTTAACAATGTGTTTTTTCCTTAGTTGAGAATTTATCTTCATGTAAACCCTGGCTGTCTTGCCTTTTGCAAATGATGGAGGAAGGACCAAGGAGGAGGACAGATAGAAAAATTCTGAATACTGCTTTTGCCAGAAAGCAAAATTTTTCCAAAAATTCCTGGGGTTTTTTTGCTTTTAACATTCTGTGACACAGACTAAATCATTATGCTTCTTTGTTTGAAAAAGATCCCAGACGATAGTAGGATGGGCCAAGATTGTCTTATTGATTTTTCTTACATCAGAAAATTATGGTTTTGTAATATCCACTTTTTTGTTTGTTTGTTTAAATGTTTCTTATTGAAAGTCTCAAAACACTCCCTGTAGACCAGGAAATATATGTTTCAACATATCCAGATACATATCTCTGAGATATTCTTTCCAGTAGATACGTGATATTTTAACTGGCCATCCTGCTTGGGAACAAGACACTAGCACTCAGATTCCAGCTGATAACAATTTTAATTTACATTGCTAGTAATCAATTAATCTATTTTAAAGGGATCATCTTAGGTTTAAAACTTGTTAATGTAATTTGAGATCCTCAGATGTACATAGCCAGAGAAAGAGGGACATAAAGAAAGGCTTAAAGATAAGAAGCTCTGTCTTTATACTTAAGTTTATAGTGGTGATGAGCCATGTGAGAAATAGACTGACATACAGAACAAAAGATGAAATATGAAGAATGATGGAAGCAGATTTTGAAGGCATTAGTTTTAAAGCAGTTCCGATGAGATGATATGAGGAACTGGAAAAGAGGAGGAGGAGAAGGAAAGGAGTTATCTGGGAGACTGACAGAAGGAAAATGAAGTTACATGTGTTCCACTCAGGCTAACATTTGCTTTGGAAAAATGTTTAAAATGGTGAGAAGGAGTGGATCCTGGTTGATTCTCAAAACCCTATGATAAACTTTCAAAGCCATCATGTAGGACCACTTCTCTGCCTTTCTACCTTGTTTTTAGTGGGTCATGATAGATGTTGCAAGCATCACTTTTTGTCTTGAAATTAAACTTGAAAACACCTTGGATTTTGCCTAATTCAAATCCATTTACAAAGCATTGCAATGTGAGCCATAAAATTATTCAGCTTCATTTCATGAATGAACAAAACAAAAACAAGCCATCAAGGTTATTTGACCTTGAATGATTCCCTCATCCTTTTTTTTTTTCTCCCCCCAATTCTTGTAGATCAGATTAAAATATTTCAGCAGTTGAGGTTCAAATGCTCACACTGGCTAAAGATAAAGCTTGCTAACTAAACATGGAACTCTGTTATCTCCTGGGAAGAAGTGATATTGAGGATATCTCCATGATTTAATCTCTAGAGATTTCTGTCTAATCTCTTTGCTGGAGGACACATATATAATCTTCTATACTGGTTAAAGACAGACACAGGTCCCATGGAGTTCTACCATCTCTTGTGTTCTCCGTTAGAGGAAGCTATCAGCAAAAAAGAGGAGTCATGAAAATATTTTTACTCTAAATTCAGCTGGGAGCCACAAAGGAATACAAACAGTGAACATATCCACTTACCTCTCATTTTTTCTGATTCTTACCCTTTTTTATTGGAGAGAACTTCAAAGCCATGACAATCCCTCCCTGAGACTTGGGAAATGAGGGAATCTTGTTACAAAGGTTGTAGAGAATATCACTGGCATAATTTTCCCATAGGCACATTGGACCCAGAAATCAACACCCTCCTTACAGGATATGAAGTCATTTAAACAGGACAGGACTCAAAACTCAGCATAACGTTTTTTTCAGAACTCATTAAGGGATGGTCAAAATCACATCTGCAGGTTGCTCCTTGTTACCTTCACTGGTAGATTCCATCCTGGAAGCTGTATTCACAGTATCTCCGAATAAACAATACCGTGGCATTTTGGTCCCAACAACTCCAGCTACAACTGCCCCTGTTAAAGAAAGAAAACAAGATATTTTGTGGTTTTAAATCACATAATCAGTCATACAGCCTCCTGGCTGCTTCCTTCATTACCTTATATCTCATTGACTGACAAGATAAAGACTAAGTGTCAGTATAGTCTTACATGGGTTATACATCTGACTTATAGATGGCTTCCAGAGCCATGGAGGGAATTGCATGGAGGAAAGCCACCAATAGGAGTTGTGCGCACAACGCTCACTGGCCACATGGAAAAGCAGGAAGAGGAAGTAACCTGCTCCTGCTGAAGGCAGAAAATGAGCATTTTGATTCTTTCATGCCAGCCCCAGGGGACTTAAAATATAGAAGATATGATCTCTTGCTGAAGCAATGTAAGCTGCTTAATTTGCAGATGCTGGGCTGCACAGCACATGTCCAACTCTGGCTCTCTATCAAGAAGGAGTTGCACTCACACATCAGCTTAGATCAGGGAGCTTGGAGTCTGAGAGTCAAAGCTAGATCAAAGAGTCAAGAAGCAATTCACTGTTTTGAGAAGAGAACAGCTGAAAAGGACAAGTAACAGACACAGAACGGCAGTCCTCACTCACATCAGCAAAGGCACTGGGGCCATGTGGTGTTTCCGATGTTGTATTCCACACTGCGTTCCCAATATTCCAGGTATCCAATAATTTATTCTGGTGGGATTACCTCTATGAGGTGTTCCATTCCATGTCCAGAAATTAACTTCATTGAGGAAATGCCACTACAGAAATATTTGGTAAACCAGAGAAGGGCTCTTTTAAAGCCCTCTCAACATACCTGAATGGATTCCAGCTCTTATCTTTAGGAGGGTGTTGGGCTTGTGTGGGATCTCAAAAGTCTTGCAGACATCCAGAAGGTCTAAAGCCATGCTTGCGATCTCACCGGCATGAAGGATCCCATTCTCTTTGGGTACTCCTGACACCACCATATCTTAACACAACAATGCAACTGTATTAACATTTGGCATTACACAGAGATTTACCAAAGGAAGCTGCCTAAGTTAGAAAAAAATAAAGCCCTGTTCCTTCACAACCTGCAGCACAGTTGTGCCTGCTGAGCAGAGAAAGCCAGAAACAAACGAAGGATAGGGCAACAGCTCATGTGTGTAATTACCCTAGTTCTGAAAAATGTTGGATTTCCTTCTTACTTTTCCATAAGATCTATTCCCTCCTACTCTTCCTTCCTCTCACCCTCCATTGAGGATACTTGAAGTGGGACAAGTAGTGGGAAGTTCAATACCTTTTGTCTTTGGGCAGATGTTATAGAGGCAATGATTCCCACTAGGCATTGTCCTACGCTTTCTGCACTGACTTTTACTGCGCAGGACAAAAGACAGGTCTCTTCAGGATGCCTCGGGTGCATTTGTTCAGGAATTTTATGCTCCAGAATGTGCTCAACCATGCCACAGAAAAAAAAAGAGTAGGTTTTTTTTTTCCACATCTCTCACAGAATTTCCTGTCTGTCTCATTCAAAAACCCTGCTAGATTCTGCTACGTTTTTGATGGAACTCAGTTTTAATGGTAGTCAATCCCCAGCAGATTCCCGTGGTAGCAAATAGAAAGCCATTTTTCTAAAAATCCAAAAAGAAGAGGCAGCCAATCCCCTACAGAGCATTAGAAGAGAGAAGGTTGTTATGGTCTTTGCAAAAAAGAGAGATGATAAAGCTTATGGAACAGCATCTATGCTTCCATATAGAAGGCAAATTTTTTAGTTGTGTTCCTGTGAAACAGAAGTTGCCAACTGGGATTAATATGTTACCAAGGTTTAAAGTCGGACCTTAGAGGTCATAGGAACCAAATAAAGAGTAGCGGTAGTTTACTCAGCTCATTTGTCCTATCCACAACATTCATCAGCTGTAGAAATGATGATAGGTATGCAGGAAAATGTTCGTAAAGTTTGCTAGGGCTCTGCTAGGACTTCTGTTTTGTGTGGTCCTCCTAGTGCTAATAAGCTTTCCAAACCTCCTTCATCTATTCTTCCTGTCATCAAAACAGTCTCTACCCTTATGAAATACCCATACTCCATCACTGTCCACAGCTCAAGGAACTTACAAGCATCTCCTATTGTCTCCACCTTATAGACATCATAGTTATCTATGATTTCATCAAAAGTGGTATAAAGCTTGTTCAAGAGGTCTACAACTTGGTAAGGTGTGCTGCTGCTGGACAGCTGAGTGAAGCCAACAATGTCACTGTTAAAACAGAACAAAAAGAACATACTCGTCCACTGTCTTAACCATTGCAGATTGGTAATCCTAAACACGCGGTAATAATTTCTCAGTGGAACTACCTCAATCTTCTCTTTTTCAGCATTTCTTTTGCTAAGGATCTTACAGAGTAGTTTTGTCTTCAAACATTTACTTAAACTGAAAACAGACCCCTTCCATTTAAACAGACTGACTGACCTAAGTCTTTTTGCTTACCAAATCAGTAAACCATTTTTTACAGCTACACTGTAATCTGTGACAGACTGAGTAGTCTTCCATTTTGGTTTATGTACAAATGAAAAAAGCTTAATGTCTGTCCATTTATGACAAGTGAAGACATGCAATTTTTATGTTACTTCATGTACACATAACAAGTCAAAGCCTGTAAATCTATGTGGACTCTAAGGATAGAAAAGTTTCCTTTACACAGCTAAATGCTAGAACATTTACTTAGGCTTATCTTAGGAAACGGACATGCATGTATGTGTAACACACCTAAAGTGACGTACTGCTGTGTATTAGAGCTCCACAGTAATCCCATTTTTTATTTAAGTAATTATAATGAAAAATGGAGAGGTGTGAGAATTTTGAAAGACACTTATTTGCAGAGTCAAATGTTGCCAGCTGGTACAATAAATGGCAGTTTGGGTAGAAATTCTGCACTCGGTTAGGAGCTTCACTTGCACTAGGAGCCCAGAAGCTTTTTCAGTAGGAGTCAGTTCTAGTCCTATCTTTCATTTTTGTTTACCTGAAAAAGATGGTGGCACTTAAGTAACTTTGAGCTTGTGCATGTTTTCCCTGCCTGAGATCATCTGCTACTTGCTTTGGCAACATACCTGTTGTAGAAAGTAGAGCGTTGTTACTTTTTTGACATGGATAAAAGCACACAATAAACAGAACATGTTTGTTTAAAGTTACAAAAGCAATGTTCATAAATGTGAAATATTCTGAAGGTGAAAGCACTTTTTAGCATTAAAATCTGCTCTGCTGTAATGTGAGAATTCATGGTAAATCTCATTGATAACAAGTCCAGATTTTTCAGATGACCCATAACTTTTAGTTCAAACAAACCAATATCTATATATTCCAAGTCAGAGTAAGGTTAGATTCTAATAGTATCACTTGGGATACTACAACTCTTTTGTCAACTCTTTGCTACTGTTTTCTTCCTGTATTAGGTTTGTTTACTATCTCTTCTCTGTTTTTTTAACCTTCTTTACTTCTCCTATCTTGCACTTTCACAGCCTTTTTTTTTTTTTGTCTCCTATGTGTTATACCTATTCCTTTATCCCTTTTTTCTTGCGGAATTCCAGAAGATACACTGCCATCAAAAGTAACCTCAGTCCAAAATTAATCCCCCAATATTTATTACTATACAGAAGGATTGCCAAGTAAGATCAAAGTGAGAGCACTATGGATTCTGGGGTCAATAGCTCTCAGGTGGGTGCACTGATTTTTAGGGGGAAAATATAAGAAGTAGCTAAATATCTTTCCAGCTTTGCAAGGAACAAGTATATAGTAATTCATTGGCAACTAAATGTTGTCTATTAAATAATGACCTATCAAAGGGCTTATGTTTGTAATTAGTCAGTTAAAATCAAATTATTATTGAGAAGAATATCCAGTATTTTTGCTATATAACTCACTATACAACAGACGATCAGTCTTCTGTTTTTCATGCATTAAATCCTGGGTTCTCTCAGAAACCAGTATCTCCAGATGTTTGCTATATTTCTCCATCTAAGTAACATAGAGAATTGCATAAATTAATCCTTTTACTGAAACAGATTCATAGTTGGATAGGATTTAAGCATTTGAATGATTCTGCTTTGAAAACATGCAGATAAGCAAAGGCTCAGATCTGAGAGAGCTAATTTTTTCTCACAAAATCCAAAGATCAGATTTCTCCCTAGGTAAATTAATTATTCTAGATTTGAGATTGTTCCTTACACACAAGAGGGCAGAAGCCAATTCCAGACTTTTCAAAGTCCATGTAAACATTAGAGGTCCAATCCAATGCAGAGACCAAGCTGCAGACATGGATTAAAATGTTACCAAAACTGAAAGTATCTAAGTCTCAGTCTTTCATCAAAAGCTCACAATGCTCTTTTGTAAACTGTCCTGCTATGCTATACCATGCTTTTTGCATCCTTGCTCTGTGTGAGGCAACAGGCTGTGGGGGCAGGAGTCTCTTTTCTCTGCTGATGGGCTTACGATACTCTGCTCAAAATGCATCTGTAGACATTCTATTTGTGGCATGCAGGGAATCTAGACCCCCAGTACTGTAAGACCACCACCCAGCCACTGGAAAAGGGGAATATTGTTTCCTGTGAGTGCATTAAAAAACAAACAACATTTGACTGAAGAAACAAAAATGTTCAGCCCCAAAGAAGTTGAGAAAGTTAAAAACAACTGACAGAAATGGAATGAGAAAGAAAGCTGGGTCTCAAGCAGAACTGCAGCTACAATCAGCCCACCAGAGGTGAATGAATGACTGTGGGTTTTCTTATCAAACAAGGGGTATGAGATCAAAAAACAAACCTGAAGGATAGAGGTGAAAGTTATTGCAAGTGAGCCGATTGACTTGGATTGTATTAAAAAACTAAATTTACCAGAGTCATCATCATGTCAACAGGGCTAACTTTATTAGGATTCATCTTGTACAACATTTTCTTGACTTGTTCAAATGTAGGCCTTTGGGCTGGATTATTTTTTCTGCACTTTCTGATTAACTGCAGCAGGGAAAGAGAGCAGAAAAAGAAACAGCCTTTTGTCATTTCAAGCGATGGCAGTGTTTCTAATTAATACTACTATTTTCTTGGTGCAAACTGTGCATGTGAAGCCCTATCTGCAGGTGGTGAAAAGTGGCAGAGGTGTACTGAAGTCTCCAGAGTTCTACAGATATATGCTGAATGAAGCATGGTAGTTCATGAAAATGCTGTTGCGGGAAATGATGAATTAGATGCTCACGTTCCTTCTGCCAAAGACTGCTTAAGCTCTTGTCTTGTGCTTTAGGACAGTGTTGTGCAGTTGGAGTCACATACTGTTTTCAGAGGACTTGTCTGTACACAAAACTCACAAAAGATTAAAAACTCAATTACTTCTTAAGATTGTTAACTCCCGACTAAAATCCAGTGCTGCTTACAAGAAGTTTGTTACATCTAGGTTGCTACAAATCACCAAAGGTGAATTATATAGCTCTCAAGCTGAAACAAGGATGCCACAATCTTGTTCTGATTTAATTGAACTGGGAGGGGTGTACTTTGTTTCATTAGGCAGTTTGAGGCTACTGACCACATAAACGTTCTGCATGAGAATCAAACCAAACTCATACTTTGCCTGAGACGCATACTTCACTATTTGAAAGTTTTTTGCCAGTAAGCTAAATAGATATTACTAATATCAAATATGTATGAAACTGAACCCTTCATAATAAAATGAAAATGCACAAAAATAAATTACTGAATATTAAAAACATTGTTTATTACACTGACAATTTGAGGGGACAACTGAAACTTTCAATTTGTCAGAATGACTGTTTTTTTATTAAGGATACTAAAGCATTTCATTTTGTCTTGTTTGAGATGTACTTCTTGACTTCTGTGTTGTTTACACTCATCAAAGGTAATATAGCCATAAAACTTCTGTGACATGTCTTAAATTCACTTCAGTAAAGAATTTTTGTACACAATATTGTATCTTACTCACCTCTATGTAATCTGTGGGACATGGGCAAGAATTCTCAGCCTTTCCTGAAATTAATTCTGCCAAAGGTGGGCACCAAGAATATTCAGCTGAATGCACATCATCTTTCTGGAGAAAAAGGGATTAAACAATGTTGAAACAAGTGGCGTGTTTTTCATACTGCCCATTGAAAATATATTACTATGCTCATCATTACTTTTACGACATCTTCCCTATCACTTCCAGATCAGCTTTTTTACATGAGAGTACAAGAAAAAAAACCAAAAAAAGGACATAACTCAGTCTAAACTGTGTGGCCTTGTCTAAAAGCTTTTTCATGGCTGAAAGACTTTAATCTCAGTGCTTATATGAGGTAAACAACTTTTGAAACAAATTAATACCTGGCAAGATATTGGAAAACTCTTGAGAAACCACAAGGCCTACATTGGTCTATTATCACAAACTGTCAGAAATGGAAGAATGGCAGTTTCAGGTCTTCATTGTTAGAATTCTTGTTAAGCAAATTATTTCAGACAGAACATGGTTACATATCCAGAATGTCTGGTTTCAATTTCAAGGTGTACTTTTTGTGTTTGCCATTTAGCACTGGTCAAAATACACGTGCAAAGAAGACCTTTTCCTTATGCAGAGCAGCTCATTTGCTCTCCTAGCATATTCTTACCATTGCAAAACTCCACTGGAAGGGCATGTGCACGGCAGGAAAGGGAAGGAACAACAGGAGGAAAAGGAAGATGTTACGGCATACCTTCCTGCTCCACCCCCCTGCCATTAAGCCTCACAGAGCAAACCAAAACACAGTTTTGGAGTTACATTATTTTTGTCATTCACTCTTCTTCAAAGTCCTAAAGGGAAGACTGCTAGATGCATGAGGAAGCCCTGATTGCATGTTCCATTGGAACTGAACTTGCACCCAGAACACCAAGAGGAAAATGCGTGCTCAAAAAATAAATCAAAGGTGCAGTTACTCAGAGTTTGGTTTGTATCTTCAGCAGAAACAGAATCAAAGTTGTTATGCAAACTTCAAAGTTCATCTTTACTTACTTGCACAGGGTCACTTCTTGTGGCAATTTCTAGTAAAATGATGGCATAACTGCAGAATAAAAGCAAACCAAAATCTTAATGAAATAACAGTTAGTGGAGTCAGTGATTTCTTCTTTCCATGGTTTCTTATTCTTCCCCATTTTATGACCTAAAACCTAGTATCCCAAAAGGGAGGATGGCAACAGTGCTGCTATCTGTTACTACTCTGTGCTTTCACAGGTCTGTCACTGGTCATTTCATAGCAGTCTCCTCTCACAGTTATCAGTCTCAGAGATGAAACATTTGAGTTTGATGGACAGCAAAGCAATGTTCTCTGGAAGAATTAATGGAGTCCGGAGGGGGTATGTGCAGGGACTTACATGATACCTACCAATTAAACATACAGGACAGGTTTGTGCTGTATTCAAGGGGCAGGAACAGGTTCAGCAGAATCATCAGCTGGAGGAGTGGCTTCTTTTCAGCATAGATCACTGTTCTGGAAAATCTCCGAAAAGTCAATGACGAGACAGTGTGTCCAGAGTAGATCTTTTACAGTAAGAATTTTTGCTCGTTCTTTCTGAATTATATTTTCATCATCATCATCTTCCTCAGATGAACCAAGGTCAAACACATTCATCAAGGGTGAACAATGGAAGAAATAGGGTAACAACTGGGTGTTCAGTCTCCTTATGGAACTCACTGAGATCTTTTAGAACAGTGATCTCTGAGAAGCCAGCACCTCCTCCAGCCAGCAATCCTGATAAAGATGCTCTTTCCTCTTCATGTATTGATACTGTGTAATAAGTAACTCCCCACATGCACCTCTACTTGATAGCATTTATTTTTATGGGGAGTACTGGTTTGCAATCTGTTGTGTTGCTAATGGTTGCTCTGTTCTGTAAGGCATTCTAGCTGTATAATGGGGTATATCATCTATCTTTCAGTCCACTCATGAACCACCACCACTGGCAAATAAAATAATGCACATAAACCATGCTGAATAATGTAGAAATTAATCTGATGATATTTTTATGTTAATTTTTGGGTGATTTGGTAGTAGAAAGGAATACCAATCCTGGTGAGACAGCAAAGCTGAAACAGATTCTTAAGGAGAGTAATTAGATGAAGGTAACTCCGATAAAGCAGTATTGATTTCATTCAGCTTCAGCAGCACCAGTCAAAAAAGTCCTAGCATAGTGGGTAGTGGAATTCACATAATGATTACAAATCAAGAGGAGCCAATCTAGGAGAAACTGTGACTGGAAACAGCCTCTTCAGCTCAAGCAGGAGCTGCTTTCATGCTTCTGTTCTCATTTCCATTTTAGCTTTCCCATCTGACCAACACATTCCCTGGAGAACTTTAAAAGAAAGTGATTCATCTGTAAGAGCATACAAAATTACAAGTCCCACTCCTGCATTTTCTACTCATTTTTTTATTTGGGCCATACCGTCAGTAATCATAATGGAATTTTTGCACAGATAAAAACTGAGGATTTCAGTCCTGGGACACTGGTCCCTGCCCAGCGAGCCCACATGTATGTATCAGGAAGGCTTAGCACCTGCTCATATCATCAAACAGAAACTGTTAAAATGCAGGTTCTGAAGAATAGCTCAGTTAAAAAGACAACTCTTTTAATGCTACATGGTACATGTCTATCTTTTTTTACCAAGAAAGGATTAACAGCAGTACAACAAAAGAAGACCTGGATTTTGCAGACACAGTAGTGACAGCAAGATAGATTCAGCAAGCAATCACTGAATCTGTCAAGTGTTTACTGTAGTCATCTATGATATGAGCAAATCAGCTCTTAGCACTATTTTAAGGGAAGTCCTTGGCAAGAAATGGCTTCAGGAGGCCAAGTAGCCTGCAAAGTCATGTAATGATATCTGACCTGAACAGGGGCAAAGCATGAACCAGACAAGCACCAAGGAAACATTTTCTGGAATGCATTTTCACTGTGGGGCAATGATAAGCTGCAATGCATAAAACAATCCTAAAATTACTGCTTAGTTGGAGCACAGTACTTTCTAGACCTGTCCATGTTGAAAAAGTAAAGACCGACACAGGATAAATGGCAATAGCCAGAAATATCAACACAGTGACAAACTGCCTCTAGCTGATCTATTTTTAAGCAAATTCTAAGGGCATGTTTAAGCCTATAGATGTAAATACTGTTGAGATCTCAAATTCTTACTTACATAATCTGATAGAATGGATTACAATTAATAATGTTCCAGCACATTGAATATGCATACATTTCTTCACAAGGGAATAATGTGCATTAATCCAGGAAATCTTATATATAAAATCATGTCTTCAGTCCATATAATTTTTAATGACTCCTAATTGAAAAAGGGGAAGGCTTAAACAACATTCTCTGTTTCTGCAACTAATTTTTCAATAAAAGCCCCATAAGAGTCACTTAAGGGAGTAAACATTTGTTGTGGCCTAGTGCAAGCCAGAGTAAAACTCAGAGCTTTTCATAAAACGCTATACTAGCTACTCTTTGGTAAATAAACGTATTAGTGTTTTGTTAATAAACAGTGCTAATAACCATGTCTTCTGCTCAACTGTATTGCACTATCAGTATTTCAATCTCTAATTGAATTCCAGTTCTTTACACTCTGCTAGCTACCAAAGTCACCAGGAAATAGCAGACTTCTGCTGGGCTGGGAATGTGGCAAGAAAAAGTAAGAGAAAAGGGCCACAAAACATCTTGTAGTACCATTCTGCAATTTCCCCTTTCAAATGGTTTCAGCAAACTACTGGAAATAAGCAGACAGAGGAAGTATCATTGTTATGAAATAGAATACACCAAGAACGCAGTAATTTTCCTACTTAATACAGAAAATTCATGTAAGAACCAAGAAATATAGGTAATTTTTTAAAAAAACTAGTTCAATGACGTTTTCACTAAATTATATTATCTGAAAATTCAATTGTAATACCTCTTATCTGAAGTGGTTGGATATCTTATCTGAAGTGTTTGGATAGAAGCTATCCGTCACTGGCAAGGCTAAACCTCATAGCCAAATAAGCCATTGCAAAGTGGTGTTTAAAGGCTTTTGAAAGGAAAGGGATGGAGCTATTCACTAGTGCATCCATTTTTTTTCCTACCTCTATTTTTTCTCTGAAAACCAAATATTGTCACTGGGTGTATGCAGCAAAATAATATATTGACACTAATTATAGAAGTATGGGATGCATACAGCATTATGACATCCTAGAAAATTGATGCTATTAACATTTAAGGTATTGCCTTTATTGAAAATAATCTACTTTTTCATAAGAAACAGCAACAAAAAAGGATTACTAGATAATAGCAGAACTTGATACCTTTTTTATCTACCAGTCCATTGTAATTCCTTATAAATCATTAGACCAACTCTGCATTTATATAATGTCAGTGAATTCAGTATTTGGTTATCTACCTTGAAAGAGAAGATCTTGTGATATCTATGCTGTTCTGTATTCCAGGATCAATCCTTTTTAAAATATAATCAAACATATACCTGTGATGACCACAGAATTACACTGAGCCTAATTGTGATTAAAGAATACTCAACTCGAGATGAGATTAAGTGAGAAAAACAGGAAAAGTTAACTACCTGTAGATGTCTGTCATAGAATTGGGTTCAAAGTCTGAAAGGGAATGGATTTCAGGAGCTGTGTAAATCTGTATCAAATGCTGCTGGTATGAGCTTGACCCCTCAGGAGAATCTTCTTTTCTGTATGACTGCAAACCATAATCTAACATGGAATAAATCAGGACACAAACTATTCAGTGGGTACTTCACATGAATTAGTAGACAGTATCACAACTAGTCTAAAGGAGTTAATTTTCCCTGTTTGAAATACACATCTTAGTCTAAAAATATAGTCTGTCTGGTTGTTTTGTCCCTCTAAACCAATCGCAAATATAGGATTTGGAAACCAAATGTTTCTGTAAGATTGCATGACAGCAAGGATGTTGAATTACATGGCCTCTTCCAATCAGAATTATTTTATGATATACAATTATATTCAGAGAATAGGCTCGCTTCAGTGCAAGAGTTAGCATGCAAATGCAGGTTTCTGTTCTACTCGTCCTCTGATCCTTATCTGTGGTGGCAGGTTGCTAGAGTACTTACAAGTTAGACTAGAACTACTGAAAATCAGATGGTGGGCTTTACTTGCACACCACTAGCTTCAGAACAAAGGCAGCATAAATGTGAAACATCTTTGCAGCTATACTTCTAGCCTAACACAGAAGAGATTCTCTGCATGTGACTCAGCATCAGAGAGGAGAAAAAAACAACTGACTTCAGTTTTCTTTCTGATATGAACAGCACTCTGCTGAGTGTGTGGGAAGTGAGGATGCAGATGTCTGGTTTTGTTTGGAGTGACCTCTAATTAAGATGGTCCTAGAGCTCCATTCTTTATGATGGAGGTCATTGGAGTTTTTCAAATTGCCCCCACATTGGTTATTTGTGAGGTTTATTTAACATTATTGCATCCAGATAAACCACGAATATTTGAAGTCTCTACAGTACTACCAGCTAATTTCTGAACAATTTCACAGAGATCCCATTTAGTTCAGTGGAGCTGTGCTAAGGTGATGCAGTTGATGTAATTCAAGTATCTCTATTTTTTGTGCTTTTCTCCAGAACAGGCTCTAAGCAAAGTAGGCAGTTCTGAAGGCAGCAGGTTACTAAACAAATTGGAGAAGCAGGCATGGCCCTGTGTAGGAGCCTTAGTCATAGGATGAACCATTGAAAGACAAATCTGTTGCTGCTGTTTTTAAGATGGCTGTGGGTTATAGAGTGTGATAACTACTTTGGGGAGGAAGTAGATGAGATGATCATTGCCTTCATTCCCTTCAGCAGCTGCAAACTAAGCTAGACTCTCCAATGGTTTACCTGTCCCCACAGGCTGTCTTCCTGTACCAGGAGCAGACCAGACCTGTACCTCTGTCTCTGGGAGAATACAATTCAGTTTTGTGTACAGGACTGAAAAACTCTGAGTTGAGTCTGCTTTCCTCCATGAAACTACCTTGGGTTTACCAATCAGTCAGCATTATTCCATGTCTTTAGAACACTGTCCATGGCTCAGGTTTTCTCTCTGTATCAAAACGGAGAATGAGATAGAGTTTCTGCTCAGGCTGATGTTGATAGACTCCATCATTTGTGGGATCAGATGTGAGTATCAGTGACTCATTTTAAATGACTTGACATGATAACGTAACATGAAACTTGCTTCAGCACGGGGCATTTCTAGTGATGGCTGGTATAGTCAGCATTTCTTCATGAAATGTCAGCATGGAGGTGCTTGGGAGGAGTGTTGAGTGTGAAATCTATATGCATTAGCGGGTTAGCTGGACAGTTTTGAAATTTCGGTCTTATCTTCTCTTTACCTGCAACTTTACAAACCCATCGGTCATCTATCACACAGTTACTAGACTTCAACCGTCCATGGTATATTTTGTGGTGGTGAAGATAGGCCATTCCTTGTGCAATATCAGTAGCAAAAGAAAACCTGAAAGACAAAAATCAATGAGCTAGTATTTCCACTAAACTTTCACTCAAGAGTGGCTCCAAAGCCTACTGAAGTTGACAGAAAGCCTCCCTGTGACTGCAATAGCTTTCAACTTGTATCCCCATGCTCATTTTTCCAAAACATTTAAGGTGGGTTGCTGAAAACCCTTAACTCCCACTCAGTTGTCTGAGTCCAGAGGCCTTTAACATCTTTTATAACAGTTGAGTTTCTTCTAGAAATTCCCCGTACCTTTGTACCCTTGAGAATGCTTTCAAATGTTTACAAAAGAAACAATTTTTATTAACTTCCTCACTTTATTCAGAGGGTTTCCTCCCTTACAATCTTTTTCTTTGCTGAAGGCAAACATAAGGCAGAAGTAGAAAGAGTGTGCCAAGAAGATTACTCTCAAAAAACAATGTCATTGCCTTTGTGGAAGTTTTATTGACAATGCGAGCTCATTTTCTCTATTGGTAAATATGATAAAGTGTTTGTAGGTGTGTTAATCATTTCACCAATATGTCTTCGCAACAGAGATGCAGTGATTTTTAATTAAATGGGGATGCCCAAGATATTTGAAAACAAAATGAAGTTACATGGGAAGAAAAGGTTTAAAAACAGTTTTGCAGTATAACTAGAGATGGCTTGAAAAGTCATTGGCTTAGCACGACCAGCGCTAAATATATGATTGCTCAAAAATCCAGAGGACAATTTGGGCTGCGTATTTGAATTAGCTTTCTTTCTTCTTCATTCGCTCCATATCACAGTGCAGGCCTGTCTATCCAAGGACTTCATCTAAAATTAACATCTTGTCCTAAACATCACATAGCACAGTTTGTGTCATTTAGCTTTTCAAAAGCTTTTTCTACCTGAAGCCCCAGTTCAACGGAATGTCTTCATTGAGCAGAACATCACTCAGACTGCCTTTGGGGCAGTACTCTGTCACAATTGCAACATTTGGCACTTCTATGCAACCTCCAATGAATTTGCAGAGATTAGGATGGTCAAGTTCCCTGTGAAAATCAACAGAAATCACAGCACACAAGCAATTTTTATGGATGTCCCTCCTACTTTTTGTACAGTAACTGGAAAACCAAGTGCCTTGTATAGTAATGAAGAGAGAAAGGCAAAACAGGCATAAGGAGATTTTGATCTGGTGTCAGAGCAAAGTTTGAAAGAAAGAGGAATATGAATTTGCAGTTACATTTGGACAGATTGTAACCCCTAAAGAACAAGTGTAAAAATGGAACAACATACACTTCCCAGGTTTCACTTCCTACCTCACTTGCTTTACTTCTTTACGTATGGATTTGGTCAGTGTGAATGCCTTCTTCATTATTTTCTTCACGGCCACTGTTCTGCCATCACTGAAACAGAGTAAAATGCTGTTCACAGAGTTTTAGGCCAACTTCATAAGCCACACAGACTACAAAAATGGACTGGATATATTTTCTATTGTGGGCAGCTTCGTATGCCTAGAGATGAAGTACAGAATTTAAGCATGTCTATATGTGAGTGTAAGTCTGAATTTGAGTACCTGACTGGTGATAGGGCCCTGTTTCTATGATAAGGGATGCATTAGTGATGATATTCAAGCATCCTTGATCTGTGGATGACAGTTGGAAGGTGAGAGCATTAAAGTCAGTTGAGGCAGCTGGATGATGGAGTAGCAGCAAAGAAAATGTCAGAGCTAGTGAAACACATACAGCAACATCCCTGCTATCTGTTGCTTCTGACTACTGTTTTGGAGATCCACCACTGATATTTTACATCCTTTTGTTCTCATGGGATGAAGCATTGTCAATGATGAAGCAGCTGAGTTTGATAGACAGCAAAGCAATTTTTCTTGTAAGAATAAAGGAATCCAGTGGAGATACATGTAGGAATTTAAGTGATACCCACCATATAAATATAGAGAACAGGGTCTGTGGTATAGCAGATGTAGGTGCTTCACCAATGAGACTGAATGCCCCATTCTTACATCTTTCACCCTTGATGAATGTGTTTGACCTTGATTCATCTGAGGAATATGATGATGATGAAAGTATCATCGTTCAGAAAGAAGCAGCAAGAATGCTCACTGTAAAAGATCTATGCTGGACACAGTGTCTCATCAGTGAAGTGGCTGTGATTTTCCAGAACAATGATCTATGCTGAAAAGGCAACTGCACCCCAGCCAATGATCCTAAGTAAGCTCCTCTATCCTGCAAAGCACAGATCCTGCCCTGGGTATTCAAATGGTAGGTATTACTTCCATCTTCACACATGTTCCGCCCCTACCCCCTAATTATATTATTTTTATGGGAAAAATTGCTTTCTGGATAGCAGGATATGGCTATATTGTTGCCTGTATAGTTATACGAAGTGCAGCTTTATAATGCGATCCAGAGGTGAAATGCTCTGTATCTTCATTCACGTCAGCTGGTTTAAGGACAAGATTTCTAATGTGCTACTGTATAGGATGCCACTCTTCAGTGCCAAGAACCTAGCTGTGCTCTGTCTGCATTTTAGAAAAGGGGCTGCGTAAAAGCCTTGATTGCAAATATATTTGAACAGTAAGGGCCACTCATTAACAGATGCACGACACATTATGCAGCCACAACCTTTTAACAAGTCCTGAAGAGAAAAGGAGAAATGACAACCAAAACAGAAGCCTGGCATATAAGATATTCCACAGCCAGTATGTGGTACAGAAGTCAGATGATGTTATTAACTTACTAGATCTGGCCTAGCAACAGAAATGTAAGCTTTTGCACCACCTATCAACAGTAAAGTGGCAGGAACCAGAAAGCAAGGTGAAACTGTAGTATAGTAGGTACTGTAGTAAATGAGTAATATATTGACTTACTATCTCCCAGTCTGGGTGAAGTACTGTTTTCTGGACACATTAGCAGCTGCTGTGCAGGAGCTCAGAGCAGTGATACAGCTGGCACTGGAGTCACTGGGTGCTGGGGGAGCACTCATCACGCTTTCTGTTGCTGTCCATACTATGCGATCTAAATGGGGTGTGGGATGATAAAAGGCACCCGAAGATGCATATTACTGCCAAGGTAGAGACTCCAGAGGCAGACAAACATAAAGTACTCTCCAAATCTTTGCATCTTGGCTGGTCCTGTTAACGCTTAAGACAGAAAGCCATTGCTTGGAATGTGACTGCTGCATAAAAAGTAAAAAGTTCCAGAGATGATTCATTGCCAGAGATCTTTCTGAGTAATCCACAGGATTTGATGCAAGTTTCATTTCTCTGCTCTTGGGATGATTAGCCCTTGCTGCTACTTAGATGCTGAGGACAGAACCCAGGGAAGCAGAGCAAGCCCTGTGCCATACTTTAACAAGTCTATTTGGAGCTCCTAGAAGACTGTAAAGTACAGGGATGTGGGAAGTGATTCTGACACCAGAGGGAAGTCAGAGAAGAGCAACAATACAGTCAGATGAAAAAAAATCAATGATCTCAACGTATCTTTTTTAATCTGTTGACCAGCTTAAGGTAACAAAATGGATTTCAAAACAAATTTAATGAGTTATATACCATTTCACTATCTCCAATTAAAACCCAGATCTGGACAATTAATCTTAGCTTTGCTGAAACCTCTCAACTCTCCTTGGTATCAGTATCCAATAAAGTATTGCTCAGGAAGTTCAGCATCTCACCTTGCATCAGGACTGCCATGTTCCCACACCATGTTATTATCCATATGCAGTTCAAAATTGCGTTGATGTTTGGAGTCTTCCTACAGCATTCCACCCAGAAATATACTAGAGATCCCTGAGACAGCTTTGAGAATAAGAGTGTGTATATATACATATATATATTTTTTATATGTATATATATATATATATGGTGCAATGCACCAAAAAAGGTGTTATCTTGAAAAAATAAAGGTAGGTTTTCACACATTACATACCCTGGGTACAGCACTGCTGATGTGTTTCCATTTAGGTAACTGTACATTTCAGGCTACTATGGGTATCTCTGGACAGCTCTGTCTAGAGGAGACATACTGTCTGTTTCCAAATCTCATCATATTATCAGTCCTCATTACTCTTAAGTTGTTAATCATCACTTCTAGGTCTTAAACAGTATTGTTGCTTCACAAGCTCCTCTCCAAGAAAACTATGTCTTTCATTTTGTATTTTTCAAATTAATTTTTAATATGTTATTTTTTGATCATGCTTCTAATTTCCGTCAGTCTCTTTCCATTGTTTCTCCTCCCATGTGATATTTATGACCTTTTGTAATTCACTATCAGCTGAAAATTTGCTCATGTTCCTTTTTGTTATGTTGAAAGACAATTTTCCTTTAGTGTTCCATTTATGTTTTCACAAATCTGGATTGAAATTCAGTTTGGTTTATGTACTAAAATTAATTTCTAAGCCAATAACTGTTCTTTACACCAACAAGGATGTCATATCAAAACTACATAGAAATTAATGTTCAAGTCCAAGGCTGAAAGTATCTCTACTGTATATTAACACAAGAATGTCTTCACACTTCTACTAGCAAAACAATGACATAACACAGATAAAGCAGACATCTCTCTAGCAATTCCTCACAGATACAGAAAGTGAGTGTACATCAGCACAGACCCATCATCTTCAGCAGATTTCTAGATTTACCCTTTCTGAGGGTCTATGCGTTATTTTCCTTCTGAAAGCTAAAACAATGAACAGCAAAATAAATAATCTATACCTATTTTAAATGCAGCATAGTAAAACATATAATAAGATCTGATTTTATTCTTAAAATGTTTAATTACAACCAATTAAATCAACTTTTATATCCAGAAGGGAAGATGAAGAAAACTCTGGCCACAATGAATTACTTTTTGCAGCAAGTCTGTCAGAGATAGCATACATTGAGAGAAATTAAGATCTCATTATATCCCTCATTATATTTGTGCAAATCCAGGGCAACTTAGTGAGACCAATTTTACAGAATGATACATTCACTGAAGCAACTGTAATTCATTTTGTCCAAGTCCAGAGGTTATCTGTTTGTTTTGGGATAGGTCTTTTTTAATTGACAAATCACCATAAAAAAGAACAAAACTACTTAAAATAACTTTGACATCTAAAGTTTCAATAAACAAAAATATCAGTGATCAGCTCACAGAGGTTACAGGGATGAAACTTTGGATATTTCTTTCACAAATTGGCTCACCTTTTGTAAGACCCTTAAAACATGAAGATGTGCTTATGATTGAGATTATTTCTCAGGCTTATTAAGCAGACTCACCATAGTATCAAAATGACAAGTTACTAACCTTGTCTGATGCAGGTGAAGTCTATAATCCAGCTTTCATCCCAAAACATCTTTTGTTTCTGATAGTGAAACCACTACAAAAACAATTCAAATTCATTACTGATGTTGCCCTACTAACTTTGAAGGAATTGAACTAGAGATTTTTTTTTCAAATATGAAAGTTTATAAGTATCCAAACAAAATCTGATGTTTAATCATCCAACATATATCTTATGAGTAACATTAGAACCAAGAGTATTAATAACAGGCTTAAAAGAAAACAGCATCTAATATATATCTCAAAAATGGTACATTCTATATTCTAGAATCTAATTACATGTCATATTTTGCCTTGGCTACAAACTCTCCATTATTGTCAATACGTCTTAGGCACTATATTTACATCTCAGCCTGGACGTCATATGAGTGGTTTACATCATCTCATGTCATGCTATGTAAGTGCATGACAAGAACACACTACATCCCAGCCCCAAGATAAGGAGCAGTACATCCTGGATCCTGTAACAGAATTAGCTCCCAATCCATGAATGAGGTAATATTATGTCAAATACTCTAGCATAAAGAATATTAGGCAGGGATTCTGTGACTACTTTGCAAAGAAGACATTGATCTAATAGCTGATTTTCTGTAGGGCTGACATACAAAACTAACAAAAAGTGTAAACACATGCTTTCAAAAAAGGAGCAGCAGATTAAATTATACAGCTGTTATAGATGCAGTCAATGCCGAAATGTCAAACCAAAGCAGCATTTTACTATCATGATACCATTTTCTATAGTCTGGAATTTAATATTAGGAATTATGCATTCACTGGAACAGGTAACAAAAGCCCAGATAATACACAAGGAACATGGTGTGGAGATTGTGTCGATATTTTGGTAGGAATTTATGACAAATATAGAGCACACTGAATCAAAATTAAGTCATCCCATTTATTTCAAAGGCTTCTGAGAAGAGACATCTACATCTTGTCTTGCAAAGGTATGACTGAACAAAGATATGTTAGCTAGAAGTAAGCACTAGGCTTGTTACAGACACTGATATCAAAGGAATCCTCTTCTCTACTTGAATGATTAAAGAAGGCATTAGCTTCCCAGATGGTTCTTTTTACAAGAAATTAATTACTGAATTGGACAAAAGGAACTTTCCTATCTTGTTTACTTATCACCTAAATAAAACATTAAAAAAAAGAAGACACTACTGCAGAAGTTAGCAGGAGTAAGTATACAGAAATGCAAGAAGAAAAAAATAAACCTCAAAACCTACAGAAAAATAGCAGCAATACATTTTGCTACAAGACCTTTAAATAAACCCAGGCAAGGCCAAGAAACTCCATTGCTGTTTCTAAAATGCCAGTTGTTTAAAACTGTCTGAACTTCTCAACTGTCCAATTAAACATTTCTATCAGATCATATGTGTTTATGGGACGGTTACTAAAAACACATTGTCACAACTGCCCTGTGGATTATAAATGCTCAAATAGTTTTCAACAGTGCTTCTGCTCCTAACTCACAAAGCCACACAGAGAGACACAGCATAGAGAAAAAAACTTAATTGTGATTCAGGCCTCCTGTAGTACC
Organism: Gavia stellata; assembly: GCF_030936135.1. Classification (NCBI taxonomy): domain Eukaryota; kingdom Metazoa; phylum Chordata; class Aves; order Gaviiformes; family Gaviidae; genus Gavia; species Gavia stellata. Next base: position 77,179,165 of record NC_082637.1, read on the forward strand.
TTACTGAGTGGGCCATCAGCCTTCTCCTGCCCATTCCCCCTCAAGTCACTTGCCTACCTCAGATGGTCACTGCAGGTGCAGTACAAGACAGAAAGACAAGGAAACCCTGAGGAAAGAGGAGCCTATAGATTTACAGGATTTAAAGGCCAAACCTCAAATAAATTATCTGTTACATACCTAGTCAATATAATGACTCTACAACTGCCATATTCACTTGCTAAATCCTTGTTATGAAATTCAGAAATGTATTTTTTTTCCAAGATGCAGACACTTAAGGAATATAGAACCTCTTTCCCAGAAGCATGGTGAATTAATAAGCCATAATAGCATGTTGTCTCTTTATACAGACATTTTCATTCAAAGGTATCCAAAACTACTTCTCCCATATTCATATACTCCTCTCTCCTCATTCCCTTTTTGTTTTTCTTTTGTGAATCTGTTATAATAATTGATAACTATTATACAAAATTAATCACTTTGAATTGAACCAAACTGGTTCAGTTACACTAGGAAAATAAGCCTATTAAAAAAACCCAAACAAACGAGAAAAAAAAGGAAGATCCTCTTCTCGTTATTTCTTTTGAGAATATTCCAAATTGAAAGTTTTCCATTGTAAGTTGTATTTGGATTCTGAGATTTAATGGCCTCTGGTGGAGCTAATCCCTTTATGAATTTACCTAATTTGTTTTTGAATTCATTTATATTTCTGGCCTCCATAGGGTTTTGAAGCAGTTAATTTCATAACAGTTTTATTCTGAGTGAAAAGTACTTTTACTTTACTGGCACCCCCTAGTCCCTGTGTTGTGAAAAACCTCTTCTTCCTTTACCATTATATAACCATCCCTCTGTTACATTCCTCTTGAATCTTCTCTCTTACAGGATGAAAATTCCTAGCCCAATGAGCCTTCCCTCACAGAGAAGCCAAAAAGTTGTTTCCCTTCCTTCTGCTTTCTTCCATAGCACAGAGGTTCCGGATGCAGAAGAAAATCTATCCCTCTACTAAGAGAGCGCTCCACTCTAACTCACTGTATCACGGAAGTAAGAGAAAGGAAATAGAAGAGGAGAGAAAGGATACTTACCATGACTGTCAAAATGAAGCCAGTGCAGACTAAAGATATTGGTAAGGCAATTGCTATCCTAGCATCAGCGGACAGCGGGCATTCTCCACAATCTGCTGGACAGATAGAGCAGTCTTCTTCTTCCTCACAAAAGCCATCTCCACAGACTGATTAGAAAAGTAAGCACATATCAGAATATTTTAAGGCAGTTTCATCCATCCACAAGGTTGTATTCAGATTTAAACACATGGTTCTTGAGCTGGGAAACCTCAGAATACCAGAAAGAATAAATTTTGAAGAATCCAGAGATAGCACCCCAACAGCTGATATAATCATCTGATTTTTTAAAGTGATACAAGATCTCTTTGATCAGATTAAATTGTTAATGACATCATGCCTTTAACATGTTTTGTGTATCAATCACTTCATCATTACTGTTTCTCATTGTCCATCTTTTTTTTCTGAGACTTAAAGTTCCTCAAGGCAGGCATTGTCTTTTGTATTCTTTGTACTTAATCCAGCCCTTGAGATCCCCAGAAGCCGGTGACCCTTCCTCAGCAGCAGCAGAAGACACTGGGTACTGCAGAATGAAACCTTGCAACCCATACTTCAAGGATTTCTTTTTCTCCAAGGTCTTATGAAAATTATCAGCAGTATCAGATGTGATTTAAAACAAAAGCCCTAAAGGACAAAACTCCTTCTCCCATGTCCTGAATGGTGTTTCAATTTTATCACTGTGACTAAACTAATATCACGGTGTACTTCAGCCTTCTGAGAAAGCTGAAGGTATTATTCTGTCACTATGTAATATATTTTTTTACAAAAGCCTCAACAAAACAAAATCCACTGCTCAGTAATAATTCTGCCTCAATCCATTTGATTCCAGTATAATACCATGATAATCACAGAAGTCACTTTCTGCCTCAGGGGTAGAGCTGCATTTTTTAAATTTCTTTTCTGATAAATTGTAAGTTTCCTGGAAAGCTCAGCTGCAGCTGTCTTGAAATGAATAACAATTTCTATAGTTAAATATGTCCATCCACACTAGAGTTGCTTTGGTTCTTTTTTTGTTTTCATAACATTGGGAAATATATTCTCAAAATCCCAGAAGAGTCGCTAACAAGAGTACTGTGAGGCCATTCCTATTTTACCCAATATTTTTCCTCAGGTTGTGTGTTCATTAAATAAAGTCCACTTTTTAAATTTTACATTGCTAAGAGAATTGTTACAGTTATTTCTGCTTCCCTGCATACAGCTATACTAAAGTGAATGAAAGACTGACTCCTTTGGGAGCAACTGAATTTTTAATACGAACAAGGGAACCAAGATGGGTTTCTACTTTTCCAATATGCTTAAGGCTAGTCTGCTCCCTTGCAGATGAAGAGTGTCCAGATCCTCACAACATACTAGCTGGAAGAATATTAACACATGCCCATCAGCTGCAGACAAGCCTTGTAGTACCTGAAGCCTTTGGTTATGGTATTTGACTTTACGTATTTGACAAGAGTGGCTTCCTACTGTTCTAGATCCATACACAGGTTAGAAGCTCAAACACTTTTTAAGATGTTCAGTGTTATGTGAAGAAGAATTTTAGGAAGACTTTTATGTGTTTTCAATGGTAAGGGAGGGTAGGAGTCCCTTTTGCTCTTGGTAACCATGCATGAATGATAACAGCATTAAGATTTGCAGTAAATAAGCAATTCCCTCACATCTCCATTTTATATCATACCTACTGCAGGAAGGACTGTGGTTTTTGCTTCCAGAGCAACTTGCATTCTCCCAACTCTGATGTGTGCAATGAGAGAAGTCACACCCACATGAACTAAAACAACCTGCCGAACAAGTGAACAAAGCAGCATGCATCAAAACTTCACTTGCATACAGTTGGCTGTTATGACAACAATGGTCCAATTGCGGTGTCTTGCGAAAGAATGCATGCATTTTTTCAGAATCAGGAAGGACAGGTGTCCTTGACTGGGTAGACAAACAGAAGCAAGAGAGACAACTCTTGTGAGAAAGGCATGTCTGATTCCCCTTCTGGTGTGTATTGTTTTCACCAAGCAGCACTATCAGCTTATGCATTCTGCCATGTTTGCTTCCCTGTTACTTCTGCTGGGTAGAAGCCCCCTAATCACCCTATTAGCCTGCAACACAGTCCAGTCAGTAGTGTAATATATTGTTAGTGTAGGCCTTAAATGGGCAGATTAGTCTATTTTCTTCCCTCCCATCCCCATTACTTCTACTAACTACCCAAGGAGTAGTAGTGTGAAAAGCTGTTACTTCCAAGTCAAGTCACTTGGGAATTGATATTACTTAGCCATAAGTGTCACTTACATAACACTGACAGATAAATAAGATGGGGAACATGTACATGAACTGCACTAAACTACTAGCAAGTAATCTTTGAAAACAGCAAACCAGGAAAAATCCTGTCTGCAGTAAATACACCTTACCTTGGCAGTCCAGTTTCTTTGGCTCATTTTGCCAGCTGTAGACAAAGTGTGAGTAAATATCTGGCCATCATCTGGGATCCACGGACCACATATTCCTCCTCTACCCTTTATCAGACAAATTGGTTATGTCAGTAAACCATGACACAATGAAAATCCTAGCTCCTCCTCTTTTACTTTCTTAAAATGACTTGTGTTCTCTAACAGCAAATAAAGTGATATTTTATAACCAAACTATTAAAATGCCAAAGCACAAGCAACACTGTTCTGTGATAAAATAAAAGATAAAATAAGAGAGAAGCAATTGTGCCTATACTGAGTTAAAATCTCACAAATATAGTTATTTTCTAAAATACATGAGGCAAAATGTGGTCCCAAATTTTAGCTGCAGTAATTCTATGAAGCTAATACACTTTTTCAGGATTTGCTGTATTAGAACCAGAAAAAGAATCATATCCCACTTTTTATCTTTTTCTAAAGGGCTTTTTTAATTGCAGTTTCACTTTTGATATAGCAGGGTTTTTTTTCTCTAATGAGGAAGGAAGGCATGTCTTCTCTGCCTGTTTGCAGAGCACTTCTCAGTAAAGCTGTTAAGATGTAAATCTCCCAGCAATTGCAACCATAGAGGATTATTTTGTCTGTCTGAAGATCTTGCATTTGTTTGTTTGTTTGAAAGGATTAAGTCTGTCTTCTAACTCCAGATATTTCTTCAGGCTCTTCTTTCAATGCACTGTAAGACATATACCAAATCAAAAGAAATGGAGTTCATATTAATAAAGATAAAATGTTTTAAAAGTCATGAAACTGCAAAAAAAAAAAAAAAGCAACAAAACTTCCTTTCGAATAATGGAAAAAGCTTGCTTTGCAGTGTATGTTCGATCTTATGCAATGATACTCATGACCTTCTTGCTGTAAGGCAGTCAACCTGCTTAGACTTCTTCTAAGCAGGAACTAAAATATTTACAGTACAAGGAAGCCAGATGACGCACTTTGGCTACATGCTTTCACCTTTTCCACACCTTAATTTCAAGCAGAGATAATTGTGAAAATAAGAAATAACAGCAAGGTCACCACAGCGGTGGGATGTTGAAGCTCTTTACTATGGCTCTAGACAAAAGTTTTGATGTGATGGTTCCAGCAGGGAACCAGAACTTTTAAGCCAAAGTCCTGGTATCAGCTAAGGCCCCCAGGGAGTCATTAATAAAACAACTCCTTAGGAAGGGACTGCCAAGAGGTAAGCTAGAGCTCTTGTGGAGACATCAAGCCTTCACACAGAAGGGTACATGAAATAGCTGCAAGATGTGTAGACTAGGTTTTCTATCACATCATCTTTGATTACGAAGAATGTGTCAGATTGCCAGAAGGGAGATCAACTAGAAAGACTGGGCAACTGCAGGAAGGTCATTATGTAGGGTAAGGCTTACCTTACAGATAAAAAAAGAAAAAAAAAAAGTGTCCCAAACTGTCTTGTTAGAGTCAGAACTTTAAATATTCATTCAATTCACTCTTATAAAGAGACAAGCAGACAAGTTAAGAATGGAACCTGCTTACAGTGCATGAACAAATTTTGTTATCCTGTATTTGGATTCCCTTTTTTGCTCTGATCCAATACAGAAAAATCATTCTTTCTCAGGACATGTGTATACAGGCTTCAGTCTACAAGTCACAACCAGTGATACTCACCCCACTCAACTTCAGTAATTCAAGCAAATCATTCAGGGTCCCTCTGTAAGCTGCAGAGACAGTAACACCTCCAACTGACAATTCACCATGCTTACTTTAGAATTAAATCATCTGTCTTTCTTTCTCTATTGACTGTGCAGAGATTTGAGTCGAGTAATCTCAGACAGATGAAACTGGCCCCATTAAATATAATGACAGATTCTGAATACTGCCTTGTCCAAAAATCCAGCTATTTGCTTTGCAGCCTCAGCATCCAATGCAAAAAATTCTAAAACTGACAGATATCTCCACAGTGGTTTTAGTGAACTATAGATTTGATCTAATTGTAAGCACAGAAAGACTTCATAAACTTGAACCTGGTTATTTCAATGATGTCTCATCCAGTAGCAAGAACAGAGCACATGATGCTGCACTGTTATACCAACCATGAAGGCCAAAGGACAGGAGTGAATGTTGGCATGGTAGACACAGCAGTTCTCCCCGTTTGCATCTTTCCAGCTGGCAGGGCATTCATGATCCTCACAGAATTCCTTCGCAGCAGTAGCATTGCTAGCCAAACAGCAGAGAACGAGAGAAATTTTACATCCATTCCTCATTCCCCAGAATTGCAACAAGCACATGAGAGCCTGTTCTTTATCCTGCACAGAAAAATTAGCAGCAAAACCATATGGAGTGAAATAAACACTGTTATACTGTTTCTTTCTCTTTTGTTTTGCTTCTGCTTGAAGCACTCCTACAGCAATGAAGATTGCTGTCAGCTGGACCACTGTCTACTGCCACGTGGTAGGGAATTCTGGCAGATACTATGCTGCAAGCAGATACCAACATCGACTTCTCTCCCCAGACTGACTTCATGACTCGAGATTACTTGGCACAGCTACAAGTGGCACATTACTCTACTTCCACTCTCAGAAATATGTGTCCCTGGATACTTTCATTCTCAGTGTTTTTAATTATATACCTTCATCTATGCATGTGATTCATACATATCATTCAGCTCCAGTCTTCACTCCACAACCCAAACAGCCAAGGAAAATAACTATATTGGACCATAATATCAGATACAATTCCCCAAACCAAAAATTTAGAGCAAAAAGTGGACTTTATGAATAGACTGTTCTGCAAAACAAGGTGGGTCTTTTGAAAGTTCACCCCTGAAAGACAAATGTAGTTACCTGGAGATGTGTAATGCAACACTTTTTCCCACTGTTTCCTCAGTTATGTTTTCAGTCAGTTATTGCCCTAATAAATTTTGCTTTAAACTAAAATCATTTTCTGCAAATATGGTTTACTCAGTAGATATAGCCAGATTTAGTAGTAGGGTTTAGTTTAAATGTTAGGCACTTGTGATAGATGTCTATAAAGCAATGCCAAAACACCAGGATTTATTTTTCAGTTTGTTTTTTATGAAAGAAGAACTAGCCAGTAATGAGTAGAATTAAGACAGAAGATTGTATTATAAAGAACAAACACAAACACAGGGGATCAGTTTGACATAGATTGTATTGATGGCCAGATTTACAAAGGCATAGACATACTTGAAACCTGAGATAAGCAGATTTGTCAATCCCCAAGACATCTAAACAGATAAAATCTTAAAATTTATTGGCATTTGACCCCATGTTGGGAGTTAAAAAAAATACTTAAGCAAGTTGGTGCCTAAATACATCATGCATTTGTCTTTATGGCGCTTTTAAAAATTTACACCGTATTCTATATTTTTTATTCAATATCTTCATCATGGCTTCAGCCAATTATGCTGATGTCCATACATTGACTTGCCAGCCTCAGCCATATTTGGGTCAACCACTGTAAGCTTTAGAGCCAACGAGATAGTCTTCTAGATAAAATGAGGTGCAAATTTGATCCCTTTAAACAGCTGCAGCATAGATTTCTCTTTTTAAATATTTGCCAGCTGTCTCTACGTGCAAGATACATGTAAGTAAACAAAGAGCAGAATTTTCCAAATTCCTTACTGATTTAAGCAAGTGGGTCTCCCTCGAAAGACTAGAAAAACAGATTCATTTCCAAGCAGTGAAAAAAACCTGCTTTATGGTTAAATTCTTGGAAATATTACTGGCCATAAATTTCAGAAAATGTGATAAATTTTACAAAACCATAGTACACGGGTGATCAAAATACAATAACAACTTTTTGCCACTGGAAATGGATTATAGGTCATCTTTCAATATGAAAAAAAAAATCTGAACTTTGCAATGTGAACACTCAGACTGGCAGAGAAAAATGTGAGGTTTTGCATAAACATCTCTTACACTAACCAAGTACAGCACAGAAAGTGGGGACATACAGCTGCAGCCTCTGTTCTAGACATTGCTGTATATGGATGGAGAACTGCTATGTACAGACAAAAGTGTAAAATCGGGATGTATTAGCCTTTTAGTGCTCTGGAGTTGTACACATAAACATTCTGTATTTAACCTCTGTTGTCTACAGTTACCAGCACAATCTCTGAGTTGATATATAAGCTTTTGGACTGATTTCAATCCCAGAGAAAACAAAATAAGTTTGTCATTGAATTCAGTGGATTCAGGGTCAGGCCAGCCTCTTTTTCATATCCATGTTGTGCATTTCAAACACACTTACGACTAAAATGAGTATAGGACACAGTTAGTTTGGGACTTGCACTTAAACTTCAGTTGTAAATTCCTTGTGTAGAGAAGGCAAGAAGTGATGATCAGAGTTGCACTGAGACAGTAATGCAGATACAGGATGATGTGCCCTACCCTTGACCACGCAGGCGAGCATGCCATGATGGCTGCTCTGAGAGCAAAGCCATTGCAGAGAGGTAAATGTCAGGGCAAACAGAGCTATAAGAGACCTCAAGAGATGCAAGGAATTAGCGGGTAGACACGGAGTATGTGTTCCAATTATGTTACTGAAAATGTACACACAGAATCCCCCCATACTCATGACAATGAAAGCATTTTTGTAGGAGGTAATACCTGTGAGAAAGGATTCCATTTTGCACTGCATATTGATAAAAGCCATCTGAAGCGAAGACTGCATAGGTCACATTGAAGAATTCCCCACTCACAGCCTTTTCTGGAGGCCTTTGCACCCATGCCATCTCCAGGCCTAGAAACAACACAATCGTGGGCCAAAATATTTGCTATACTTTTCTACTTTACAGATGCATACAAATGTAAAACTTTTTTTGTAGTGATTTTCATCTATTGTTCCTATTTCTTTTTATGAGCCCAAAACAGTCATCTATTTTAGTGGCTGTATAGGTAAACACAAATGCACATTAATTGAACAATTCTGACACTCACTTAGAAAAGATCAAGCAATTGGAAAAATATGACAAAAAATGCAGTCGTCTTATCTAATGTAACTTTGCTCCCAGTATAATGCAGTGCTGCTTCCCTGCTATATTTGCTTTCCTCTTTGATCAGGCAATAAACACCGTTCTTCATTCTTGGCTGCTTTTACTGAGGCACACACTTCATTATGGAAGAACAGACAACTCTAGAACACATGAAATTCAGTCAAAATCCTTAACCTCATGAGACATAAATTATATATACTAATAATTATATATTTGAGAAAGCATTCTCATTTTATAAAACCATATCACATGTAGAACAGAGGACAGTGCAAGGAGTGCTACTCAGACATCTATAATTTTCCATTTCCACACTCTTACTGGGAAAGATGATTTATCCCGGTCATCTCTCTTGTCCCTGGGACACCTTATTACCTGCTCTGAGCCTGGGAATGAAGCGAGATAAGAGGTGGGAGAAGCTTTTAATCCATATTCTTACACAAAACTATCAAAATCTCACTCCCTTCACCTACCTCTTTCTGTATTGTTGGATGAAGGTTTTAATTTGCACCACATCAAATGACTTACGTCTTGCAAGTGTGTAGCTCTCAGTTTGTCAGGAAGTTTTAGATCCCTTCTGCAGAGGATGGGTAAACCTGCCCTTCACAAGATCCTAACTTTTTTGTTGTGTTTTTTTTTTTAATTATAAACTCTTTCATTACTCTGGAGTTGCTTTTACAAGTGTATTCTTCACTTGCACTGTTAGTGAAGCTGCTATTTTTTCTCTAAACATAACTCCCTTTCAGATATAAAGAAGCAAATTGTAAAATAGCCTCTTGATTTCATATCTCCCTTGAAAAGTAAACACTCATTAAAATTGCTAACACTATGAGAGAAACTACAACACAAAGATTTAAAAAAACCCGCTAGTGTGATTTACACTAAAAGGTAAGAGAAAGCTGATCTTCAGCGATTGTGTGAGAATGAAGGCAAAATGTCAGCATAAATTTCAGTCAAAGTACTTTCTAGCTCCCTTTAAAGGCCTCACAAAGGTAAACAAAGCTCTTCTTTCAACAATAGATACTCCCACATCTAAATGCTTTGAAGATCTTGTGTTAAATCCACAGCAATGAGCCTATGGTGTATGCCTCTTGCTTTGCTTTTATCAATGCCCAGAAAATGATAAGGAAGAACTGCAGAGAAAGGCAGAATACAGCTTGGAGTTCATTCTAAAACTGGTTGTAAAGGGTATATGTTAATTAAACAACCTACTCATATTTATTTCCCTTGTACTCTGTTCACACTTTGATTTATTAGAAAGAATAGCTTTAAACAAGTCATCTGTTCTGATAAATAGTTGTTTCAATGTGAATGCAATAGTAAATTCATACAGGGATGAAAGTCTTAGCTGACAATCATCGAGATCATCTTTGAATTTCACTGTTCCAACTGAACTCTTTGGAAAATATTTAACTTAATATTGGGCTCAAAGTGTGACCCAGCAGTATATTTCCTGGAGTGTTTTATGAGTATTAGTTTCTCAGGTGTTCTTGTTTTTTCTAAAAACCCTATTGAAACACATTGTCTCTGGTCTTTTCTTTTACAACATAAACAAAAGTGTTCCTTTACATCAGTTATTTATCAGTTACAGAGTCACAAAATGACAGAATAGCTGAAATTGGAAGGCACCTCTGGAAATCATTTGGTCCAACTCTGTGTTGCTCAAGTCAGGGTCACCTAAAGCAGGTTGCTCTAGATTTTATCTAGCTGGGTTTTGAAAATCTCCAAAGATAGAGAAACCACAACCTTTCTGGGCAACCTGTTCTACTGTTTGATCACCCCTACAATATAAAATATTTTTCTTCTATTTAAATTTAATTTCCCGTATTTCAGTTGCTCTTTAATTATTTTTCAATCTAAACAAACCAATTTCCAACATAAAAAATTGTTCTGTTTTTTATTATCTCATCACGTAAATTCATTTCAAAACTGAGTGGAGTAAGTGGTTAAAGATCTAAAATTCTTTTGAAGTACTCATGGTACACAGTTTTGAGCAAGGTGGAAAAGCATGACATGTAGAATCAGTGATTTTGCTTACTGGCTGGAGGGTTTAAACACAGTCCACTTTTGAACTGACACTACAAAATTTCAGCAATGACTCAACAGAATTTGCTGCAATGCAGAGTTGCCTGCCTGCTTTGTTTGGATTAAGTTGCATTTGGTTTTCTAATAAAAAATAATATTTTTACAGTTTCTTTCTGGGGGAAGGGATTCAGCTGTTGCTATTACTTTTTCTTTTGGAACCAATGAATATTGGACAAATAATTGTTCTGAAGTATCTTTTGATTGTTTTCTTTCACTTATTTATCTAGAAAGAGAGGTTGTCACTGACTCAGATGTTTTCCACCATGCATAACATTCGTCATGAGTTAGGTATTATTCTGAGTACTTCAATTTTGGGTTTTCAACTATTCCCCAAGCAAGAGATGACCTTTCTTCAGAAGCTTTAAGACTCACTTACCTCCACAGTCCACCATGTTATACTCATCTGGTTTTTCCAGGGGCCAACAGTCATAGTCTTTGTTATCTAAATCATGCCATCCCTCCACTAATATCACCTGCCAGAAAAAAAGCATATGAATAGACTCCAAAAAAGGCGGTATGGGAACAGGGGAAGGATGAGTTCCATCTCCAAAGTTTATACTTCTTCTAAAGAAGTCAAACCAAATGCAGAAAGGTAGACTGGTATATTTTGCTCTCTTCAACTTTTGGAGCAAAAAAATGATAGCTTCCTAGGGGTATACAAACTTGAACAGTATATTATTTTGATCTATCCAGAAACCAGCCATGAAACAATGAGGGGACCTAACAAATCCCTCTCTTGCAGAAGGTGTTCTCTACAAAGAGCAGGTGGTTCTAGGACCATATGCAGAGAGACATTTGATTTAAAGAGGTTTTTTGTTTGATTTTAAAATGGCACCCCCCTACTCAAAACTGCTCAGTTTCTTTTAAACTTTTACACCTAAACTGTTTGAATGAGTAATTTTTTGTTATACCTTTAATAACATGATACAACTGTTAATTACATAATTGTTAAAACACATAACTATAGATTACATTAAGATTACATAAGCCTATTACAGGTAGAATACAGCATCATAATAGCATACAGATTGAATTGCAACAGTAGCAGAATATACATTATACCTGTACATATATTATACATTATAATAGATATATTAATCATGTAATAAAATATACACGCTTGCGTATATATGAACAGAATATTTTATGATAATGCACCCTGGTCTTATTCCACTTCTAGTAAAATATAATAGTTTCTATTCATATAATCTGCTATTATTCTTCTATATATTATTGGAGGATAATCATCTACTGGATTAGACACTTACTTATCACAGTATTCATGGAATAAGATAGAATTATATAACTGATTTTTCCAGTATATTCCTCTATTACTCTTCTTATCTACATTACTAAAATAACATTCAACAACTGCCTGGTATAAAGAGCTGTCTCACTGCAATAAGCCATTTACAGTTCTTTCGGTATGCACAGACCACAGGAATAAGTTCTGGTAAGCGAATCTATGTAGTTTACCTACCAATAAACTGAGCAGGCTTCGGAGCCCTAAGGCTGGTGTTTTGACAGCTCTCATGTTCCCTAACATGCACCCAACTCACCAAGTGTCAGGGCTGCTTCTGATGTTGCTGTTGCTACTGAATTAGATGCCCTTGCCTAAGAAGGGGCAGGGGTTGCTAGGCAAGCTGAACCTGGCAACTCCAGCTGCTGCAGCTGTTCTGACTCCTCCTTCGCTCTTCTCCCCCACCCCAATTCTTGGTGCAGGGTGGAAACACCCCTCTGCACCTCTGCTGAACCTCTGAAAAATTGTCACTTGTCTTAGGGGCAGCCCTGTTCTCAGATGATTGAAGTCTGTCAGTTCAAAGCTGGAAAAGCAACGGGAGGATTTTATTTCACTGCCTTGTTGGACTTGGGTAGCATCTGACCCTTAGGCAGATGAATCAATACTGTGGAAATAAACACAGAGACATAGCTGGGCCTGAGGGAGGAGAGGTGCATAAACTCCAAGGCAAGAAAAGGTCACCTATGTAAGGTAAACTGTAAGATTAGAGGCTGGACTAGGTAATCTCCTGAGGTTCCTTCCAACCTGCCTTATATTAGACCCTATGACTTCAATTTCTCAGTCCCTGGACGTGTAGGAAAACTTCTACGTGAGAAGTGTCCTGCTACATACACAGGTGAAATAGACCTCTGCCTAGCCATGCTGGTACGATAAAGACATAAATGTGTCCATGACTATTTCTGTTTGTTGAAGTCACTGCCAACACAGAACTTCAGTTGTGATTCAGCTCTCCTGAATAGTTCCCTGTGTTTTCTCTGGAATTCTGGCTGTCAGCCCAAAGTGACATTAAGAATCTTAGTCAAAATGCTTGGACTTCACTATTTATTGCATCAAAATAGCATGAAAAAAATGCAATGTGTGCCCACATTCATCTTGAAAGGGTTATAGATCAATTAAAAAATCTCTTTGGAAACACTCATAAAAGAGATATTTGTATAAACTAATACAAACATTTTAGGTTGGAATTTTATGTTTGTAGTGAAATCCTAAACTTCATTTGTGTTGTGTCTTCCCGTGCTTCTCTATGACCATTTCAGCCAAAACATAGGTTTCAATATATGGAAGCCTTTAGAGTATTTTAGCTTGGCTACATGGTAGAAAGAGAAGAGAAAAAAATGCTTTTTTTTTCTTGGCTAGAATTATCTACTTGAAAGAACTCTAAATATATTATCATCTTGGAGAGGTTTTACTGGTGATTTGTTTTAGGATACCTTGTGCTTAATGAGGAATTTGCCGGCAGGGAAGCTAAGGATTACAACTTGTTAGACCCTACAGCAGCCAGAAGATTACCAGACTGATCCGATTTTCTTTAATAGGACTGTCAAATATTCACATGACATTAATGTCATGATTCAAGGACTGTAAAGATCATACATTACCTTTATGTATCTACCAAGTCCTATCACCAAATTCAGAATTCTTGGAGAGTGGCCATGTACAAGAAGCTGGTCTGGGAATCATGGATTAAAGATGGATGGATTGGAACGGCTAGTGATGATCTGATTTAACAATCTATCCCAGCTATTTGAGAAGCACACTACCACCTCTACATTTAAGCACTGGAGATTTTAAAAAGAAAACCAGTGAGGACTATTTTTATATATATATATATATATATATATATATATGAACCTTGGTAAAAAGAAAGGATTGACAGCTTAGTGAGTAATACATTCTTTAGATCTGTCTAGAACTCTCTGTATATAAAGGAAATCAGAAACAGATTTTAATAAAGTGAGATGGTCATCTTGAAAATATTTATCTAGTCTGGCATTCAAACTTTCCAGATGGTTCTTGTCTTGATAACAAGCTGAAGTTCAAATAGAGATGTTTAAACTACTTCATTTTTAATTAGATTAAATTTTCTAGCAAGACACTTATTTTCAACAAAATACAATCTCAAAAAATCACTACCAGGTCTCATTTGAAATTTCAAAATTATGGAATACCAAAGATACCATTTATCAGAACTGTGTTCTCATTTGTGAAATCAGAAGTTAAAACTTACGTTCTTGAAATACAAAATTCCACTATGCAGAGTACGTTCATCCTGCACACGGACTGGCATCCTGCTCAATGCTACACCACTCCGGGTTCCTGGCATCTAAAGGGATGTAAGATTATCTATCCTATTCTCATTTTATAGTGTTAGCTAGAATAAAAAGCATTTTAAATGACACAGACTCTCAGTGACTTTCTTACTGGGATCATAACGATGATCTTAAAGGTGTTTTCCAACCTAAATGATTCCATGATTCTATGATCCCAGCAAAGCTTCCGACATTCACCGTGATTGCAGAGGTGGTGAGCAGGCATGGCCAGAGCACTCTGACACTTCCCTCTAGTGGTTTCTTTGCAGAATAACGCCAGAGTCCCCGCTATGCACAGTTCGGTTTCAGGATAGCCTCCTCTTGATGCAGAAGCTGCCACAAATGGAGTCCTTAGGAGCAGTGTAGCTAAGAACCTGCCTGAACTCAGGTTGTCACCTGGCAGTTTGGTGGCAGCAGCTAGTGGCCTTCTACCCCTCCCCTTCCCAACAGCAGAGTTGGAGAGCCACAAGAAATTCCCAGGGCTCTGGCGTATGGCCATGTTACCACAGCACAGTAGGTGATCACACCTCCACTGGGTCACCATAACCATTTGTTTATGGATTTTTAGCCTGAAGAAAGTGCTTTGACATCCTACATAATGCAGGCCCACAGACAAAGGGTGTTGATCTTGTCTTGTAATTCCACATTGACACAAACAAGTACATGTGTCAAAAGAGGACTTCCAACATGGGCTTCTTGTGCGCTCTCCCTGTGATGCTGGTCCTCCAAGCTTTCTGCTACTTATGAGATGAACTGGACAATTGGATGAAAAGTCTGATCTGGTTACAACTGCTCTTTTTAAATTATTATTATCATGCTGCATTAGTTTTAACTGGGTCAGTCTTTTTTCCTCCCACCCCCTGCCTTTTCTCACCTGTTCTGACTACAAACTCTTATTGAAGTAACACATATGTGTGTTCATGTGGTTTAGCGAGACTCAGACCTCAGCTGAGCCTGGATTAGCAAGATTAAAAAACAATGTCTGATTTTCTCCAAAATTCTTGGTAATTTAATTAAAAGACTAAGCATTGTCATAAGTTTTGTAGTAGATCAGTAGCTTCAGAAGTGTTGACTCCCGTCAATTTGCTGGGAGTGCTAAACAGGCAACAGATGTGGGTCTAGTAAAATGCTGGAGAGCAGAAAGCAAGCTCCTGAGCCTTGGACACACACCATCCCTTAACTTTACAGTATCTCTCCATTTCTCTCACACACTCTCCCAAATATTGGAAGTTTGAGAGAATTCCAAAGAAACAGGCCTTGGGCTAAAAGAATCGTAATCATAAAATAAAAAAGAGGTAATAACATATTTGTTACTAAAAATCTGAAAGGTTAATGTTAGATGATTAATCTTTGATGACAGTTCAACTCAATTGCAGCAGAAGGAACAAACAGTTACATAGTTTACACAACAGAATAGAGCTGGGAGGCAGTATGAAAGCATGACAGATCAGAGAAAGAGTTTTGTAAAAAGGTAATCATGGACATTGAAAGATACAGCTAAGAAACTGTTTCTTCTGACTACCATCTACGATGTTATACATACCTCACAAACTCACAGAAACCTCAAAAATGCAAATGGTATTCATTGGTAAGGTGGCAGGTAGTCTTTACTGGACTCTCAAGTTGGTGGGAATGCTGAACAAATTTATGCTTTTACAGATGCATTGCTCAGGTCCACTCTAGTTCATGGGGCATCACAGGAAGGCTTGTTCTGTTGAAGAAGATTGACCAGTACATGAGCTGTTATGGAAGGAAAGCAACATTCCAGGATCTTCATCATGTAAAGCAATCTCTAAAGAGAAGGTGGAAAGAATTATGACATCTGGAATTTTACAAGGAGAATACTCACAGCTAGAAAACTAACAGGTAACTGATTCTCTCTCTAGCTGAAAATGCTGTTGGTCTTAGTAATTTGATATAACATTATGACTGAAAACCTCTAAATGGACTGGATAAGAAAAATTGAACTCACAGTTATCAGAGAAGCCAACAGGAACTTCACTTTCAAAGTCATCCAGGTTAACCTTTAGAAAATCCTAGCCTAAGTACATAACTTAAAAGAGATTTCTGCATCAAGGGATTTGCTTGAATAAATCATTGGGTTTCTGTTACTATAATGCAGTGTGTCAATGCTGTAGTTGTTCAAAGGGCATTCAGCAAGTCTGAGAATGTGAGAATGAATTCCAATTTGATAGGATGACTGCCTGAGAGGTTTAAGAAGAGTTGGTCCCAGTTCAGCACAGAATAATTTGAGTTTTCTGTTTGGGAAGAAAGTGAGCAGAACATCACTGATGTTCTCAAATGCCTCCCATCTTTCAGTCCTCCCACACAGGCAGAAATGTTATAGATGTCTGCAGTGCTTAAGAACAGCAAACTTGGCTGCTCTTAAGATCTGCTGTGGAGGATCTGGGTGTCAGTGACAGATGGCAGCTGAGGGACATTTCTGTTCTTACCTGCATCATGTTCTTAAGGTCCACTGGTCATTCCACTGGTTGTAGCAGCATTCAGCTGAAATCTGCATTTTGCCTTAATGGGTTTTTCCTCTCCTCCTCACTTCTCACTGCATGACTCATGGCTTTTTTCAAAATTCTTGAATGACTTTCTGCCCATATTTTTATGCACATTAGCACTGCACATTTATTGACATTGCACACGCCCTTTCTCCCCCCAAGAAGACACCCTCTAAGCCACAATTCCTTCCACATTTCAAGGGTCTCACACGAATTCCTAAGAGACACTGAGAGGTCACTGAGACAGGGGTCTCTTGGCCTTTTGTAACTGAAGCTCATCTCTCTGGACTAGCCCCAAAGTGAAACAGAGGTCCAAACTATTTTCTTCTCCCAAGTCGTGAACATTTCTGCATGTCAGGCGGGACAGGTGTTTGTTTAACCTGTTTTTAATGACCTTCAGCAGTGAAGCCTCTATCCCTTCCTTTGTGGCGTAGTCCAATACTTCACTACCGTTCCTTGTTAGAAAGTTTTCTCTGTGGTTCCACCTGCTTCTATCTTGCTATAATTTCAGTTCAGTAGTTATCCCAGCTACAGAGAAAATAGTTAGCATGCTCTGTGTACACATTTTTCCATTCTTGAAGTCTTTACCATTCTGGCTTCTGCCAGTTACTATGTATCAAGATGCCTTACACAAATGTATTCTCACATTTTTTCACAGGGAAAAAGAATTATCCTAGTTTCAGCAACATAATACAGGAATAAAGAGTGATTAAACAAAATGTGTATGTCTAAGCAGAACAGATATTTCAACCATGGGAATGAACGCTTTCTCCTTGGATCTTTGGGTGCAAAGCAGCGATCCCAAATGCAGCTCAGGATCGTAATCAAGAGCCCACTCTCATACTGTAATTAAAATAAACGTCACATGTCTAGAAAGAAGTAAAAAACAGTCTTTGTTTGACATCTCAGTCTATCTGCTGATGGAGGCTTCGTGTCAATGAGCTTTTTAAATCTGTGCCTCAAGTGGAGTGAACTTGGTAAATGTCCAGTTTGGCATAATGCCATTTTTTAGACTGTTTTGTGACGGACTAGTTGTCAGAACTACTCTAGTGGGAGAAGCTGAGGATTTTCAGATGCTACTGAACCTGAAAAGATTTCTCTGCCATTCAGGATTCTCTGGTTCTTTGGGTACGTTACTTTCTCTGCTAAAGTCAGACATGCCTTCCTTCTGTCAGAAAACACTGGGGAGCCAGCAACTTGTTTTGCTGTCATGTTTAGCACCCAAACAGAGATCAATCTACCATTTGCACTGTAGCTTTGACACAAGGAACAGTGGCTTAAATGCTGACAGAGAAGAGACAGAAAAGAAAACTGTTTCAAATTTGAAACCTAAATACTTGATGTGACTTACCTGTTGGGATAAAAGAAAGTATCCTTTTGTAGCCACATGCAAGTATCACCTGATTTTGGGCTCAGCCTCACTTTGACAGAAATCCCTGGCACACGTCTTTGCTTCTTCCAATGTTATGGTAGTCCCAGAATGGATAACTTGAGAACACACTGCAAGGAGAAATGTAGGCATAGTAAGTCAGTCCAGTATTTCACTTTTGTATTGCCTAGGGCTACCAGCTAATTAGCTTTTTCTTCTGTCTTTTGGTATCTGTCTCCCTTCAGAGAGCACACTCCAGAGTGCTATCATTAATGGTTTCTAGTGCAGTCTGGTTA
This sequence comes from Gavia stellata, assembly GCF_030936135.1. NCBI lineage: Eukaryota > Metazoa > Chordata > Aves > Gaviiformes > Gaviidae > Gavia > Gavia stellata. The sequence continues at coordinate 77,197,571 of NC_082637.1, forward strand.
ACAAGAGGCATGGGGTATCAGTGTAATTCTGCCATGAATTATTTCATTGCTCTGCTCTGACAAATATTAGTTAGGAGTTGAGCTGTGTCTTCTCATCTTACACTTCCCTCCAGGCTCCTCAATTCCCTTATCATTTTATTCCTGTATAATAATTCCTTGGTTTTTAAACTTCCAAAAGCAGGAGATTCTCAAAGACATCAATAGCAGCCAGAGGCCTGATGCCTACTAAATCTCCCCATGGTTTACTACCACTTACTTCTTGGAAAAATCTCTATTTTTTGTGTAAGTATGTGTACAGTGAGTAATAAAAGGAAACACTCACAATCCTAACACTGGCTATCAAGGCCCTGAGCATACCCCTCTCTCCTGGAAGCTATGCTGCCTGGTCTCAGGGCCAACACTGATAGTGCAGCTTTTCAGCCTTGAAGCTATGTGAAGGAGAGCTGCCTAAGAAGCCCTTGCAGGGGGTCTTCACCTTCCTCTCAGAGCTGCTTTTAGGCTGGGCTCTCACACTTGTTTTCTGCCAGACCTACATTGCACCTATGCCTATACCTGGCCAGGCACCCTGTCGATCTGAATCCTGACCCTGACACGTGGATTTGACTTCTTGGCTTGACCTCCTGTCTCATCACCATGGACTCATCTGTGAATCTCCATTTTTGGCAGACACTCTTCACTATCTCCAGACCTACCATGCTTGCCCTCTTCAGGCACTGTAGACGTGGGCTCTGTTTGGGGTGACAGTGCTCTGCCTGCCTTGCTGTCACCCTTGGCTCCTGGATCTCCCTGCCTTGTGGAGCACGCTGACCTTGCTGCTCGCTGACAAGGACACCTCAGCTGTAATGCTGCAGTAAAAAAGAAAAAAAGAAAAAAAAGGTCAGGAGTACATATGCAATAAAGCAAAATTCTACCCAGAAAGGAAAATGTAAATGCTTTGCTTGAAACCTTGTAGAGATAACTCTCTACAGCATCTTTTACTAAACTGTTTCTAATTGCAAGTATGGATTATTGTAAAGGATTTACTCTTTACAAACAAGCAAGAAATTGTTTTCATAGTAAGTAGGTAATTATCAGGACAGAATTCTATGCATAGTTAACTTCAAACACAGACATCAGTATCTTGGGATTTTCTGGGGTTTCTATAGTATTTTTACATGAACAGTATTATCATTGATTTAGTTTGATTTCCAGGCACATTTCCACTTCAAAATATCTGCTTCAGACTGACTGTGGTTTTAGAGATTTTTATAAAATTTATACAGGCACTTTAATTTCTTAACAATGAAAGCTTTTTGTTAATGCTTGACCACTACCAATCGTTACGTCAGTTCATAATATCATTCTTTCCCTAGTCATAAAAAAGACTAGGTGTGTCCTCTCCTCATGCCCCAGGTGCTTATCCCATTAATAGGAGATGACTTTTAACTTGTATCTATTTTTTTCTCTGTAATTCAGTGGGAAGAAAACCCCATTTTATTAGTGCCTTCCTTACATCCCATGGAAGCTGGATAAGCAGCTCCATACTTGATGGGAAAGTTTAGAGATGCAAGTAATTAATTTGGAAGAACGATACACAAAATACTTAGCCCTCCAAGCATGAAGTAGGACAAATGTCCTACCATTGTCAGACAACAGAGGATTAAAGAGCCAGACTACCTGCAGAAAGGGTAGGGAAACTAGATATGCTGTATATGCAAAACCAGGAAAGAAATTGCTCTTCTCCCAACTCCTGGAGAAAGTGCTGCTTCTCAGGGATCATGAGACTTATTCACTTTTCTTTCTGTGAATAAACACCTGGGCTGTGAGGACTGATTTCTACAGACCCTGCAATGAGACTGATGTTAGTATATTCCACATTGAAGGAGAGAAGGGGTGCATGAGAACCTGAATGTCCAGGAAACTAGTGTGCTCCTGTGCTGGTGATAAAGGGATGCCATTTTAAATCGTGGCTTGTGATGAACTCATTAGCACATTGGAGTGACTCATGAAGACTATTATAGAATATCTTAGGGGTTTTTTTTTCCTTTACATTTGAGCAGAAGGATACTTTTCATCTCTGGCTCAGCTATTTCTGATACTAGCTAGGGGATGTTTCAAGGCAGTCTCCGTGCTTCATGCAGGGCTTATGAAAAGACTATTTTTACCACATCACTATTAGCAAGTCTCTCCAGTCCTCCTGCCTCCCTCAGGGTCAAATTCTCCCCAAAAGTGTGCTCTGATTATGTAAGAGATATAAATTGAAATTCCATTGGGGAGCTATGGCTAGCATAAAGCTGAAGAGAAGATTACTTGTGTGGCTTTGGTTAAACACAAGTGGATCATTCTCTTAAATAATTCAGTGGTTATTTTTGTTTCCTCTCATGTACCAGTGGTTCAATAAATACCCAGCACATAAGTTTGGTTCTTAAACCAACTTACACCTTGTTCTGCTTCAAACACCCCCACAAATCTAACTGAGTTAGTGAGCTTTTGTGGAACAAATATATCTCTGTGTATTATGACTAGGATATATTTAAAATCTGATCTTTCTGGTCCCACAGAGGATTCTTTACTCTCTTAAAAGCAGTCTGAGATCACTTTCACTTCCAACCATGGAATGAACATGACCTATCATTAGCAGCACCATTTCACTGTATTACTGTATGTTCACAGCATGTAGCCAGGGGACCAGACTGACTTTCTCAAGAAGCAACATCTCTCACTCCTTTCCTGTGTGCTTGGGAGGCACTTTTGTTTAAAAAAGAAGTCATGAAATGTAAGAGAATCATATAATATACTCACACAATATATGGAGTATTGCAATGTATATATTGTAACTGTGCACAGAAACCTGGGTTAACCAGCTTTGGTAAGTCTGCCCAAGGAAAAGTTTTGGGGTATAAATGTTAAAGCCTTGGAAGAAGAAAGAAGAAAAAGAGAACTTCTTTCAGAGTTGCCTGGACTTGTATGACCAACAGGACTCTGTGGAGTCCTATAGGCTATATGCATTCTAAAAGAATTTAAATAGCCAAAATGTTTGTTGTTAAAGGAGTAAGGAGCAGAGCAAGGACTATGCAGGACAGCAAGCAAAGTAAAGAGTAGCAGGAAGGATCAAAGACCAGAGCTGTGAGGACAATGGTTTATGTGTGCCCTGTATCACACAGTGAGGAAGTGCTTGTACCTCTGTGTTGAACAAATGTGTTTCACTGGATTTCCGGGCTGAAAGTGACCTTGATGGGATGCAGATATACTCCAACTGCTCTGTTATGCTGTCCACTTTTTCCTGACTGGAAAGCCTGATTGCTAGATGAAACTAGCTGAGAGGCAACAGATTTGCTGAATGCTGGCCACTGCAGTAGAGACTGCAAGATGGACCTGTGATTTCATAAGTACTGGGAGATGGCAATGAGAATTCGAGCAGAATAACACTTGACAGGCAAGCAAGGAAGTAGCTACAGGTGCAGGGTCTACTAGCCCTCCCTAACAAAGGGTGTCAATACCAGTTTGGTCTGATTTAGTTGAGAGGGGCAAAAGGACCTTAAAGGAAGAATGAGTCTCAGTTGCTAGGGAAGAATGGGGAAGTGCTATTCAGAATTGTGAGATATGTATTTACACTTCATTAGATGTATGAAATGAACAATGACAAGAACCAAGCACGTCTGGACTTACCCTCTGATGCCATTGAGGGCATCTTCTCTGTCTCACATGAGCACTGTCATCAATATTTGTTACTGCTGCCTTCTGTAGTGAATGCAGAGTCTCCATTTTTCTTTAGGGTGTGCTGAAAGGACTGCCTTGTCTGAGATCTACAAGAAATAGTGAAAAAGACACTTGACAGAACAGAAGTCTCAGTTCTCAGAGTAAACTGCCATAATCCAAGTAAGCAACTTGTATTATTTAAATGTGTTTTAAACAATGCTGTGCAAAATATGTTTTCTTATGGGTAAAAGAAATTATAGTCACATATATAATATAGATTTTTTACATGTATTTACAAATCCCTAGCTCTGCCTGTGCCTTGTATTCTTACTAAGGGATTTGGTTTCAGAATGGAAGAGAAAGATCCAGATTCACACCAGGGATATTTAGACACAACAGCAAAAGAGCAATGCAAGTTACTACCTGATCTGTAAAGAAAAATCAAAACTGTAAATAAAGATCATAATGACCATGCATAATTAATGTGTCACCGTGGGGAACTCTGGTAATGCAACATTTTTACAGATATATCTTCACCAATTTTCTGTAATAATTTTTTGAATGCCCACTAATTTGGATTTAGCCAGGGTAAATGTTACAATTCTTAACATATTCTCTTTTTTTTTTTTTTTTGTGGTGTTTTCATTAGCCAAGATGTTGCTCTTCTATTAATACTTACTTTTAGTTAGTTCAATAATATACTCATTTAACTCCTTTAGTCCTAGGACAGCAGGAATCACAAACATAATTCTGTATATGTGACATTCATTTACTGTCCACTGGAGAATCTCGATTCTGCCTCAGTGGTGAATCATGTCTCACTTGTTAGAGGAAAAAATACTGATTGTTAGAGCCATAAAAAGAAACACCACCAAGAAGGTGAATTCTTTAGAAACAAGTTTTTTATTCTGGCTTTGTTACAGTGTTGAATGAAAGGAAATAGATATAAGGAACAAATTTGTATTACAGCAGTAGATTTATAAGATGTGGGTAAATCAGAATGGAGAAACTCCTAAGTAAGTTTTTGTATTTTTCTATTGGGTTCACAAGCCTTGAATTAGTGTTGGCTGCAGAACCGTAACCTGAATTTCTCCCTCTCTAGACTGCAATAGGCAGTCAGCACACCAAAAAATATTTCACGCAATTTCTTTCAGAATGGTTTCCCACTACATGAGCTAATAAGTTTTGTCAAAGCTGTCCCAGAATGCATCATTGTGGCACTATAATTATTTCAGGACTTTCGAACTTCTTTTTTTTTAATAGCAGTTGGACTTTATTACTCTGCTAAATTATGGAAAAAATATAGCCAATCTCAATTGCCAGGATTAACTCAATTTTCTTCTCAGCATTTTTTTCACCTTCATTTAAAATTTGTTAAAAAGATATTCATAAAATCCATTTGCCAGTATTTTTCTATCTCTAGCTTAAACACCTTTTCTTTGGAGGATGTAATATATTTTTAAAAGAACTCAGTTTTCAGCTTAGGTTTTTCAAATTTCATTTACACCTTGTTTTTTAACTGTTTCATTTAAAGCTAAAAGAGAGAGAGATATTTAACCTGCTTAAAAGATTGTCAGCAGCACTTATTCTAAGAGCTATTTTCGGAAAAAAAAAAAAGGAAAATTAGTTCTAGGAGATGGGGACTAGTGGAAGGATCATATTTGTCTGACTTTCTCTTTATTGGAAAGTGAATTTACAGAGGACCTAGAAAGTGCTGGGGTACCTCAAAAACTGAGGGCATTGTCAGTAACTAGAAGAGGCAGTAAGGTGGTGACCCTATATTATCTACTTTGAAGCTCCTAGAGCATCAGAACGAAAAAAACCAGACAAACCCCTTTGTCCCACAGGAAAAAAAAAAGCCCAGTCTCACCACATTTAATTGCAGAAAACAACAGTACATGGAGGGATTAATAATTTGGCTGCTATTGAAACTGTGTTATGCCATGTTCCACCTCTCGGCACAATTAAGTGCTTATAAAGCAGTACAATTTTACTGAATCCCTTCTGAGACAATGCCAAGGAGGCAGTTTACAGCACTCATGCAGACATTTAACATAAACTTTTGATGGTTGCTTAAAATAGGACTCTTACATGCCTCATAATTAATGGATCCTGATTTACCACAAGTAGGAGACCTACTCAATGCTCTTGCAAAGCAAAGCTATTTTTTAATCCGTGCATACACGCTTAACTTTTTCTTTCTAACTAAAAGACCCAGGTATTTTAATCTCTGGAGCTGCCATTTCAAAAGCTCGAGTCTTAAAAATTTCATATCCTGGTCTCACTTGAGGTGTCTGTCAGAGTTTATAACTAAGAGAAGCCTTTGACGGTAACAGACCAAAACTCCTTACAAGAAAGAAACAGAGGTGGGGAACAGCACGTCAGTCCACAGGCTGTTATCACTGACTCAGGTGATTGAAACTAAAATGCTCCAAGGATGGCATTGCCAGTGAAAACCTAAAGGAGATTGATATCCTTAAATGAACAGATTTTGAATGGTTTGGTGGGCTACTTCTGTGACTTTATCTAGCTCAAAAATATAGATGGCATTGTGCTAATGTAACATTGTGGGCCAGCAGACATGAGGAACAGTTCCAACTCTGCCATAGACCTGCTCTGCGTTAGCGTAATTTGTTGAACTTTGCTCATCTTCAGCTTTCCTATTTTTTAAACAAGGCTGCAAGTAACTGACTAAATAACAACCTAGAGATTAGAAAAAATTCTTTACAAAGGTGAGAGCTTGATTGCTGCAGAGCTGTACCGGCTTCTCAGTTCCAAACTGAGGTGAGATATGGTATATAACTATAACATGTATTTGCACACCGAAATTTTTAAAATTCATATGAAAACTTTAGTGTTCAGCATAACTCCTGCAGTAAAATGTTGAGGTAAGAAATCCTCATGAATTTTAAGAAATGGCTATGTATTTGACTCTTGATTGGCTCTCCAGAAACTATTTGTAACAATACATTATGAATTAGTAATGCTATAGAACAAGAGTAAGAATAAACACGACTCCTTACAGGTGTGAGTGTGTGTGTGTTTATAGACAGTGGTTGCAAGCTGACATTAAATAAAATTCAGTATGCAGTATAACCTCTTGGCCTCTTTCCTAAAAATGAGCTCAAATGCCAGAGATTCTAAACAGAATTTTCAGTTCTGGTATCCCAAAATTGGTGTTAATTCAGGTGTTCCTGCTTCCAACTAGGCTATGATTAACATAGATACCAAGCATTTGTTCTGATCTATTTTCACTCCTTCTTAGAAGTCAATTTTTAGTGCCTGGGAAACACCCCTTTCTTCCCCATAAAGAGTCAAGCTGCAGCCTTAGATATTTTCCAAGAGCCCTGTTCAAAAACCTACTTTTCTCAGGATGTTGTATTACCTTAGTGATTTCCTATCAGTTCTGGTTCTTTCTTTTTAAGAAGAAATGATACATTGTGAGCAGTGCTGAATTAAGAAAAAACTTTCTTCCTTACATTTTTTAGGGCTTTGCCTGTAACATTTTTCGGCCTTCTAATAATGTGTCTGGTGTCACTGTTTCCTTTAAAGATAAAAAATAGCAAGGCCTCAGTTATCTATTTTGGAAGAAAGTAGAAGTTCCTTCATAAACAATTGACAATATTAGTTTTAAGGGCAACTGATCCTGCCTTTCAAATTCTTGGTTGGTGTGCTTCGACAAACCCTTCTATTTTAAATCAGGTAGCTCCAGATCATAACTCTATAGAGTATGCAGTTGACTTAGCAGTGCACAAGATAAGAGTTTGTCCTTCAAACAGGAGAAACAGTACCATCCCATCACAAACACAAATACAAATGCAGTTTTTTCCATTAAACACAGCTCTTGTGAACTATCACAAGAAAAATCTAATAAATTACACACACCAGCTTTGTAGTGCATCAAAAATGCAATTTGTATAATTCACTGCTCCTTTAATCAATGTGATGCCTATGAGATGGGCAGTAGGAACACCTTAAATTACTTGTGATGAAAATGTTACCCCATTCATACAATGTCCATCGAATCTTAAGATCACTGACCTTCTTAGAGATGTGGTAGCGTGTTGTATTAAATGACTGGGAAGGAAATGCATGTTACATAGCCTTTTTGTCTTTCAGTTACAATGCTGGCTTGAAGGAAGTATCACATGGCAACAAAATTAGGAGATGTGTCAACACCAAGAATTAGATATTAAAGAATGAAGAAGGCAAATGATTTTTCTAAACAAAACAAAGCTAAACAAATCAGACCAATTTCCAAAATGCTGCAGAAAGTTCCTGGGAAACTTGTTCCTTGCAAACTAGTTCCAAGCTTCTTATTTACTTACTTCTTAGAGGACAAATAAGAGCAAAGAAAAATATTCAAAAACATGTAAGACATTGAAATAGTTACTTGACCTCAGTCAGACTTTCCAGGGAATGACTAAGGACAACATTTGAAAATCTAGAAACATCTGTCAAGATTTACCAGTCATGCAGCAATCAACTGGTTTCCAGGATTCTTGGTTTCCTTGTAAACATTTTTTTGCTGACAGCTAAAATACTCAACTGTAAACAGTGGAAGCTACATCTGATATGAGAGCCAGAACCTAGAGTTACTATTCCCTGTTACCAGCAGTAAATGGTAATTGTAACAACCTGTAATGGCCGTCTGCTGGTTGCAAACTAAAATCCACTGTTTGTCATAACACATTTAATTTAAAGTCATCTATGATCATAGGTGATGTTTCTTTGTTCAGCTATTGGATTTAATTCAGCACAAATTAATATGCAATTACTTGAAATAACAATGAGACTGTATTTATAACTGATTAAGTCAGTTTTCCTTTTGATGGACAAATGTCAGCATCACCAACAACCAGCATACCTGGAGCTAAAAGTTTGCAGAGAGGAGCTCCAGCAGAAAGTCTGAGGTATGATCAGTATGGTTCTTTTCCACCTCCGAGCTACAGCATTTCTTCAGGTTGAAAATGAAAATGGCCTGTGGAAAGGGCTTCCATTAAGCTGAGGAGCTAGTAGTATAACTTTGCAGCCTCCTGCAAAGAAGAGAAAGAGTACCAGTCAGCCAGTGTTTTTCAAACAGTTTGTTTTGCTGAACTTGAAAATTATTTTGCCTTGAGTTTTAATAAGCCGCCCTATGATCAAGGGACAGGATCTTGCCTAGATTCCCAGGGCTTGCTCTCGGCCTTCATGTTTCTCATGCCGACAGCATGGTGGCAGCCAGAGGAGAAGACAACTTGGGCAGTGGAAGCCCCAGCGCTTGGTGGAGGGGGTGTCTTTGGGGCTGCAGAGGCCTCCAGGTAGCACCAGGGCTGTAAGAGCCCAACCTCTGTGGTGCTCCCAGGCATCTTACGCTTCCCGCCGTCCATGCCCAGGTCCTTGGGCCTGGCTGTCCGGGGCCTCCACTGGGCCTGCCCCACACTGTAGACCCCGCTGCTGCACGGTTTTTCCCAGTGACAGCCCCTGGCAGAGCTGCTGAGCTCCACGGCTGAGCAGGGAGTCGGGAAACCGTGGGGTGCAGTGCTGCCAGAGGGAACCCTGCGGCTGTGGCGAACTGCCTTTGCTAAAAATGCCAAACACCATGGATTTGTAAGAAGTGTGCTGCGTGTACGAGAAATCGTGGTGTGCTACGTGCAAAAGTTACAAAGCAAACAAAAACCCCCCGTACTTTCATATCGACTCCTCTTTGGGAGTTTGCTCAGGCAGCACGGCTTTACAAAGCCTCTCCTCACCCCGCGTTCACCAGCAGGTGGCACATTTGCATCACGTATTGGCTGCCCCGCGCTCCCTGAGGGCCGAGGGAAGATGGCGGCCTGTGGTGACCCGGGAAGATGGCGGCCGGTGGCCTGAGGGGAGGCCCAGGCAGGCAGGGTGTGCGGCACGGGGTGCCTCCAGCCTGCGGGGTGGCTGGCGATGGCAGACAGCCTGGGTCGGGGGACAGCTGCCCACAGCAGCACGGGGGAGGAAGATGCGTGGGGCCTGAGGCTGGGCACCGGGTGTCCTCTCAGCTGTTTGCCCCTCCGGGTGGTGTGGGGCAGCCACGGGGCTGGCCTGCCTGTTGCCTGCAAGATGGCTGCTGTGGGGTCTCTAGAACGGGCTCTCCCTCTTTGCCTTCCTGATGGCCTCCTCGCCAGGGCAGCACTTGCTTTTCTGGGGAGTTTCAGCTGTCCGGCAGCCTTGCCTGCAGCTGTCCTCCATCCAGCCCTTCCCTTCCACCCTTATCTGCGGGGTCCTGACAGCTGCTCCTGCCTTTACCCTACCTACCATATACAGCAGAGAAGTGCTAATTGCCGCAGTTTGCAAAGGGCTGGGTGAGCTGCAGAAAGGAAAAAAGACTTAACAAAGCAAACCCAGGCATTCTGGGCGCTCACTGCTTGCCAGCTTCTGCTTCTGTTGAAGACTGGTGCTCAGTGACATGGCCAAGGTTGCCAGTCCTGCGCTCGCTGTGGCAAGTGCCAGACCATCCCTGCCAGCCAAATGTGTTCAAGGTCTGAGTAGTGGATCAAGGCTAGCTGCAGAAACCCTGGACCTCTACCTTGATTTCCTCAGGTTTTTTGGTGATTTGCAACATAATTCTCAGCATGGGAAGCGGGTCTGTGCTCAGACTAGGTAGCTCCGTAGGCTATGTGTCCATATCTGATAGAAAAGTAAAAAACACATCTTTGTTTTCGTTGTTTGCTATCTCTGTTGAAAGACAAGCAGATAGAGCTTACATGACCCAAATGCGTACTGGTTATTACCATGCAATAAAATTTCCTCATATAAAAGAATGTATACTGTGTGGTGTGGTATAACTTGCAAGAGATTTCTCAGAAAAGAAAAAAGGCCATAGGTTCAGAAGTTCTTTTTTTCCTGGAATTTCTGGAGCATTAGCAGCTGCGGCAGTAGGCTAAACCAAATAGGAAAAAATACTAGAACAGGAACACACACTTCATGGGAGACAAATATAGGTCCAATACCAAACATACAGTAACTTATCCCAGATGGTGTTGCTGAACTGAAGTAACGCAACGTGACAAAAAACATCAGTGTCTTCTATCCAGTTCCTTTATAAACACTTTTTTTTACTAGCACACCCACTGGAGAGTCCTTTGGCTCTCTATTTTCTGGCCTTTTTCCAGACAAATGTCCCAAAGAAGAGGAAGAATTGCTCAGTAAAGCAAGGATCTCAACGACAGTTCTTAAACCTCCCTGGCTGTGCCACACTTCAGTGTCCCACGGCTGTCCCGTGGGTGGGCCAGGCTGCTCTGGGCACATGGCTTGTTTAAACTAGGGCTGGTTTTTTTCCTCTGTTGGTGTTGTGAGGACAAATTGCTAAGCTGGGTTTCACACGTAAAAAACCTTACCACCGTGAAGTGATGTGAATGTATTGCTCTGGGAAACTCAAAGTTATTAAAATGAATGGTCTTTAATTAGCAGCAGTGATCTGTCTCACACTTTACTGGTTAGTAACTGATTGCTCAGGATTGTTAAAGGCAACAGCCACCTAACTGTCTTTAGATGCTTCTATTTGCTCTCATTTCCCAACAGGTAACTTCAACGTTCTTGAGGCAGGGCTGTAGGCTGTGGTACAGTGTGAAGAAGATCAGTGCATGTGGTAAATCGGGGTTTCACAGCTGTGCAGAGCTACTGGGAGTCTGTAAATCATGGCAGTGTGTCCTCTGCTGATTCTGTGATACAAGTAAAACTCCCGGAAAGCAACTGCATGAAAGTCCTGGAGGTCAACTTGAAACTGCAGAGCTTTTCTAGCAACTGGAAGTATACTTAACTAGACCTAAGTTTAATACTCTGTTCTGAATTTGCAATCTCACATTCACATACTCTGTGTTTTCAATACTATATAGATAATATACTTTACTTAAACTCATAGGAATTTTTAAATTACATGCCAATTATATGTGCACTGAAAAGTATGGATTAATGGTTAGAGAAATGCTAAGAAAGCAGTCTTTTCCTTATTTGCTGGTAGCTGGTATGAAGTCTCTATACCTCTTTTGGAGAACCAGAAGATTATCAAAGAAGGAGAGAGACCTAAGCAGCTATGGAAACACAGCTGCCATATTGACATTTTTGTGAGCCATCCGCACAACAAATGGTTTCTGACTTTACAGTCCTTCAGCATTGCTTGAATTTTATTATAATACAGTCTCGGTTGTTACATAACTTCAGAGATGTGACTAATGTGAGTAATGATAAGTACAGAAGCGTGTAGTGCTCCTTGTATTGCACTTTCAGGATTAACGGTATTAATCCCAGGAGAACAAAGTTAAGACATTTTCTATGCCAGGTTAAAGCAGAAATTTCATTGTCTGTCTTACAACCTCTTTTCTCTTTTGCCAAACTCTGATCACCGGAGATGTAAGAAGAATGTAAAATATAAAGAACTGCATGCTGCATAAGATTATGCATACATTACTAGGCTCCTCCTTGAAAGTCAGCTAATATGCCTGGAATATAGAGAGCCTGCTGTCTGCCTGACTAGTGAAAAGAGAAAGAAACTCTGTTGAGAAATAGATCATTTCTGTATCTTAATAGATGCTGTTAGGATAAAGCGGAACAATTCTAAGTGTAACTAAACTTTGTACAAAAGATCTCATTGTACTATTTGGTAGAATTAAGTATGTGACAATAGCTTCCTATGATTTATTCGTAAACATGTGAATTTCAGCTAAATTTAGTTTGTGATTTCTCACTTTCAAAAATGTGAAAATCAGTACTAGACGAAATAGTCCAGAAATCTTTCACTGGACCGCTTTAAAATGCCTTTGTTAGGTAGATACTGACCCACAAGTGCACTCCAGATTGGTATTACAGCATTTGCTGGTTACCTGGTCACTTATGCCCTATTTAAGGGTAAAATGTATTCCGATTTTCTGGACTCTAGGCCTGTGTGGGTCAAGTTAACTGTGTCAGTTCATTTCACATGGTCTGGTAAGTAGCTGTTAGATAATGGCAGCTTTCAGCTCCTGCGAGCTAGGCTAGATGCAGCCTGTCACCTTAGAAATCACAGGGCAAAAGTAACTCCATTTAAAATGCTGCTTTAAATCTGTTCAAAAAACTTTTTCAGAAAGTTAAGGTTTCATGTCCCGTTGCCCTGTTAATTATGTCTAAAAAATGTTTGCGTTTCCTACATGCATTAGACATGCACATGTCCATGCAGATGTGTATTTGAACAGTTGTTTGATTTATACATCCAAGTGTAGTTAAAGAAAACAACCAAACTTGGTCAATATGAGTTTATTGGGTGTGAGCAGCTTGACAATTTTGTCACACTAAACAGTTGCTTAGGATTGATCCTATGAGCTTCTGCAGGCAGAACTGCTATGGACATCAAAGGGACGTCATACATGGTAATGAGTTTTATGTGTATGCATACAAATTTATATATGAATCCTCTTTCTTTCCGCAGTAGGTCCATTGCTTGCTCTTTCTTTTCCTACCCTTTACCAGCAAGGGCAGGAGAGAAGAAATGTCTTGAACTGATAGCCATATGGAACATGCTGTAAGTCGTGTGCCTTTGAAGGGTGTCTGAAGCAGCAGACATGAGTAAATGATCGATAAAACAAAGGTTCTTGATTTTTTCTAGAGTGTCAAGGTAGGCACTTCGGGAAAAAATACATATACTCAGTTCTGGAGAGCCTTGCACTGAATAGCAGCTACCAGAAAGTCATTCTGAGCACACAGATTCATAGTTTATTTTGAAAGAGGGGCTAGAGTGTTCAGAGGTGTTCTTTACAGATATGTGAATATTATAAAACTAGTAAGTTATTTGAATAGCGCTTAACCAAATTCTGTGTCTTGCACATCATCTGAAATCTGTTTCTTTACAGGACGTGGCAGCCTTGGAAACTCTCAGATTTTGATTTTGAATTTTAAATGCAATCAGTTTTTTTATTTCATCATATTAGTACATTTGACTGAACCACATAACTTTACTTCAAATCTATGGCACAGTGCTTGGCAGAGATAACTCTGACGTTGCAAGGCTCACTGAATTGCCAGCATGTTGCCTTTCCTGTTGAGTTGCATTGAAGAGCACAAAAGTGACTCCAAGGATAGATTTGTTTTCCTCCTGTGTGCCCATGGCTTGCAGGAAACATGGGCTGCAAAGTTTCTGGGCTCCAAGAGGCAGTCGGGGTGAAGGAACACAGCTAAAAAGATGAGAAAGGCCAGAAGATGGGCTGGATTCCACACAAGGTTTGTGCTAGACCAGTTACTGCCAGACAATTTCAGCCATCCCTGCCCTCAGATCTGGCCACCGTTCAACTTAGAAAAGTGAGGAGCTTCTCATTTCTGGCTAGTTGTGTGATGCCCTCAGCCTCTGTACCTGACTCAGCGCCATGCAGCTATGCCCCATTGGGAAGATGTCTTGCGAAAGTATCAGCCCGCTGAGCTGTTCCCTTGAGTCTCTGATCTGCACCTCCTGTAGACGTGTCGCTTTCCCGGAGAGCGGAGAGCACTGGCTGCTTACATTGTGACTCTATCTAACCAAGGCAGTACTTGCATTTACTATGTTAAATTGTTTCCAAGAAAAAGGGTCTGGATTTCAGGAGGATTCAGTTTGGAGTTAGGGAATGGAAGGGACAAATGACAGCTTGAAGCAAGACTGTGGCCACTAAGAGTCCTGGCACAGAGTCATCACTGTCATGTCACCGAGTCCAGTTCCCTGCTGTCATAATGGTTTCTGTGAAAGCAGGTTTCCTTCAATGATTTTTTTTAGCATGTAAAGCTTTCTTCTCCAGCTCAGTTTGTCTGCTGCATCGCTTATTGCTAATAGCACATTCAGTGCCGATTTCACAGTGAGCTCCTGAAAATGCCGTGGTTTTGTAAACAGCAGCTTTCTGAACTGTGGCCTTACAAGCTTCAGTAATAAAGACAAGTTTGAAATAGTGAACAAGGAGGACCTGCCTTGATCATAAAATGAGCAACAGAAGCAACCCATGCATTACAAAATTAGCAGTATTAAAGAAGTCACTATCCTTAAAAAATAGCCATGAGAAATTTGTACAATATTGGCTGAAAAAGACAAGGTCTCAGATTTGCTTGCTTGAATTTACAATCTTAAGGGAAAACAAATAAACAAACAACCTTTACTAAGTTCTTACTTAAGGTTTACCTAAGTCCCAAAGTAGGTCCTAAAAGGATACATCACAAGATTTAATTTTAATAGAGGTTTTCATTTGCTTTTGGTTTTAAGAGTCTAGACAATATAAAGCAAAGCTATGCTTTTCTGTAACAAGAGTCAGAGCTAAGAGAATGGCAAAGGAAAAAAAAGAAGGAATACAAAGCAAAACCTTATTTTGCTCTTAGCAATGATTGTTTGCCCTCCTCATGAATTTGGGGTACAATTTCTGGACCTGTACAGCACAAAGAGTTTTGCCCCAAGAGCAGGATTGATTCTTTCTGTGTTGGTAAATGTTGTGAGTGTAACTGTAAATATATATTAAAGTTAATAGATTTCTCAGAAAAAAACTTAAACTGCATGAATAACAGAGACTTCGGAGCTCATGGCATCTGTTTGATCACTTGCTTTATGTAGAAGTGTAAATGCTCCATTAAGATTACAGGTTGCCTGTTAAATTCAGGTGTGCAGCAGCTCTCCATTCTGTTAATCCTTGCAAATTTACCTCAGGTACTGGCATTTTAGCTATTAATGGCCACCTCCTGATGCAACAATGAGACATGTGTTCCCTTGAAAACACTGGTTTCTTGAATCCTTGTGTTGACCTGCATCTTTCTAACAAAAAATAATTACAACAAATATACAAGTATAGAAGACAAAGCTGAATTTGAATGTTTGAATCTAAGAAACAAAATCCTACATTTATAATTATCACATCCACTCATGCCACTAAGCACATCCTGTTAAAATCTGGTTTTCCCAGCCCTGTTTATGTTTCTTTTCCCTTCTAAACTAAGGAATTTTTCTTTGCCTGTCACTGTTACGTCATTTTGAATTCATTGCAAAACTCATCTGGAGGAAGTAAGGAGGGATAGTGAACCTGTGCCATCATAAGAAGGGATGAAAACTGCATAGGTGCCTGCTCAATCAGGCAATGAGATAATGGTCCTTGAGCTTTCTCTGCAGAACAGTGGAGGTCTTAGTAAATGCCAGGGTGAGCATGAGCTGAGGCTCCTTCTTACCTGCGAAGACTGAAATGCAGCATTTAGTGGGACATGCTATGGTGTTGTATTCACTGGTCACCCAGAACTGCACCCAGTCTGACTTTGGGAATTGGAAAGGTTTCTAGCAGTGCTCTTCCCGTACCCAAGTGAAGATACCATGGTTCTTCCAGTGCCGCTGTTTGAGCCCTGCCTCCCTACAAAAGTGAAATCAGTTAACCCATTTCATTAAGCACCTGCTTAAATTAGCACAATTAGGTTTTCCTGGGTATAAAAGGAGTGAGAGGTAGATGCTAAACTAGCATCTGAGTTAAAGAGTATATTAGGATATTGTGATCAGAATGGACCCTTGATTACTTCTTTTAACATGTCAAGGTTTTAAACTGCCTGGACTAACAATGACACTAGAGGCCACTTACATGAAAACACTCATATTTGGATTTTGCAAGACTGACTCTGTTTTGACAAGCTGTGCCAAAAGAATGTGTTGTACACATAAAGACATCTGGTCTCGTGTTTCAATGATATTTAATACAGTGGAATTTGCAATCCTGAAAACTGGTCAAATGTTAAAAAAAAAAAATTACTTTATTTTCTTGTTTTTATTCTGTTGTTTTTCCAGTTAAATAAAAAAATTGTCTGAAGGAGGTGTGACTGCTTGATCAAAAAAAGGAAGAGATAAAACACACATTGATGAAGTGGGTCTTATAATCTTCTGCCCAGTGGCAACTGCGTTACCTACTGTAACTGAGTTCTGAGTCTAAGCCATTTTCCTGCAATGCACGTGGGGGTTATTGTATTCTTTCTTTTCTTACGGAAATAAATTGGAACACTGTCTGTGACTAAACTGAGTCAAATGTGAGCCAGTGTGCAAGTGCTTCTTTAAAAACTCTGAGTAGATAGATAGAGGGGGATGTTTCAAGCTCTAACAAGTCTCATCTTGTAAACTGTGCTCTCCCATCATTCTCTAACCCAACAGAACCGTCCAGTTTTACACTGTTTTGCCAAGCAGAATAAAGTGATAATTACGTCTGTCTTTTCTTTGTTTTGGTGTAAGGCCCAGTTATTTTAGGATTTGACAAGCGTTGTAAAGACAGGAACATCAGTGAAGTTTACAATGTTTCTTTTTGTGGATTGTGTAATTTTATTTGCATTGCTGCTTCAGTAAAGATTACAGTTGAGCAAAGTATGTGTTTACATTTGTGAATAAGCTTAAATGCATTGAGGGATTAGAATTTTAAACCAATACGTTGTTGGGAGGTTTACTTTGAGATAAACATCTAAAAAGCCAGAATTTGGGGGCAAAATTGTTAAAAATGAAAAAAAAGAAATACATAGCAGAAGCCCATTATGCTGGTAAAGTTCTGCAGAAGGTTTTACAATCATGTTGTTGATAGGTGGAGCCTGGCTCAGGTCTTTAGCAACCAAAAGGTGATGCTGTGTTTGCATGGAGAAGTCCCTATCACAAAACCCACGAATCTGCCACTTCAGTTGCCCACTATACCCCAGAGGGCAAAAGCGTAACTTTGAATGAACTGCTTTCCCACAGTCCTACGTCAGAGTGGCAGCGTGGACAACACAGGAAGGTCAGTCTTCTGTGGACCGTGTGTGTGCATGCCCAAGACCGTTCAACCTACATTCGGTGTGGGCCAAAGGAAAGCTCTTTTCAGAGTTACTGTTGCTGGCATATTTCTCCAAGAGCCTTTTCCTGTGCCCAATCCATACATTATTCTGCTGACTTTTGGATTTCCGCTGCAGAGCCATGTGGTTTGGCCAGCTGTGTTCCCTGCTTAACAATGCAACTCTTTGCTATTGTTTAAGTCCTGCATAAACAAGGCTGTGCCAGTTCCTTTCTTTCCCCCACACTCCTGCTAGTCCCCTCCAAGATCTATTTTCCTTGTCCTTTTGACTGCTCCTTTATCTGAGGGGGGGTAGGCTTTGGATTGCTTCTTGCAATGCAAAGGAGCTATTGCATGTCAAGCATTTTCTTGACCCTTCCCTTGACTGTGTGTAAGTGCAGGTTTTCCAGGTGACATCTACAGGCTCAGTGGGCTTCAAAGAAGTGGAAAAAATCTTGGTTTTTTTTGTCACCATGTCCACAGAAGGGGTGAATGTTGTAGTCCTTTCTCCTGCAGTCTTCTCTAAACACCATCCAGGTACAGCTGTGCATGTGGTGGGCCCTCAGTCCTTGGATTTCTTTTGAGAAGAGTGGAGAAGGCTTCCCTCTTTATTTTCCGTGGTTTGCCTTTGCTAGGTAGGTCTCTTTTTCAGTTTATTTCACTGCTTAATTGGTTTTCTGTGACTGTGCAGGTGTTGTTTGCATAAGTCAACCACTGCAGATTAAGAAAAATTATTTTGCCACAACAGTATGTGTTCTGTGACAAATAATGGACTAAAAGCATTTTTCCTATTCTTACTCATACTCCAGAGCTTTCCTTAGAATATTAATAGAACATATGCATAGCCCAAAGATAATCCACTCCTTTTAGCATAGCACCAAGAAGAAAGTTTAGGGGACTGTGTTGTCTTGTGTTGAATACTTTCTTAGGTAAACAATAAAAAGGGGCATGGCGTAAGTGTGAGTTAAGGATAGGACTACCAGCACAACAAATCCTCTAACCTGGAGGGAGAGTACTGCAGAAAACCAGATGTCCTGTGTGGGAACCTGGACAGAATCAGAAGGGACTGAAGGTCTCTGCTCTGCCTAGCTCTTCATAGAGCATAAACTCCATTGGATTGAAGTGCTCCTGCATCTTCTTATTTCTTGCTGCAAAAAATGACCTTATTGAGTGCCAAAACTGAAACAAGAAGAGTTGAAACAAAACTTTCTGTATTTGTGTTTAGGAAAAAATCACAGTCTTTGCTCTGGTCTTAGTTGAGAAAGTGTGGGAGATGCATCAAGAATCTGTTTCAAAAGGAAACGCTTGTTTACAGAAAAAAAACAAAACCAAAAAACCCCCAAAAACTCACAAAAAACCCAAGCATGACCTCTTTTAAAAACCACTGGGTGCCAGTATTGTCTTATTATGGTGCTATCATGTCACTGTGTTTCTCTCCTGTATGAACTGTTGCCGTTTACTCTTAGCAATGACTCAAGTCCTTCCAAATAGTGGTTTGTCCCTTGCATCTGAAAAAGATGTGTAATGCTGAGCAGGGAGTCCCTTTATGTTTGCTTTACCTGCACATGTGGAGTCATCAGAAGGTCCCCTTGTTAACCCCGCTGTTTCTATGATGTCTTTTTAATAACTAGCATCCAAAAGGACAGCTAATAAATGCTAATGCCTCAGGCACTGCTTTCCCATGCTGTACACCCTGAGAGCGATGCTCCCACCCGGCAGTGGGGATTCCTCCAGCCAGGTAGAGCGGGATAGTCAGGGTGGCCTCCTGCCACCTCAGCAGCCAGTTTCCAAGGCCAAGTACCTGGCTGGCTGCACCCAGGATGCTATGAGATACTTGAGAGACAGCCTTACATTAGTTGCCTACTGTTTGTTTTCTTCCTCATCTGCCACAGCTTTCTGATTCAATGCTTGTACTACATAATGTTACAAAACCTTCTTACAGTTAAACATTGATGTGGGTTTTTTTAAACACATGTGACAGAGTGACTGTAAAATGGTACAACAACTGAAGTTTCTGTGATGTGAAGTTGATACCATCTCTTTGGTTCTGGCTTGAGAATTATGTTTAAAGGTTGCAGTGATTTTATTCAGCGTGGTGTTTTTCCAAATGCTGTCAGTCTTGCCAGGAAAGAGCTTTGCTAGTCTATTAACACGGAGAGTGGATTCAGTGAGATAGCTCTGTTGCCTCACAGCTTAGCTGTGCTATGTGTCATTCTTTTGGATGCTGTTTCATTGCATTCTTGCCAAACTATATTGTTGATGTTGAGAACACTGAAGTTTTGATGAAAACAATTGAGCTAGGTAATCAAAGAAGTCCTACTGGAACTGCATACTTGCATTTGTAGTTGGTAATTAATTTAATTAATGGTAGCAAATTTAAGGGATTAATGACAGGGTTTTTTTGCTTAGAGACAACAAGCAGTAACTAATGTACTCAGTGACTCAGGGAATGTGAGAAGGTTATTTATTAATATTCAGAAGCTCAAACCAATCTGTGTCTGGACCTAAATAAATTTCCCCTTCTTGCCAAAACTCCCAGGTATCAGATCTTCTCTGCAGGGCAGTTTAGTATGTAGGCTGTAAACACATGTAGAACACCCTGAAGACACGGTGTTTAATTAAGAGAGATATTCTCCTGGGGCATCACGCAATGCAATGCAACACACAGTATGGAGCTCAATTTTGCAAGAAAATTTTTGTTTAGAACCACAGCTCTTCTGATTGTAAGTGTAAATAATTAATTTATCCCCCTCTTCTGCTGAATTCCTTTATTTCACAAATATTTACAGTCTCATTCCTATGTAGAAATTTTAGCTCATAAATTTTCCACTGTGACTGTTTGTTATTTGGTATGTAGTTATAATCTTATTTCTGGATAAAATTTAAGAAGACAATTCCCATGGTGAATTAAGTCATGCCATTACAGAAGAAGGTTTCTATATTTAGAAGGAAATTAGTGAGCAGTGAGCAGACAGACAAATGCGTAGTGTAACTCAAGCACACTTAAAGATGCAACTGAGTAATAGTGTGCACTGTTACTGTAAAGGAGTTCATGAAGACATCTATTACATTTTTTTTAAATTTGTGGACAGTCTACTTATTCATTACTATATTTTGTGATTTTTTTTCCCCCTGAAATTCTTTATTCAAATGCGTCTGCTATCATGGCTGTGTTAGAGACAATTTTCCCTCTCTCCGCGCTGGTAGACTCCTGTAGGCAGCTGAAAGGACAGAAGGTGTGTTTGTGGGGATTCCTTCAGGGAATGTGAACCACAGCCTTTAGAGTGTTTGTACTGAACCATTTCCCTCTCCATCAGCCATCTCTCAGGTGTAATGTCCTGTTGGACTCACTTTCATGATAATTCAGTTTCTAGTGCCGTAGCGGGCTTGCTGCCCTCATCTTGGAAATCAGATCTGAAGCCGTCTCACCACTTGCCTGCGATCTGCTGCTAGTGGCATGTCACATGGGAGTCTAGTCTTCCCTTGCCACTCATAGCAGTACGCTTTAATCTCCTCCCTAACAGCAGGCCTACGTGCCAAACGTATCTTCAGCGGTGGCTCCCTGCCCAGGACCCCATATGGCAGAACACTTGCTTTACAAGTTGTTGCCCAGGAGCACCTGCAGGAATAGCACAGCTTCTTTAAGTGATGGTGAGGGGGCCTGGAAACGCAGCCACATGCTTGGGATGATCAGACTTGCTGGCTGCGATGCTCTTGCCAAAGCACTGATGCTTCCTGTAGAAATGTGCCACCTGCTTCCCGCTCCAGCACGCCATGGCCATGGCTTGGGCTGGGGTGTTATGTCAGAGGCATGACAGATAACTCACCCAGCTGCTGCTGCCCTGTGCTGGGTGGGACAAAGAGGGGAGTCTCTGGGTTCATTTTCAGCTCATGTCACAGAGCTGCCAGGAAAGAGGCAGCAGTGTCAAGCTGTCAGAGAACAGTGATCCCTAATTCCCCAGACATGGGTTCGTGCTGCTGTGTATCTACAGAACATTTAAAATTGAACTTACAGGTGACATTGAGAGCAAGAGAGTAACAATGGCTCAGCAAAGACCTGAAGACCAGTTTTGGAGATGATCTTAAAGAGCCTAATCTCCTGTCCACAGGAACCGATGGGAATCTTTAGATCTAGCTGCAGTGGTTGTTGTCCAAATGCAAAAGCATGCAAAGTTGGTAATGGGAACAAATTAAGTAAAGAAGGTGATCTGGTGAAAAGTAAGCACTGATGCAAATGTTGACCCTTTAAATATTGTTGTCACTGGTGACCTAAATTATTTTTTTCCCCTGGAAGACATATTCATTCTGGTTAGTGCAAAGGCCATGCTATTCAGTTTTTAGTAGCATTTTATTCGTTAATTTCCTTTACAGAAGTGTGTCAACTGAAAGAAGGAAAAGAACTATTCTTTTTATTACCTCATATGGCAAGTATGCTCAACTGTTATGCTAGCTTTTTCTGTTGGATAAAGTCCCTAATGGACAATCTCTCCTTCCACTCTCTTACCTCTGACCCTGATATTTGTTGTAAATATGAATGCTGCTGTCATCCTGAAACTTCCACAGGCTTGCTGACCTTTCTGAGAGTAGGGACACTTCTGTAGCTATATCTAGACCTACCACGACAGCAGATCAATGCAGAACATTGAATATATGCTCATACATAGTGCTTGGAGCTCTGATGGTCTTCTGGTTTTACTCTGTTCAGTACATTGTTGCTCTGGGATGGGTGATATTGGATCAAAGTGTTATGAAAGAATTTGCTCGCTGAAGCAGCAGGACTTGCCCCTGAGCCTGGGTTGATCAGAAGAGCAGCTTGCTGGAGAGCAGCTTCTGGACTGGTTCCACCAAAAAATGCTGGTAGTGGGTGAAGGTGTTGTGGCCCCTATACTGCACAGCTAGTAACTTCTTGCACCGAGAACCTAGGAGAGGAAGCCATGTGAAATGGGCAAGACTTAGATGAAAAAGGAAAGCCTATATGCTTGTAAGTCTCTTTGCCCAGACCTACATCTGAGGGCTGTCAGGAGCTGCAGAGCATACTTGTGCATTCAAGACATGTATGGAAGAGAGAGAAGCAGATGACATTTAAAAGCTTTGTTGCCCATAACGTTCCTGAACTTTGGCAGGGCCTGTCAGCCTGGGACATGCGGACATGTCAAAGAGCAGCATCTCTAATACTGGAAACCAGCACCACTTCTCAATAGTGCATGGTCATCTTGAGCTTGTTGCTCTCGTTGCTGGGTCTACTGAAGATCACAGCCTGAGAATTGTAGTTGCCTCTTGCATGTATATGGATAGTAGAGCTTTTTTAAATGGGTAGTAGTGCTTTTAAAAGAGTAGTAGGGCTTTTAAAAAAATGTTAAGAGCAAAAGGAGAATCAGAGATAACATTGGTCTGTTGCTTGACGAGGTCAGTCACCTCACAAATAGTGACATAGACAAAGCAGAGACATTTAATGCCTTCTTCGCCTCTGTGTTCAACACTGATGGTGGGCCCTGGGACCCCCAGAGCCCTATGCTGGAAGACCATGCCTGGGGTGATGATAAACTCCCAGCCAACCCTGAACTTGTTCGAGACTTGCTGCTCCAGCTGGATGCACATAAGTCAATGGGGCCCGATGGGATTCATCCCAGGGTACTGAAAGAGCTGGCCAATGTCATCATGGGACCTCTCTCCATTATTTTTCAACATTCTTGGGAGTTTGGAGAGGTCCCAGTCAACTGGAAGCTGGCAAATGTTGTCCCAGTTTTCAAGAATGGTAATTACAGGCTTGTCAGTCTCACTTCACTGCTTGATAAAATTATGCAGAAGGTTATTCTGGGAGTTATTGAAAAACACTTGAGAGACAATGCAGTCATTGGTTATAGCCAGCACAAGATTATGAGGGGAAAGTCCTGCTTAACCGACTTAATTTCCTTTTATGACACTACTACCCATCTAGCACTACTACCCATCTAGCTGACCAAGGGAAGCCAGTAGATGTGTTGGGTTTGGATTTTAGCAAAGCTTTTGATAGTGCCTCTCATAGTGTCCTTCTGCGTAAAATGTCCGGCACACAGCTAGACAAGTCCGTAATACGCTGGGTGAACAATTGGCTGACTGGTCAGGCTCAAAGAGTTATAGTAAATGGGGTTACCTCAGGCTGGTGGCCAGTCACCAGTGGAGTTCCCCAGGGCTCAATTTTAGGGCCAGTGCTCTTTAATGTTTTTGTAAATGATCTGGATGCAGGAATTGAATGCACATTATGTAAGTTTGCCGACAATACTAAATTAGGAGGAGCTGTGGACTTCCTCGAGGGTAGAGAGGCCTTGCAGAGAGATCTGGATAGGCTAGAGAGCTGGGCAATCACCAACCATGTGAAACATAACAAGAACAAGTGCCAGATTCTCCACCTGGGACGGGGCAATCCTGGTTATATGTACAAATTGAGGAATGAGAGGCTGGAGAGCAGCCCTGCAGAAAGAGATGTGGGAGGTTGGGTTGACAGCAGGTTGAGTATGAGTCAACAGTGTGCCCTGGCAGCCAAAAGGGCCAGCCGTGTCCTGGGGTGCATCAAGCACAGCATAGCTAGCCGGTCAAGGGAGGCAGTTGTCCCACTCTACACTGCACTGGTGCAGCCCCACCTCAAGTACTGTGTGCTGGTTTGGGTGCCTCAGTATAAGCAGGAGGTCAAACTATTGAGAGTGTGTCCAGAGGAGGGCGACAAAGATGGTGAAAGGCCTCGAGATCAAGACTTAGGAGGAGCAGCTGAGGTCACTTGGTTTGTTCAGCTTGGAGAAGAGAAGGCTGAGGGGTGACCTCATCAGAGTCTGCAACTTCCTCAAGGGGGGCAGCAGAAGGAGAGATGCAGATCTCCTCTCTCTGGTGACCAGCAATAGGATGCAAGGAAAGGGAATGAAGCTGCATCAAGTTTAGATTGGACATTAGGAGAATGTTCTTCACTGAGAGGGTGGTCGGTCACTGGAACAGGCTCCCCAGGGAAGTGGTCTCGGCACCAAGCCTGTCAGAGTTCAAGGAGCATCTGGACAATGCTCTTAGTCATATGGTTTAGTTTTAGGTGGTCCTGCGAGGAGCAGGGAGTTGGACTCGATGATCCTTACGGGTCCCTTCCAACTTGAGATATTCTCTCATTCTGTGATTCTGTGATTCTAGGTACATGATGACAAGGATTAAAAATTCATCTGGATCTGCACAGCAGTGTATGCTGTGGTTGACTTCTGCCTTGTCTTCTGCAGTTTGACCCTTAGACCAAGCTGGTAAGTTCGTCTTCAGAACGAAACCAACACTGGTTTCTGCTGTCCACTTAGAAAAAGAATTCTTTTCCAAGGCTTAAGATGGGCTTTATGCCACTTTAACTCTTATCAACAGGTGTGGAAGAACTACTGTGAGACACATGCCATATGTTGTGGATGTGTGTTTACATACATATTCCCCTATGTCTACTGGAATCTGTGTTAAACAGGAGCTTTGGTTTTTTGGGCCTCTGATTACACTTCAGCACTGCAAGTATTTTGCATTGAACTGTCCGGATAAATTATTAATTCCCAAATTACTCAAAACTGAGCTGCTTGCTCTTTCAGATGTGAAAAGAGTGTCTTGAAAGGATTTTCTTTTTGTCTCATAAAACTCACAAACTGTTATGATTGTAGAATCAAAGCTGTCCTAGCTAAAACCTATTAGTGCTCTAGGCTGCTTCATTTTCTGAAAATGTCTACTCCCGTTGACACAGCTGATATAGCCAGTATGTATTATTCTGTCAGTAATCCAACAGAATTATTCTGTCGGTCTCTGGGAATGTCTCAGAGTTACAAGAACTTTCATTTCTTTTCTTCCCTGCAATTTATGGTTTATAATTTCCTGTTTTCTAGTATTTCCAAAATATATCCTTGAAGTTTGCATTCAAATTATAAAAAAGTAAGAAATTCAGACAGAGAGAAACTTGCAGTTAATTTACTTTCTGGCACCTAAAAGCCAAAGAGCAACAGGACTTCATTGGGAGACCATATGGGAAAACTCTTGGCTTACCTCACTACCTCTTTCTCAGTAATCCCTGCATTTGCAGTGATTCAAGCCACTAAAAAGTATTCATAGTTTACAGCATATTCGGGCCAATGTATTTGGAAGGAAATTGTTCCATCCTTATATCCATGGCACAATTCATGTGACTCCGGCATTGGTGAAGTTTCCTCTGTGTTCTTCCCTAGTGGACCACAGATTTGGAAGAGTGCTGTAACTGACAGCTTGGTGCCATGCTCTGAGATAAACGCCAAGCTTAAACTTTGTTCGGGTAACAAGGAGGTGTTAAGAAACCCAGTTCAGGATATTGGAGAAGACAGAAGATCTGGACCTTTTCCGAGAGGGAAGTGTCTTTGTCCTCAGCCATAGCACAGCAATAGTTTGAGAACAGGATAAAAGGAGAAAATCTAAGTCCTATCCATGTTAAAAATCAGAAATCCATCTGCCACATCTTTTTCCTTGGAATAACTCTGCTGTGACCTTGAGAAGGAAGTTAACTTCTATAGAATGGAGGCCTTAGTGCTAAGGTAAGCTTTCTCGCTGAAAGTCTGGTGGATTTGTCCAGGCCCTAATACTATTCCTTTAGCCAAACCTAATCATTCTGTCATCAACAGACCCTAACAACTGCAACTGCAACTGGAGCTGTGGAAGATACATTAAGTGAGTTTCTCTTGGCTCCCACTGATCCTGCTATTGAGACCACACTGTTAAGGAAAAGAAGATGCTTTGAATACTGAGGCTGTAACAGCTAAACATCTGTGTGTATGGAGACTACTTAGGACTAGATGCCCAGATTGAGAGAAACTGTTGGAAAATAATGGTAGAAGAGAGGCAAAACAAATATTCTGAGTTTTGGAGTGGAGATACTAGGGCCAGAGATTGGGCTTTGCATTGAAAATGTCTTTGCAAGATGACAAGGAATAAGGAGATTTGAAGGGTGGGGGACTCTGACTTGGCAGGAGAAGAAACTGGAACTGATGCAAGGAGAAAGGTAAATCTGGATAGGTGAGAGTGGAAGTGACAACTCAGTAGAGACAGCGCAGCATGTTGTGCAAACTGCTGTTATCTTGCTCTAATATTGCACTCAGTGAAAGGAGTTTGCATGATAAGGCATCTAACACTTTCTCATTTCCTAGACATCTGGAGGACAGGATCTAGCCAGAAGTAGTGATTTGTAGGACTCCCAGTCCTGCTTTCTCCGTCCTGCCTCTCTCCATATATGCTCTCTTCACAAGGTTCCTTGTGATGACTTGGGTTTGGATGGATGACACCACCAGGATATCTTTTACTAGATGAGAAATTGCTTCTTTGTGCTTCTCTTTCCTTAAGGCATGAAAAGTACTGATAAACATGCGGAAAAAGGCCTGGATGGATGAAATAGTACATTACAGTTGCAACCCACAGACCTGTCATCAGTTTATCTTGAAGGCATTATCTTGAAGGCACGAAGACCTTCCCACCTCTTATAGTAAGGGACATATGCATCCTATTTTGCATTAACTGCTAGTACTTTGTATCTTGGGCAATCGTATGAAAATCTGGTCTCTTTTTAGGAAAAATAGAGTCCAGAGAACAAGGAGTAAAGAATTTTCTTACAGCTCATGGCCTGTTGCAGAAACCATAGACTCGAACATATACTTATTAGCAGAAATCTTTCTGCTTAATAAGTTTTGTGTTGAATGGGAGTAAAATACCATGCAGTGATGCTTGTTACTTGTGCTGATGATTATTGGGACAAACACTTCCAACGAACATCATGCAAGATAACTTCAGAAGAATATACAACGAAGGCTTGTGAGGTGAGATCGAGAGAATTATCCTGTTTGATTTTATTGAAACTTACTGTCTGGAGACTTATTCTGCTGCCACAGTGCTTGTCAGCTGATTTTCTTTTATCCTGTGCATGGGTTATGTCAATGACTAAATGTATGATGGAGTCCCCTGTAGGTGACTCTCCCCATAACAAGTTATTTTTGGATTTCACTTCTTGACCTTTGTGATTTTTCTCACCTGCTTTTAGTCTTCCTGATTTCTGAACATGAGCGGCAAAGCCACATTTTTTTAACTCATGTGCATGTGACAATGCAGGGTTTCTCCTGTCTCAGCTGGGGAGTGACTGAGCACAGGGTGACAAAGGATTTTTCCACTTTTCCGTTATCTGCTTAGTTTTTCTGTCTTGCACTGATGTGCAGTGAGGCTGAGAGGAAATACTCTTTGTGAAACAAGGGGATATTCCAAGTGTGAAAAAAAGCTTATAAATGGACAATAAGCAATGATGCAATTTTGAGTTTAAGAATCAGAGGTAGCAAGGAACTCACAGTAACTTGCATTGAACTAATAATTTTCAGTCCGTTCACCAATCCATGTAGTCATGGCTCAGCCAACTATTTAAGGAGTTGCTTAATTTTTTAAGTTTCTGAAGAGTTTCTCAGATTTGTATGCTTAAAATTATTTTTTTCTCCCTTAGGGCACCTTAAGCTGGAAGTTTCACTGGAAGAACTAAGTGATATTTCTCATTTTCCTGCAGGTGCAGATTTTTGGCTGACAACTGAAAACTGCCTTGTCTTTCCTTCCCCCATTGTTCCATGTTTGGGAACTAGGATTAAGAGTTGCCCATGAAGGAGGTGAATGCATACTAGGACTGGACCCAGTGTTCCTTGGAGGTTAGCAGGGGAGGGATCTATAAATTAATACACTTCTTCAGTGGAAAAAACTGTAATAATCCGACATTTTTTAAGCAACTGTCTGTGAAACAGTGTAGTACAGGACTAGATGATTGCTGTATGTCCCTTCCAACTGGAACTATCATATTCTATTCTATTCAATACTAAAATTTTGCTAAAAGTAATGTAATTCCCTTTTTTTTTATATCTATCACTTGCTTTTTGATATGGCTGTGAACTTCACTGTTTCTCATCCCTTGAGGCTGATGGCAAATTTCCTACTGATTCACTGTAGATTAGTAACAGTTTTACTGTGGTTAATGCACTGCAGTAAACAATTCTCAAAATTGATCAATATGAAAAGGAATATCAGAGAGAATTTTTTTTTACGGAATTACCTCCTCTTCAGTAAGTTCTTCCTGACCATTGTAGTTAGCAATTGTACTACTTCCAGAAGCTGGCATTTCCAGAGTTCTCTGCATTTACTTAATTTTTACATATTCACTATTAGAATTCTGAATATTGTCCCTAGTGTAAATATTTTAATATTGTTTGAAAATTAGCCTTGCAAAGCTTCAAACTGCTCCTTTTGGAGTTCTCATTGACTACTAGGTTAACATTGTTCTGGCTGTCGTGGAAGTATAACCCAGTTAATAAGTGGGTTTTCTGAGTCTACTCTGGCTAATGGAATACAGTGATTTTTGTATTGAACTTTCCCCTACCACTCAGACAAAGGTCCTCTTTGAGCACAAATGCTTGAAAATACCAGCAAACACTGCTGTTCTTGTCATCCAAACAATGAGATCTTACTCAATTTTAAATAGATGTATTTTTTCTCTTCTGTGGAAGGAAGCGTCAGTTTCGCTGCTTACAGAAAATTAATTTTCCTTTAAGGGTTAAACATGGAGAACTGACACATATTACTAAGTCTTGTCCCTAATAAAACTGACTAAGCTAATGAGAGTTTTATATGACCAGGGTTTTCTTCTCAGCAAAGTTATTCTGAGAGATTGTACAAGTAAGAAAGCCTATCCTCTCACCTGATGGAGTCATTCTTAATCAGAGCCAGCTGAAGACTTTTCAGCCTTGGGAACAAAGCTTCACTAGTCAAAGATGAGAAACAGGACTATTTTTTGCCTCAGGGAGAAAATAGAAGGATGAGAAAAGTCAGGACATAAACAGGAAGCAGGGCAGATGTCTGGAGGGTAAGGCTTACCACTTTTTTAGGTTTTAGGGACTGCCACAGATGCCAGAAAGCAAAAATCATCCCTTAGCTCAGGTCTCTGATATCAGCAAATCAGACAGTAGAGCCATGGCCTCTTTGAATTTTCCAGCAGTCTTAACCTGAATCTTGCTGTGCCTGTGTTTAAAACTACCATTGTTTGGACCAGTTCAGCAGATGATGAAAGTAAAACACTCTTTTGAAGTCAGTACTGTTACCATGGCTTACCCATGGCTCCATGTGTATGGGCCCAATATATATTATGTTATTACATGACATATAATGTTATCCTTTAAATTTAAGATTACCTAAATAGATGACAGCTCTGGCTTTCCTCTGGTATAGCTGGCTCCATTAAAATCCAAATAAAAATCTGTTGTTTGGCTTTGCTGCAGAATTTCAGGTTGTGAGAGTGCTTGTAAAAGGTAGGCATTTATCCTGTGGCATA
Source organism: Gavia stellata (assembly GCF_030936135.1). Lineage (NCBI taxonomy): Eukaryota > Metazoa > Chordata > Aves > Gaviiformes > Gaviidae > Gavia > Gavia stellata. Next base: position 77,227,337 of record NC_082637.1, read on the forward strand.
AAGAATAATTGTTTATTAGTAACTGCAGTAACATGGTTATAGACTGATGCTTGACCCTCGGATCTACAAAGAAAAATAACTTTTGTCAACAATAAAAATAGACTTAAGGCAGTACTATGGCTGCAAAAGGGAAACACAGGTGGCTGGTATGATTTAATCCTTAATGTTAAGGTCAGAGGTGTTTTCCTGTTGATACCATTAGGTATTGTAGGTCAGACCCTCATGGAGATGCACAGAAATGAGCAGAATTTTCCAAATGAGCCACAATTGTTACAAGAAGCAGGCATGTCTGGCCTCTCCTAAAAATGTGCTGAACCACTCACCACAAGAAACAGCCAAGATGGTTTAAGCAACGCTTCCAGCCACTGGAATATAACTCTATCAAGTGTGGCTCATAAAGTGCTCCATGGCTTAAGTGATAATGCACTTAGGATCTAGACTGGGGGAGATATTGCATGCCTTTACTCAAGGTATTTAATTTATTCAACCTGTTGCCAATACTGAGGCAGATTTAAAAGGCTTTTGCTTTACCTTATAATCTGTTTTCTGCTAACTCACCCAGAAACCAGCCTGAGGTCATGTTATAAAAATAATTTATTTGTTATGAATTTGGGTTTTGCAGAAATTGCATTCTTCCTTGTGGTTCTCTTCATGGATGTGGCTAGGGAAGGTTCATGGGTGACTACAGAGAATTGTCCAACATCTTTGCTCATAAATTAGCGGTTTGAAAATCAAAGGAGAATTTTTAGAAAGAATTGGATGTAAGCTTATTTGACAGGGAGGATTCTGGGGCTACTCAAAGAAGAGAGAATTGAAAGAGGGTGAAGGAAGGGGAATAATGTAGGGACAAATGAGGAGTGTCTTCACCTCTTTGTTTGAGAGAGGGATCAATCCCAACACTTCTGTGATTTCCCGTCCTTTTCTGTCTTTTCGCCATGCCACTGAGAAGAAGGCTATGTTGTTACAGAAGGAAATTATTATTAGAAAACTCTAGAGCAGTTCTTAATGTTTATGTTCATGACTGTGCACAGCTAGGTTCCTTTCTGGATGCTGAATAGCAATCAAAAGCAATCTTTTGTAAGAGAAAAGGGAAAATACATATGTATTTTTTTTCTCCTTTAGGAGTACTCTATTGGTGAAAATGGTTTTAATACCCTTCATAGTGCTGAGGTAGCAAACATTATTCATTATAAAGAGTGTTTGCTTTTCTTCAGTGTGTAAAATATTGATCTGACCTTAAAAATACTAGATTTAGTGTAGGCAAAGGCAAGCATTTTTCCTAAAACGGGGCAACATTTGTATAATGTCTTTGTTCCTTGGTATTAAAATATTGTTTTAGTTTGGGAGGAATATTGACTTTTTTTCTGAAAATGTGTCCTGCTTATTCAGAATAATAGGTTTGTTGCCTTATCTTCCAGGTCTCTGTAAAATAAAATATTTCTAGAAAGTCATGTGGCAACTTCCTAAGTGAATCAGAGTTATTTTGAAGATTCAAAGAGAAATGCATTTGTGGTGGCATTGCATAGGAGTGCACTGATTAGCAGTTCTCACTGCATACTGAGGCACCCCTTCTGCTTTGTTCTGAATACCATTATTTTTCCCCTTTCAAGGATCCCCTTTTGTCTTAATTTGAAATGGCTGTTTGATGTATGATGTGATAGTAAATATCGCTTAGCCATTTAGCTGATCACTTATGCACCTTTAGATAAAGCTGATTGGGATGTGGATAGTAGTCATCAGTACTTGCATAACGGTTTCTGCAGTCCTCCAATAGAAGAGAACAATGGGAATAAATCACCATTGATAAGGATAACTTATTCACTACTGAAGATCCTGTTCTTTTGATAATCAGCTTAATTTTCACTTCCTTTAAAATTGTTTAATTCTATACAAGAGTGCTGTAAAGGAAAATATAATCCAGAAAGCAGAGGAGGATAATACACTGCAACTTACCTAATGCTACCTCAAACTACCAAAACAGACCATCACCCCCAAAATACTAATATTCAGAGGACAGTGTAGCCGGTAACCTGTAGGATTGAAAGGTGAAAATTTTATGCAGCAATTGTTCCTGTTCTTCCGTTTCATGTTCAAAGACTCACACACATGCAGCTTTAGGTGAATATTCTGTTTCTGTTAAGTTTCCTAAACGAATTATGAGGATCCAAGACTACGCTTTCTAGTGTATCAAAGTATGCCATCTGGGACACTGAAACATCAGCACTGTATAGAGTGTCATGAAAGTCTGATCCTCCAGGTAACTTGATCACAAATGAACATCTATTAAAGACATTAAATTCTGGTTTGCTTTGTTATTTAATCTTACTGCTTTAATAATGTGCTCTTGATTGATTAATCAATGTTTATTACCATTCAGGAGGATATCTGCCTCTAGAAATATCACTTGAATATTGAGGAATCACAGAATCACAGAATCACTACGGTTGGAAAAGACCTGTAAGATCATCAAGTCCAACCTGGGGAAAAAAAAAAAAAAAAAACAAAAAACAACCCACCACACAACAACAACAAGCCACAACCCACCCAACACCACACAGCACCATCCATCAAGCTACATGCCACAATGCCACATCCACACGCTCCTTGAATATCTCCAGGGAGGGTGACTCTACCACCTCCCTGGGCAACCTATTCCAATGTTTCACTACTCTCTCAGTAAAGAACTTTTTCCTAATATCCAGCCTGAACCTCCCCTGGTGCAACTTGAGGCCATTTCCTCTAGTCCTGTCACTAATCACTTGGGAGAAGAGACCAACACCCACCTCTCTGCAACCCCCTTTCAGGTAGTTGTAGAGAGCGATCAGGAAACAGCAATTTTGTTGTGTTTTCATGCTGCAATATTTGGGAGACACTGTGTACTCTTGAGAACCCAGTTTCTCCATCAGAACTCAATTTCCGTGTTCCATACCCACGTTCTATGTTTCATCCAAGGGCTGTGGCTATTTAACTATTTCCTTGGATATGGTTAGAGAGGCCTGATATCGAGTGATGTAAAAGAAAATCACTCTTCCACATTATTCAGAGTGAAGCCACAGTGTTTCAAGTCCTTTTCTTTTCCCTCATTTCCAGAAACAGGCACAACAGCCTAGACTTTCTTTGCTCTGTGCTGGTGTCCTTCCTACTGTATGTGAGCATTTTGTTTACACTAATCTCAGTTGCATAGGTGTCCAGTATATCATCTAGTGCATGTACGGGGCAACATCTTACAAAATTGTTAGCTCTGCAGAGCTTTATAACCATTTATTTCTTGAAATCAGCTTTGAGACAAACTTACCAGAGAAGGATGATACTGAGGAAAGAATAAGTCAGTTTCTTAAGCAGACAGAGACTCCTCCCAGATGCTGCTTTACAAAGAATAAAAACCAGGGTCCTTATTTCTCTATTTTCTTTGTTTCAAAGACTGTTCAGCAAGTCAATTTTCTGGTGATGTTTGTATCTTTTTAACCTTTTCAGACAAAATATCACACAGTGTTTGCATGGCACTTCTGGGTTGGTGACACCTGGTTTTCATTTGGAAATGACATGAGAAGCTCTAATTCTGTGTTTAATTTCAAATGAAATCCGCGTGGCAGTAATGCAGAGCAGCACTTTGCTGGGTCCTGGTTTCAGTGAGCACCTCTAATTGAATTGATGAAAACATTCCCCGTTCTTCCCTTCCCCTCCAGCTCCCCCAAGTTCAAAGTATTAATACGAATAAAGGGTTGGCATGAAATGAGGGCAGGAACCCCTTCCAAACAGCATGCTCCAGAGCTCCTGGATAAGGAAACCTTATAGCTTTAGCTGATGCTGTGATACAGGTTAAGCAGCAATCAACTTCACTGCAGAGTAAAAAAGAGGCAAAAAGTGGGGAGAGTGCACTAGAAAGATCAGAAAAGGAAATGTTGGTAAGCGTAAAATGAAGGGATATTCAGCTGCTGGGATGAACCCTGTAGATTGGGTTATTGTAGAGTATACAACACCCGATGGGTGCCCTGGGAGGAAACTGCAAAGGCAGGAAGCAATCCTCTTTGTCTTCATTTTGAAGATAGTGCAGGTTCTGGATATTCTTCTTGAGGCTGTTTTCAATCACATGGAAAGCTGCCTTTTCTCTATTTGCTACCTTCAGATTGAGTTAGCCACTTCCTAGGGATTTAGGGTAAAGCCAAGCTGTCTCTAATGGCAACTTGCCCATCTAGATGTAGATAAAATCATCTAAACTCTGACTTCTCTCATGCCTTCCCACAATTTCCTTTTACTGGTAAGATGACAGCCGCATTGTTCTTCGGAAGGAATAGTAATGCAGCTTACTTTTTGCAAGTGAGGATTCACAGTATATACTCCCAGAAACAACTACAATACACACAGGTAAATGCAACAACAATGGGAACATCTTGAAGCTGTTGAATGATTTCTGGCCCATGTGAGACATCTGGACTGTGGTCTTGTGGATGTTGCAGAACTTGTTTCTACTGAGAAAACCAATGTTCCTCTTGTCCTTTCCTTAGACAAGACTGAGAGACAAACTGAGAGAAATTCTGCTGTGTCCAAACCCCCTTCACAAAGTCTGGACAAAAGCATTCCCTGAAACTTTTGACCAATGGGTTGTTAATTCTCTCACACACAAAAGCGTTAGCTGCATCTTGACCCACCCAGTACTGTTACATACCACACAAGGTGACCTCCAAGCACCTTTGGTTCTTTTTTCAGCTTGGGTTTTACATCCTAGGGTCAGCCACAGTCCTTGTGCTGCTGGTTGTCAAAGCTGTGCACCGTGCAGATAATAAAAAAATTCTGGTGGGGTGAAAAATCAGGAAGTGAAAGACTCTGCTGCATGTGAGTCCTCCTGATTTCTAATCACTCTCTCATTGCTATCTGTATTAATGGGGTAGAAATTGGGTGAGAATGTTTCTTCCCAAATCTAGCAGACTGTACAGAGGCCACAACAATGGCTCTTTGGTACAGCTCACCCAAGTCCTGAGAAGGGTCCCAACCTCCCTCCAATGCTGTCTGATAGTTTTCCTCCAGCTTGCCTGCGTGGTTGGCATTGTGCTTCCACAGCATCTACGTGGCTGTTGGTGTTACATCTGCATATTCTGGCATGACTTGCAGAACAGATACAATCCCACTGTCTGGTCATTTAAAATTGGATTGGGCACAGCTCTGGAAATGATGAGGATGAGCTCTGGGCTTGCTGACATTGCTCATGAGATGGTCTCTTCCATCTTTCAACTTCTGTGATTTATCAAAAGTCCCTTTGCTTTTAATAATTAACCTCTCGCTTTGCTTAATTTGCAGCCATTAGTGGCTTTTAGACAGCTGTTAGAAATACCAAATACTTTTCAGGTGAAGCCTAACTGAAGCAATCAGCAAACAGCTGTATATCTGTCCAAACTTCAAGTCTTCTACCATTGCAGTTCTGATCATTGAGAAATGAAAGTTCTATTCATCTCCATGGGAGTAGAGTGACCATTGCTGTTTAACCACATAATACAATTACAGACAAGGCTGCCCTCTGGAAACCTTCCCTGAGGTTGCAGGAGGTGCTTGGAAGGCAAATCTGTCTGGCAGTGAGCTGAAGAGCAAACTGTTGTCTGTATTGCTTTTCTCTGTTCTCATTACTCCCTTATCTTCTTGTATCAGGGAACAGACCATTTCCATTCAACAACTCCTGACCTTTTGCCATCAAAGCAAGCATGAAATTGGAAGACCTTTAGCCTCTATAACTAAAAATAAGTAAATTTGTACTAAAAATCCCCATTTATAGGCTTTACATGATCTGCTTTTGGGGGGCAGGAAATAAGATTCCAGTGTTTGAGGAAACATTTTAGTAGCTGGGTATAGAAATTCCCTCTCTAATTAACCTCTCAGAGGAAAGTAGCTTCAATATTTCAGATGTGATTTGTTTCTCTAATGTAACCAAGCTGTTAAACTTGTTAGTGATCACATGGCAGATGGATGGGTGTCTTGTGAATTTGAGCAAATGTTTTCTTCTTAGAAGGCATAAAAAAATAATTGCAAACTCTAGCTCCTAGCTGCATAGGCAAGTCTGAATTTTAATATATAGAAATACCATAAAGCTTTCTGTGCACACATCAACCCTCCCTTTAAACATTGGGGCTTGATGTCAGAGGCCTTCTGAGGAAAACCAGATTTCTGAAAGGCAAGAGGTGAGCTACTCTTCAGCAAAACTGTGGTTTTATAGACATTCCCAAAATCACATAATGAGAAGCGGTTTGTTTTTCTGGAAGTAACTCAGTTATTTTCCTTTCATGCTAAAAAGTTCCAGATATCTGCAATGAGATGATTTTTTCTTTGCCCTAGCCTCCATTTTTGATTGCGTATGAAATGTTCTCTAAACTCTTTTCAGAGCTGAAATAGATTTATTCCCAATTTTAAGCCCCTTTACTTTGACACCAGACAACCTGATCTGCCCTCCAGCCTAAGGCTGAATACATCAATGAGTGCTCCATGGATGGAGCCACAAAATATTCAACAGACTCCCTGCATATGTACTGGACCACCCACAAGGAGATTACTGCATGAGCAAGACTTCAGATTGCAAGAGACAGCTCCTTGTAGGTTTTCCCAGTGCTGCTACATGATGACATGCAAACATGCTCAAGGGCAAAATAGATGACTTGCACCCTATCCAAGACACACAGATGCACGCAGGGAAACAGTTGCACATGAAACCCCTTCCTCCAAGAGCTTCAGCTATTGATGCAAGTAAATGCTGACATCTGCTTAACAAAGGGTGGTCTGCTGGATGTCCCTGCAGAATGGCCACAAACAATGTGCACAAAAATACAGACAGGCAATAGTGGTCACTTAGGCAGGGATGAGCTGTCAGATTGCAGGCCCCATCCATGTGTACATGTTGATAATTGGCCTTTTTTTAAATAGTCCAGGGTTGGGGTTTTTTTGGGGGGGCGGGGTGTGTGGGTGTCTTCCTCTTGCCTTCTATGTTTTGTGAATCTTTGGGGTTTTTAACTAATGTCTATTCCAAGTAGGCAGCTGGGCACAAACTTGACTGGAAAAAGTTTAATCCAATGCTGGTTCTGCACACAAATTGGGTAATGATCTATGCTGATTCTTTTTACCCCTAGCACCATCTGCTTCCTAACCTACCTGAACTGACTGTCCCCATTCTGCTCCAGTTATCAATTCGTACACACCTAAGGTTCCCAACAGGTTGATCTAACCAAAAGAGGGAAGAGTCTCTAAAACTGAAAAGTACAGTGGCAGTGCTGACAGATACAGGTTGGGAAACTAAACACTACAGAAATGACAGCAGAAGGTAGGCGCTCTCTTTTTTGACTTCACATTTATATTTTAAGCAGTTTTACTAATAAGCCTTACATTGAGGACATAATGCAATGTCCATCAAACTTTCTTTCTTAGAAAGCACTTACTTTCAAGTGCTCTCCAAGTCCTGGAAAAGATGAAGGTGTCTGTAGCATTCATTAGCTATTGCTGAAGTGAAAGCTAGAGATACGCATGCAGTCTGTGTCCTGGCCCTTCCCCATCTCCCGTTAAACTGGCAGCATTGCCATGTCAGACACTAAGTCTTTGTTAGCATCACTTTTGATGGAGCTCTGGTTTCCATCATTGTCCCAGGTGTTTCCCTAATGCACCCAAAAATGCTTCAAGTATTCAATTTCCCATCCTTTTGAAGGATGTCATCACGCCACTAATCTGACCTTGGGCGCATTGTGTATGCATTTGGTGACTCCCCCCGAACCTGAACCTCCCCCTGAACGTTACAAGTAAGTGAGAAATTGTCAAAAGAGTGGTAGGTTTAGTATGTGAAATAACAGTATGAAGTTCTGTCCATTTGCCTTGGCGACAGTCAGGAGGGACATTTCAGCCTCTGCACGCCAGTGTACTTAGTAGAGTCAGTCAAAGAAGGTGTATAAACAACTTAGTATCTAAATGCAACTTCTTGGAAAGCAGAGCAATCTGGGCAAGGCTGGCTGGGCTCCACCAGGGAACACACAATGCAGCCAGTGTATTTTTCCAGGAATACTGGAAACTTGCTCTCAATGCCCTGCTGTTTGTCTGCATCTCTCTTGGTGACCCTGTGCTAACACTTGCAGTGCTGCATGGCCATGAACGTGGCCCTGCTGTGTGTTTCGGGTGGGATGTTTTAGGAAAACTGGAATGCATGGAGAAGGAAGAAAGGATATTAAGAGTTGTCTTCTCAGTTTACCCATGTTACGGTAAGGGTGGGAATTTTCACTGCAGGTATAAGAAGTTGCATCCTGGCTCCTCAACAATATGGTGCCTTTTTAACATCTTCCTCCCTTTCTTTTTTTTTTTTTTTTTTTTTTAATTAAGGGTTAGACTCCACAAAGGCTGGGGGGATCTGGAGCCTTTGAACACCAGAGGGACATCCCAAGAAGGGCTGACCACTTCATCACTATTCTTCCTCTGCTCTGAGGATTCATTTGCTAATGACCTATACAGAAACATGTCCTGCACTAGCTCAGCTTCCCAGGAACCAGTAAGTCATTCTGTTCCCAGTCACCTGCTCAGAAAGAAAGGTGCCTTACTCATAGATGCCCAGACTCGATGCCACAGGTAATGAAATACAGTTGAGAAACTATAATTTAAGTCAGATTTATCGCTAAGTAGTTAGAGCACAAATATTGTGATACACAAAATAGGGCCTTATTCTAGGCAGAGACAGCAAAATACACCTCAGTTTTGCTTGTTTTCCCAAGTCTAGTTGAGGGATGGGGCACTACTGATTACAGTTACAGGCCCACAAGTTAACATTTTCCTTGCTTTCACACTTTTTTTTTCCCTCATAAGCAAACGCTGGGACAAGCAAATGAGGTGCTCTGGTTTTAGGCCTCTCTCTCCCTCAAGAGGTTGACCCTGAGCAAGCTGTATAACCTGAACGCCCAGATTCACAGAGGTTTACATGGCATCTGGCTCCTGTTGGTCTCGGGATACCTGCAGCAGCTCAGTGTCTTCCCCCTAAAAAAGTACACTCCTGTACTTCGGGCTCTGTTTTGAACACTTTTTGGATGCTTTCTAAAAATTGACAATTAACCTGACTAGGAGAAAAGAATCTGCTTGAGTTCTTGTGAAGATGTTTGCCATTTTGAGATAAATCCAATAATTATTAAACCAGACAGTCCTCATAGATGAGTTTTGAAGTTCAGTAATATAAACAGTGTGTGATGGGATTTTCTTTTTGGGTAGAAGATCTTTCAGAAAACCAAATTATCCTTTGATTCATATCAGGCTAATATATATACCATTAGTACTGATGTGTAATGCTACACAAGAAAAGAATTGAATGAAAGTCTCATTTAGTCTCTGGACCAGAGAAGTCCTTACGTATATGCTTAGTTATCAGTGATTACAGTGCTTGAAATTTGTCTTTCAAAATGTGTCTTGATAGAGAATCATAGCTTTGATAAAATGGAATTCATCACTGTTATATGAGGAAAACTTCTCTTTCTTTTCTTTTTTTTTTTTTTTTAAGGAATACAGTTGTCCCCAAGCAATAATATTTTGTTTTAAAAATGCTGTTGTCATGCTTCACCAGTACTGTATTTCTGAAACACATTATTCCCAGCCAGCTTGCAGTTGCTGTTGCTCACATCTAGATACCCATGCACCAAACCCTCTCTCCTGTGACAATAATATGTCATCTATAAACAATATTCCGAGTCCATCCTTTTGCTCAGACAGTGTATTCTTGCATGAAGTCTCAGTGTTCAAAGTTAAGCACATTCAAGTAATTTGACCTGGAATTCTGCAGTCTGATGAGCAGACTGTCAGCCCCGGAGTGAATTGCTTTGTTTTCTTCAGTGGTTCGGTTTAGATTTTAAATGGTAACAATGACCTGCAGGGATTATACAGAGTGTTTAACCCCAAAGCTATAAAATACTCCATTTCCTTCTATCTCAAGCAGTGCATACCTACAAAGCCTGTGTAATTCAGCTGAGCATATGGAGACTATCATAAAGTGGAACACTGGATATTTAGTGATTGTTTTGCTGATACCATGTCCCTGTCGATAAGCCATGGTAGGCATTATGCTGTTGCTTTCTTCTTTGGTTTTCCATAAGTCTTAAGATTTGCTAACTTCTAAACTTCCTAGGTGAAGTTCACCCTTGCTGGCCTTGTGCTTCACGTTGCCACCCAAGCAAATCATGCAGTAATCTCACTGCAATGCAGTTCTGATTATTTTTCATCCCCTCCTCAAAACTTTCATGGTAGAGAAAACTTCAAAGGAATATTCCAGTCAGTTGAAAGTAAAGTATAGCTTCTAAATAACATGGGCCAATTTTATTCTTGGTCTAAACACCCAGTTTCAGAGGGTGTTTGTCCCTGACAGTAGTTTATTGCTCCCACAGATAAGTCCACAAAGTTACATGAGGATACCAAAATATGTTGTAAATTAGAAACCTTGTAATTACAATGGTTAGCATTTCTTGTTGTATAGTTGGCACTGGTTCATAAAAATTATTCAGACCAGTGGGCCATCCTGTCTCATATCCTGTCCTTGGCACTGGCAGCTGCTTTAGGGGAATTTTAAGACAACTATGGGGCATAGTTACACAATAGTTGAGCATTATGATTGTAGTGTGATACAGTAACATTAATAATTAATAAATTTAAATATTAGAATTTAATTCTTCATAATCTTTCATTCTTTTATTGAGGACTTGATTTCTTTGTTCTTCAAGTTTTCTTTAATTTGCATCTACAAATTTTTAAATATGCTGCCAAAGTTCACCAAAAGCTGAGCAAATAAGACCAGTTTTCTCCTCTGTAACTTAAAACCTCCCAGAAAGTCCATTATGTCGAACCAGTACTACTATTTCCTCATCTGCCATGTTTTTAGCTGGAAAAACTTCCATGAAATTTTCTACCTCTCTGAATTCCTACACAAAAAATGGATGGAAAAATAATTCAGTGAGAACTTAGTAGAAATAGGTCTTCCCTTTATTTTCTTCAAATTAAGTGAAATAAGTGTAAGTGAAGGCTTTTGAAGACGTTCTTGTTCAGTGGCATAATACCCTATGTAAAACTGCATGAAATTAATTGTACTCTCCAGCTCTTCTGAGGTGTTGGTGCTTTTGCTTCCAAGCTTACTTTCTACACTAAATAAATAAAATATGGTTGCCTGTCTGTGCAGAGAACTTCTATTTCTTTTCATTTGAATACACCTGAAAAGGAAGATTTTTCGGACAGCTATAAAACAAGTACTATAGGTTGAAATATGCAAACAAATTATATCACAAGTATAAAAAGAGTCAAAAAAAAGAAGAAAATAATGTAGTAAAGTCTTAGGAATGCTTTAAAAACTTTGTATTCTATCAGGTGTTGTTGTTGACGCCTTCATGTTTTCTGGAACTTTCTCATGTCTGGTTTAAGACAACAGCTATTAATAGTGAAATTATTTCTCATGGCAGATGAGCTTGAGCAGGACATTTGCTTTCAAAGTTAAGCCTAAACTTTTTCTTTTGTCCTATGACCCATTCTTTCCTCTCCACTCCTCCAGCCCTCGATATAGATGTTTTTGCTAAGATAATTATAATTTATTTGTTAAATTGGTCTTTACTGTTAATAATTCATGCATACCATCCAGATTTGATACAAATTCAAAACTAGAGATCAAGCCTCATTCCAGTGAGGAAATAGTAATGTCTGTGTGTCAAAGAAATCTGGAACGCAAAAAAGCAAGAGATCTGAATATTTTTCTGTAGGTGTTTAGAGGACTGTTCTAAGCCAGATGGTTGTGTTTCCCCACCATCTGCCTTTCTCTGGGTTTTTTTTGTGGTTGTTACCAAAAATCACCTGTATTGATTATAATTATAAACCTGTGGTGAGGGAACAAAAAAAGAATGGAAAGGGAGCCAGAATGAGTTCTAGGCATCTGAAACACATAAAATATTAAGTCACTTTTTGACATGCCTGTATATAGATTTAGAAGCTTGAAGTGATAGTCACTTGAAATACTGTGCATCGTATTTAGCTCACAAGTGAGAGTATCACAAATTAAACACTCCTAAACAAAACTCATTCCTCTACAAAGAGAAGTTGGAGGGTACATAAGGAAGAGTCTGAAGAACTGTAGGCATGCTCAGAGTTTCATTTTATGATGAAATCATACTTTTTACCAGCCTGTTGCTGGTCAGAGACAGAGTCCCTCTTCCATTGATGTTGCCATACAGATGGTGCAGTGGGTCCTGAAGCTAATAGGAGACCTGTGGGATGCCTATTGCAGGATAAAGAGAATCCTATGGGGTCCTGGAACCATCAGGTGACCTCTCCCTGCAACCAGTGTAGGGGTCTGAGTGAAGTAAATAGGCTATTGTGTGTATTACTAAGCTAGACCAAGAAAGTGAGACTAGAGAAGTGCTAGGCCACCCTTCTGCACCTCCTTGGCCAAGTCTAGTGAGAGCCCTCGTCACTTTAGTCAAATTCCAGGAGGAGAACAATGTCACAAGAAAAGATGGGCTTCCTTCCCCTCATCTCTGGGATTATGTGGAAATAAGTTAGCAAGGAGGAGAAAGGCAAAAATGCTCACTGTCTGAGATTATTCAGCCAAGCTACAAGAGAAAGAAGGCTTCTTCCAAAATCCCTGTGGGGTCTGGGCTTATCACTGGGAGACCTGATCTCATATTGGGGAGTAAACAAAGATATAATGTCTGTCACCAGCCAGACATAGTGAGGCTCTTAATTCTGCATCCACAACAGAAGCTTGGCAATGGTCTGTCCTTCAAGACAAAAAGGACATCTCTGCTGCCTAGACCTTCACTGGAAGACATTGAACAAGAGCTGTCTGACAAAATTCTGTGTTTGTTTCCTCTCCTGGAGTCTGGCATGAGTTTTCTCGCTTGCATTCCCAAAAAACTATCATGGAGTTTATCATCTATTCTATTTTGTGCATGCACCCTGTTAGTCATGTTGTAGAGGCATACATTTGTCCATGGCCTGCCACTTAAGTTGTGTCAGCTTTTGCTTTTTCAGGACTGAAAAGTACAGGTTACACTGAAGTGGTTTCCTTTGTTGAGCAAATGGTCGAAGGCAGAAGTTGCCAGTCCTTCTAGAGCTTGGTAGCCCCTATGAAACATGCCCAGTTTTGCATTCTGGGAGGAAGCTACATAAATTAGTCAAGAGAGGGCTGCAACTATTTGTCTTCTTTAGACCATTTGACTGTTTTGTGCTGCAGTTGCATACTGTGCATGCTGGATCAGAAGCCTGACAGAAGCATTGCCACAATATGCATGTACGCCTGATGGGACACTGGTGCTTTTTGAGGTTTGCTACTGCTGCTGCTGATACTAAGTTTCTCAGGCACCTGAATGGTCTGCTTCTGCTTGGCCTTACTCCATTTGTCAGGTTTAGTCAGAAAAAAATATTCCCAAGTTCAAAACAGCAGGGACAGTTTCTTCAGAGGTAAAGGGAGAGGAAACTTGCCTTCCTCTGCAGTGTGGTCCACAGATCAGTTTCTAGGCATGTTCACCTCATTAATTCTGTGTTCCTTCAGGGTTCCAAGGCTTTGGTCTTCCTCCAGTCCTCTTGTGATATCACTGTATGATTTGAGAGTCTATTGGTTGTGTATTATTGTCTTCTATCTATTTTGGGAGAACGTAATTTGTGACTTGTTAGTATGAAGGAAGTACGGGGAACTTCTCTTGTGACTCTTACCAGAAGGAACATGTAGCAAGCAGTTCCTTTTTGGTTGCATGAAATGAAACTTGTCCAAGCAGGCAAGTCGTTTCATGCCTATATTTCTGTACTGCTAACTGTATCTATCCATAGAAAGCTCCTCCTAATATAGGTTCTGAAATTCTTATGAAACCTAGAAAATGGTTTATTTCTCTCCTCATGACTTCTGCAGGTCATTCTGATGAAAATAGAGAGTTTGAGAAGGTGGTTCTACCCACAAGGTTGTGGAATTGCAAATAGCCCATCCTGCAAGTGGAGTCTTGTGGGAGAGAGAAACAACTTCACAAAGGTGTCAGTTCTGTTCCAGAGGCCTATAAAATACTCAGTGAGCATGAATTCAGATTATTCTGTAGGCTGGAACAGTAAGTGTTTCAGTGATTTCTCTCCCCCCCTTTGGAATCCAATTAATTGTGTTTCATAATTGTCCAACAGAATAATTATTCGTCATGCTAGTTGTGAAGCTCAATTAGGATTATAACTGAGGTGCTGTAGTGTTCTAGCACTGAGTCAGAAAGAAAAAAAACAAATTTGGGTGGGGGGAAGGGGTTTCTTTGAAATAAGGGAAGCTCATTAAACCCCTGTGCTCTTTAACTGCAAATTTGTTATTGTATATGACCAGCCTCCCAGCAAGGTCCAGTGTGTAATGTTCCTTCAATCCATCAGGTTTACATCTCCTCCTGTGAAAATATAGTTGGGCAGTAGTCTGCTCCTTGTGACCTTTGGATACCCTTCCTGTGTGACAGTGATGTGGTAGGGCCAGGCACAAGTGAGCTATTGTCCTTGCTTGCTGGATGAGTCCTTCCCGTCAGAGCATGGCGCGGTGCTTTGCCTGCTGCCAAAACTCCCCCCCACACATCCTTTCCCTCTGTTTGAAAGTGAAAAGCACTGGGATTCAATATTTCCATAACGTTTGGGACCGCTTGCTCGGAGAGGAAATGGGAGGGAGGGGGGATGCAGAGCAGCCATAGCAAGCGAGTTGATGCCTCTCTATTTGTTCCTTGGGGCTTCTTCCACTGGGTAGACCTGAACAAGCCGGTACTGCCGTGAAAGCTTTTTCCTGGTAGGAAAAGTGTCTTCTCTGTTCTGTACAGCAGATAGGAAAGCAGCTGGGGTCAGGGTGAGTGGGTGAGGTTGCCAGAAGACCACTGGGGTCACAGACTGTCTGGGAAGCAAGCAGCAAGTCTGGTGCTCACTTTTTTATGTTTTTGTGTTCAAAGACCGAAAACCCAGGGGATCCCAAACTTCCTGGTCCTTTGAACTTGCAGATCGGTGGGGATACTGGGTGAAATTCTAGCCCCTCTCTAATTTCAATGGAATCAGAGTTTTCATTTGTTAGGGGTGAGTAAAACCAAGGAAATAGTTCTGTTTTTATGACTGTTAGAAGAGCATTCATCGCTTGACTTAGCATACTTCCTAAATTTGTAAGAGTATGACAGCAGAACCTTTTCTGTTACCCCTAGGTCAACTAGCTCACATCAGCCTGCAGTGATGTACACCCATAGCTAACAAATGGTATGCACCTGAGATATTTTTCATGTACCAATGGATTGCCATTTATTTTCTAAAGGTCTGTTTCAATTTCCACAATGCACACTTACTGCTTCTCTTCTCCAGATACTTTACAAAATCAAGTAAATATTCTCTTTGCAACACCATAGCGAAGACATGTTCTACTTGATTTCCCATCATGCATGTAAAGATACAGCATATTTAGAATAACTAGTGCTATTAGAAAAAAAACAGGGCAAGTATATGTTGTACAATTTGAAAACTCTTGTATTTGAACAAATATTAATAGATTTTTTTCAGGCTACCAAAAAATTGCTTTTGTCTTCTGTAATTAGTTCCTTTAAATAACAGTTTATCTTTCTCTGAAATGTTAAAATGTATTTAAGTAATACATCACTAACGTATGCTGCTTTTATGTAATATATATCAAAACAGCACTCTTTTTTTATTGGGTTTGTTCTTGTCAGGTGGATGAAAACAGCTTAAAGTTCTTCAGAGAAGAAATTGTCACTCTGTTTTCTTCAGAGCTGATACAACAGATGACTTGGTGACTGAGATCTGGGATTCCTTCATTTCTGCACCTCATGTTGAAATATAAATAGGTATTTTCTAAAAGCCCTAGGTATTTCTATGGAAACACTTGTGACGCTGGAGTTGCTGGATGGTTACCTAATCTGGCTATCATACTGAAAACATCATGAACCACAGCTTTCATGCAGTCCCATCCAAAGGATAAAAGCCCAGTATTTTGTCATCCTGGAAAAGAACAGATGAAGGTTTTGCTAAAATTGCCTTGAGATTGAAGAAATGCTATACAAAGGGATTTATACCAGTATAATTTGAGAATGAGTTTGGAGCTGTTGGTGTTTCATCATTCATTCATTGCACAGTAACTGCTGGGTGTAAGTAAACAAATAAATAACATGGTGAAATCATAAGGGATCTCTGAGGTTATGAACCTAACCCTGAGGTTATGAGCCTAATTCCTTCCAGAGCCACTGTAGAAAAAAAAACAGTGAAATGGAACTGTGTAGTTTGTTTCCTTCAACTTTATGAGACTTGCACTTCTAATTCAGGTCTCTCTTTTTGAAGGTGAAATCTATGAAACAGGTCAGGGCAGCCCTGGTACATCATGGTTCGTCTGATTTCAAAAGGTAAGTAGTTTAGTGTAGCAGTCATACTGGTTCACTCAGGTTCACTCAGTGAGTACTAACATGTGAGAATGCATTAACCTAGTACATGAAGTTGTCCATTTTGTATGAAACCAGCAAATACTTATAAAAGAATTAGCTGTATAAATAGTCTATCTGTAGGGCACCAAATAGCCTTTTGTAAAACACAAGCTGTATTTCTAATCCTATGATTTTCTATTTCCCTCAAATCATTGCTGGACAGTCTCCTTAATTTTATGTGGTCCCAAGAAATAGGAAACTGATTCCATTGAGAAAATTTCTCCCCTTTCTACTATTGAAAATATAGACTCCAACTATAGGGTTGAAGTAAAAATAGCAGCGTACCAAGTGCCATGAATGCAATCATTCTCTTCGAGTGAATACAACTGTGTTTTCTTTATGGCACAAGAGCAAGTGAGCAGTGTTTAGCTAGATATGGCAGTAATGGATATATTTATTCCCTGTGTTGCAGGCTGTGTTACATCAGGTGTTTGCAGGGAAAAAAACCAGTCTTTTTTTAAAAAAGGAAACTACAAATAAAAATGGCAAATGCTGGCATAATGCAAAAAGAGAAAAAGACGGGGTTTTTTGCTATGGTATTTTACAGCTCAGCAAGGAGCATTTTGTAAGTTTGTTCTGCAACCGGAGTTTTAACTATAAACTGGAAAATCCACAAATTCTGTCCTTGGTCTCCTTAGTGCAAATCCAGAATGATCATTTATTGTCAGTGGAGCTGCTGTGACATTTGCATTAAAATAAACTATTTGTAGCCACCAATGTGCTGGCAGGCACACTAAATTTCAAGTAACCCACACAGTTCCACTGGGTTCACAAGTGGATCATGACAAAGTCTGTGCCTATCTTTGTTTGTGGTGTCCAAGGCTTGGAACTTTTTCCTTCCCTCATGTCATTTGTCATTAGGGTTACACGGAGCAGTAACAGGCAGGATGTCAACGCCAGACCACTGGTGGGTCAGCCACAACTGTGCGTCATGAGGCAGTGTGCTCCACCAACTCTGGGAGAGGCAGCTGTCTTCCGGGACACTTTGAGGTTTGGTCATGACCCTGCTCTTCTGGGGCCACTTCCCTAATTCCTGAGGAGTCCTTTGCGACTGACTCTGAGCAACACGGATATGCAGAGATTATTTTGAGTGGGCAAAGATGGAAAATGAGAAAAGGCTTTGGGTGACTGTATGAGAGAGGTTGTCAAGACTGAGGTTGCCTCTGACTTTACCAGCATATTAGGCAGCACCTCAGCCATCGCCTCCAGGAAATCTTTTCAACTTAGGTGGCCTATAAGGTTATCTAGATGTGCTAGCCTCTGGTTTTGCAAGCTAATTGGTTGCCTTGAAATGATATTATGCCAGAGGTTGAAATCTCTTGCCGAGGAGGTTTCCTGGAAGAAGGTGACTGTTCTGCTTTCATCTCTGTGAGGCACAGCTCTAGGTGTATGGAGGAAATAGAGGATTTGCACAGATCGTCACTCTATCACACCAGCAAACAAGTCCTGTCTTACAGTGTAGCTTTATCTACCTTCTGGTGTTTCAAGGCAAGATTTTTACACTCAAAAGCCATGCAGTCTTTATACTGCACTTGAGCAAACACAACCATAACCTTTTCCATGTCGTCAGAAAGACAGAGCTGTGATGAAAATGTCTGTTTATGCATCTTATTAAAATGTTAGGGATAGGAACATAGAGAACAAGGCAGAAAATGGAGGTGAAAATAATTGTAACTGTATCATTCAACCTTGCAGAATGTTCTTACCATGACTATACATCTTCCCATATTGACAGTCAATGGTTTATTTTTGAAGATAACAAGCTGTTATGAAAAGATGAAAAAGAACAAACTTCTTAGGTCAGAGGGAGAGAAAAGGGGGTGTTATGGAAGACGAAGAAAAAATGAACATGGCAAAGTAGGTCATTCTGGTGTCCTATTTAAATAATCTTATAATGTTAGGGTCAGTTAAATTAAAGGGCAGAAAAAATATGAAATTACATAAACTGGAAATATGAAACAATATGACGAAGTTAGCCTTTGAATCTCACTGCTACAAGCATCACTATGTATGCAAGCATCACAGATTTGCGAAGAAAAGAAGCATCCATCATCATGCAAAATGGGATAAAAACTCCATGATAGCATTCTTCATGCCTGAGAGTGCAAATTCCTAGGTGTGCCATGGGTTAAGAAAACTACCAGTGCAGTCAAGGTATCTCACAGTGTTACAAGAATTGTGTCCGTTGGGAATGTCTGGTAGAGTCAGTGCAAGGTCCCAGACCAAAGGAATACGGGTCTGATAAGGACTCCAATAGTCCTACGCTTGATAAGACTGTTTTTGTCATTCCCCAAAAGGCCTGATTTTAATGCTTGCCGAATCTTACAGGCTCTTGACATTGCATGTATGAGCTGGAGAAATTATTTGGTCTGTGGTCGGCCATGATTTCTGAGCTCCTCAGGGATCTCAACGATTAATTTCTGCAGCCACATATCTGCTTTCAAAAAGCAGAATCTCACCTGAATGCAGGCCTTTATTACATCCTGAAGCTTTAGGCTCAGACTGCGTTCATCAGTTAAGTCAGCCATGGCAGGTTTGACTCACTGGTTGTGACAGCATGGCATTTATTCCTCGTGAATATCACATTCAAGCCTGTGTTGAAATCCAGAGACTTTAGATTTACTTTTTTCTTTTTTTCCCCCTTTCCCTTGATGTTTTAAGACTTCCAGCTGCTCAAGTTTTCTTTAAAAAAGTGCATTTGCCAACATTGTAATGAGTCTTGGCCCATCCAATCTGAAGGTGCTGGGATGTCAGGGGGAAGGAAAAAGTGCTGAGGAGCGTAATTTCCAGTGCTTCAGTCCTCTGTGCGTGTTCCACGTTTGCCTATTCTGTCTTTCCCTCCTCTTTCCCCTCCCCACTGCAGACTCGCATCTGTCCGCCCTCTGGCTCACCTCACCCGCTCGCCTCCCGTCCAGGACGAGAAGTGGTGATCTCATTTGGAGCACAGCAGTCAGTGCGCTGCACAGGCTCTGCTCACAGGGCTTCAGTGCCTAAAGGTTCTGTTTCTGCAGCACCTAAAAATCCAACTTTCTTTTCTGCCTTTTTTTTTCTCTTATTAAAGGCTTACTCTGACAGGTAAATTCCTGACACAAAGAAAGTTACTCTAATCATGAAGAATAAATGTGTGCAGTTAAAATAGAACCTGACTATACACTATGTGGTATTCGATAACTCAACCATATCTCAGCTCCATGGTGGTCATGTGATCCCATGTCTGATGTTCAGGTGTAATAGTTGACTCCTGCCTCCAGTTCTTGCTTTATTGAGTTATGTATGATACTGCGCAGGCAGAAGAAGGTTTGTGTATGTTGCTTTGCCTTTTTGGAATTATTTTTTCCTTCTACTTTCCAGTACAAAGTAGATAAGTCTGTTCAGTTTTTTCATAGATTCATGCAGAGCATACCACGGTTACCTCCCTTGTTCTCATCAGTGACAGACCATTGGCTTCCTCCTCATATTTGAAGGTACTGGTCATACATCAAAGTATTGTTGTGGGGGTGTTTTTTCTTCCATGGTAGCCAGCAGACAGGTTAATTTGGGTTGCTTTTGCTCAGAAGCACCAAGATATCTAGGGTGAGTGTTAGGATTAGCATTATGGATGTCACTTGTCTGGGGAAAATTGCTTAGTTTTATGCTCGTTGTCTTCCTAGGGATGAACCTTACCCCTGTTGGTTTTTGAATATTCCCTTTTAAAGACCATTCTTCCCTATGCTAAAATAAGAGTCTATACACTGTGTTTCACAACATGCATGGTGATCACTTCCGGCCCAAAATTTTTGGAACATGGAAGCTGAGTACTGGCTCTTTACAGAATAAAAGCACCAGATGTATTTCTAAGATGTAGTTGAGATAATGTATTTCTAAAAGAGAATACATTCCTAGAAACAGAGCTTTCTAGTCTGAGAAGTGCTGCAGCTGTTTCATTCTGGCTTTGCTCTATGAACTTGTCAAAGGACAGAGGTATGCCTAGATCTAGTTGTGACAGCCTTGACATCTGTTGTTGTTGTTGGCTCACAGCAGTAGAAGAAAAATTATGTAGGAACGAGAAGCAAGCATAAGCCCACGATGAAGACACGAACACTGAGTCACTTTTTCCAGATACCTAATTCAGGTTCTTAATTTTGGTTGTTTTTTTTTTTTTTCCTTAGTCGGTGGAAGACTCTGATCAAGTGTTTCCAGAAATGCAACCTTTGGGGTGGTTCTGTCAGTTCACTGGGCAAAACCTTGAGTCTTTGTGTGGTGGCACTGGAGATTTAGCTGGCACTGTTCACAGTTCACATTGTCCTGAAAGCAGATCCTCTGGGAGCCATGCAGAAATACAGACCTGGTTTCATACGGATGTTCACCTTTTCTGGGAGCCTGGTAGCTAAACAGAAAATAGAAGTACCTTCCTGAGGTGCTAACTGAGGTGGGAGCTCTGTGGCAGTAAATCCCTGTCCTGAGTAGCCTATACTGAACATGAATATTTGACATCTAAGGGACTGAGATACACAGATTGCATTCCAAAACTTTTGTTTGCTTATATGACCCTGCCAATGCAGGGTTTAGTGAATTATCAGGATCTGGTGAGTCAGCAGGAAAATTTTGGATTCTCTGCAATTTTGGTCCAGTGCCTCCTTTTCCATGTGATTATACCAAATTTAATAGAAAACAACCCCTCTCTCCCCTCTGTAGCCCACACCCCAGCAACCCCATATCCCTAAAAACCTAGCCTCCGAGTATCTTGAAACCCCATGGTGGCTGGCTCTTTAATGTGGCATATTTGTCTGAAAGCTACTTTCGTCTCTGTGTGATATGGTGAGGTACAAGGAGCAGGAATGATTAGAAACTGCTGTTTCCCCCAAGCAGTTTTGCTGTGTTGTTTTCATTTAGTGTTCTTTTAATAATGAATGAGAAAAGAGTGAAATTGATAAGACTGTATAGGAGTAAAGATTTCTTCTATGTATGGAAATTACTGCAACAGAATGGAATTTCAACAGTCTTAGGAAACCAACTATTAAGCCAGTCTAAAGAATTCTCTTTAACAGTCTTTTATTAAATTAGCCTGTTGAATTCTGTCAGGTTTTTTGCCCTTTCATAATGTCATAGGATTTCCTGATAGAGGGCTGGACCTGGTTTTGCTCCCCCCTCCCCCCCCCCCCCCCCCGCCCCCAATTGTGTCTACAGTTCAAGTGAATAAAATCTGAAGCATTGTGATGCTTGCTTTCCCTGTAGCATTTCTCAGAACAATGTTCTTTATTGATAGAAGAGCCTGATTCTTCCCCCCTGTTGTGGTTGAAAATTTTCTGGAACAAACCTTTTACAAAGGAAAACAAGTCTGATCAAAACATTTTGAAGGAAATATGTTAAGTGAGAGTGATGACTGTGAATGCCTCCTTGATCTTTTGACAAAATAATGTTTTCTTCCTCTGTTTTAGTCATGCAGGACTTGGCTTTCCTGGTCGGCAACTGGGGTCTCGGTGCTGGAGGGTGCCTCTATGGAAGGGAGCTGTCTACTGCACCTGGATTTCAATCATCCTGGTCTCCCTTTTCTTCTCAAACCATAAGTGAACTTCTATGAACCATTTAATGTCTTCATTGCTCAAGTGGTCTTTTACTTGTGCCCTGTGTGTGTCCCACTGCAGGCTGCCTGCAACAGCAGGCACTCAGCCACATCCTGAAAATACAAGAAGGTCGAGGGATGCTAATGTGACATTTAACAGTGCACATTAGCGACAACTGACATTTTATTGGTGGAGGTCTCTTAAAGAGGGCAGTTTAAGAAGAATCCGGAAGTGAACATACAGTTATAATTTAAAAAATAAGTACACGTCCATTTTGTGATAGTTTTTGTCAGTAAGCCATTCCTGCAGAGACTTCAGTATTAGTGAATTTGTGGCAGTCATATAGATAAAGGGAAAAGGAAGCAAAAAATACTCCAGCTTTTATTGAAGACCACTGCAATTCTGAAATTTATGACTAGTTTCATCTGGCAAGACAAATAGTCTATCTTCTGCTTTCAGTCATTGTGTAAAATTAGTTTGATTAATAAGAGGGAAAGTGGTCAGGCAATGATGTTACTTTAACTGTTAAGCAGTAGCCTGCTAGACTTGGAAGATATTTATGTTTTCAGGATGGAATGTAATATGGCACTGCTGGAGACTGCAAGGACATTATCCCAGTCCAAAGTCTGATTTGTGTGATTGTTGAAATGACCTGAATTCTCCTTGTAGCTGTGCCCATTTTCTTTTGTCATTTACCTATTCTGAGATATAAGTGGAAGAATTCTATGAATAAATGATCATTCATATCTCACTTTCAAGTCAAGACAACCCACCTAAGAAGAAAAAAAAGAGGCTTTGTTAAATACCTGCGTAAACAGGCTGATGTCCTTGCTTCTGTTTTTTAGCACCTCACTGAGGAAGGTTGATTTGCTGATGTGTTTTTGAAGCATGCCATTCATCAAACCACACCATCCTAGCAGGCAGAGCAGCTACACTCCAAGCGAATATGAAGATGGGGAATGGTAACAGGAGGAAATATCATGGCTCATACGTTGTCAAAGGAGAAATCATCTTCCCCATCCCTTTAAAAGGACCTTAAGCGTGTAAAATTCAACCACAGGCAAAAACACCAGGAAGGTCCCACTTAAAAACGCTGGATCCAATTTATTCAGCAGGCACATGTTTTCAGGAAGGATTAGGAGGGAAAAAATGGAGAGGAAATGAGAAACACCCTTGTCAAGGTCAGATGTAAAGCAGAAGGGCTTTGCTTGTTTCATATCAGAGTGTGGGGGAGAATGGCAGGCCCTAGAAAATGATATCACTTTCTAATTGTGCTTGTGGCCCCCCAAACCACAGCCCACAATCAGGGAGGGAAAGTAACTGTCAGGCAAATCTGCCTTATTAAAAAGTCAGCATGTGACAGCAAGACACCCACAGATGGTATGTTATTAGAGGACTTTTGTTTGCTTTAGTGTTGGGGCTTTTTTATTTCTCTTAAAAGTTGGCAGCTGTGGGCATCTTTCAGCAGGTGACAGAAAATGTAGCCTGTCTGTTCAATAAAACACACCACATTCACTTGGCTCGTGTGGTGTCACTCCAGAGTCCACTTAATCATGCATGTTCCAGCACTGAAATGAAGTGTGATGGAAATTGCCTTCTGCCTTCAGTGTTCCTGCTAGCACCACCATTGTAACAATTAGTCCTGTAGATGTCCCAAAAGCACAACCCCATGTCCACTTCCTTAATAATTTCAATGACATGCTGAGAGCGTCTAGGAGGAAATGGAGAGCTGCATCAACTTCAAAAAGCTGGTTGTTGTAGAGGGACGTAGGCAAAAAGCACATCCCACCAGCATGCAACGCATCTTCAAGGATGCAGAGATAGGGAAACATTCAGTAGTTAGTTAGTAGTTAGTGGAGACCTTTGAAAGCTGGAGAAGAAGAGGACAAGGAGTTCTCTTTTTTCTCTTTAGGGAGAAACTTCTGTGCAGAGCTGCCAGAGCAGACTTGGGTCTGATGGACTTTCGGGAACTGGAGATCTTTGGAAATACAGACATGAGCTGCTCACAGTTGTATCTGAGTTTCTCTCTGTCCAGCTTATACCTCTGTGCAATGGGCATGGAGAGTGACTAACAGTACCTGTTGGCTGGGGTTAGCTGGGTACCAAGTGTAGCTTCAACCACCCCTCTGAAGGTTTAATGATTCCTAGGTCTTTCCCTGGCTTTTCTGAATCACAGAATCACTAAGGTTGGAAAAGACCTGTAAGATCATCTAGTCCAACCATCAACCAACACCACCATGCCCATTAAACCATGTCCCACAATGCCTCGTCCACACGTCCCTTGAACAATGGAGCGACCTTCATGGTCTGTGAGCTGAAAGGGATTTTGTGGTGGGAATTGATATTGGTGTATAATTAGGCTAACTAGTGCTAGCCAAAAAAAAAAAAAAAAAAATTAGGAAAGGGAAAGGTTTGCTTTGTGATAGGTGTTTCTCACAATGATTAGTGGATCCTGTTCTCATTAGAGAGTATGTGGAGAAGAGCTGGGAAACGTATGAATTTTACACTACTGAAAAGCCATGTTCATGTGCATGGTAGGCTGAGAGAAAAGTTTAGAAACATTAGAGATTTAATAACCCATGTCTCAGTGTTGTGGTAAATTTAAAAAAAATATGTGGGGAGGTATATCTACCTAATAAATGAAGGTGGGCATACTTGATGGGCATCTCAAGTAGGAGGGACACAGTGGACAAAGTCCTTTTTACTTAAAGTAGAAGTTGGTAAACGTTGTTTACTTCATTTATCCTCAGTTACACTACTGCCTTTTTTGTAGTTTGGCCAGCCCCAGCAGGTTTCAGGCCCTGCACAAATCCAAAACTGGCTTAAAATCACAAAGCTTATAATAATAATATGTCTTGAGTGGTTTTATTTGCTTTCTGAACCACCGGACTGCAGATAGGTTGTGTCTTCCAGCTTGATCTTGTGAGATAGAAGACATGCATATACACACACATTCCTTTTATGCATAAAAGGGGAAGACTGAAGATTTTTTGTTATTGCTTTAGTCCACTTGCTCAGGCTATGAGGAAATACACTAAGCCTCCATAATAAACCCGTCTGAAGGCTGTGTTTTACACCCGCATGTGTTTCTGTGACAACGAATGGCATCCTGGAGTCAGGATGCCCCTGTTTATGCCTGGTATTGTATACTTGAATAGCAGTTTTGTTTACTTTTATAGGAATATACATTTGCAGTTGCTTTCATGCTGGAAATAAAAAAAGGTAATTCAGAGATTAGTAACAAAAATTTACTCCTCCTTTGGTTTCCCAAGGTTTTACCTTTCTTTTTTCTGCCTAAATCTTCAACTGTGAAATCTATTTAATATATTGCATGTCCTAAGGACACAGTAAAAATTTATAAGCCAGCCAAATAGCTACTCATTCCAAGTAATGTCAAATAAGCCCATCTAGTCTAATTTTGAGACCCTTTCTTCTCTTTACATTTTTTGAGGTGAGAGGTCTAAAAAGAGTGAGATTTCAAAAATGGTGTTTTTCAAAAGTAAAAGTTTGAGACACTTTTTTTTTGGCAATACTTCTGTAAAATTTACCTAATTAATTTTTTAAATGCTAACTAAAGAAGCCCCCAGTTTTCAGGAAGAAAATATAGTTGCTCTTAACTAGTGCTAAATCCTGTTCAGTAAAATACTGTGTATATAAAAGACACATGGTAAAGTTTAAGGAATAAAACGTAACAAATAGGAAAATTGGGAAAGCATGGACTTTAAATACTGATATCAGAAGTAGTTTGAATGTTTTCTTCAGAGTGGGCTCTGATTTTTGCTTGAGTGACTGTGTACTGACCCTAGTTTTACAAAGGGTCTTGCATATATAAATGCAAGAACATTGCTGTGGAACCTCTACATGCAATTCATGAGAATGGTAGTCCAGATTACTGCTTAGTATCCGAACATGACAACTAATGATGTTCATGCTAACAGTGCTTCAGTGGACCACGCCACCTGCCCATGAGCTGATGGAACAAGCCAATGGCTCCACTATATAGCCATTTCCAGCTTGGTCAATCTAAGGCCATGCTAAAACCGCCATGCCCAACACAGTGCACGGAAAGGAGTTGTTTGGAAGAACTGAAGAAGCCAGGTCAAGTTAAAAAGAGCAATGTTGCCTGATCCCTGTCTTGTCTGTAGGTATTGTGGAGGACTTAATCTGATTTCACCACTAGCTACTATTACCACATTGAGTTAAGTAAGATCTATTGTCAGAAATAATGGTTGGCTTCAAAATTTCTATTGACATCACCTGGTGCAGCTCTGCTGCAACATGAAGTTAAAGAAAGTGAGTACAAAGCATTTCCCAGGGCGCATTTCACTGACTAGGTTATATGACATAGGAAAAAAATACCATCTAAACAAAGTAAAATCTATTGGGCTGTAACTTGGCTTTATACTTCTGCTTAGACAGGAAAAACCTCTGAAAACTAAGTTGAAACTGTTTTATGATTTGATCTTTAACAGCTTGCCCTCCATATGGAAAAACTTTAGAATTTGACTGGAAAATTTAACCCTTTTTGAAGACCTTTAAAAATTTATCGGAAAACTTGCCTTGGTCGGTATTTTTACACAGCAAATTTTAGAAATAAGGGAGAAGGGTTGTTGCTAAATTCTAATATTTGGACCGGCAGTTATTGTAAATAGCACAGCTACATCAAAATTAACATAGCTGTCTGGATTTACACCATGTAAGAATATGACCTGAAAAGATTAGAAAGTGGCTAGTATGTAGAGAATTCCACTAGTTTCATCCCTGTCAAATGCTAACAGGTTTGTCCCAAATGCTGGCTTGCTTATTTCCCATTATGGTTATGTATCTGCAAGCTACTCTGCACAGAGCTTCTTTTTTAGTTTTGCTTCCAAAGGAAATAAGACATGTGCAATTGCATTGTCTGTCTATTTTGGAAAGAGGATGAAAGGGGAAAGGCAGACAAATAGCATTTGAGCTTGGAGGCTGATTTCAGCCAAACTTGCAAAAGAGGTAGAGGCATGCAGCCTTAGAGAAACTGGCAGCTGACTGAAGAGATGCCCCAGTGAGATGGGCTAGCAGGTAAAAAGCATTTGACAGCAGCTGAGGTCGGCACCGAGCACACATGCAGAGGACAGCCATGCAGTACGCGCAGTGCTCCAATTCAGCCAAAGTGCAGGCTGTCCCCGGTGCTACAAAGGATGTCATATGGGGTGTCAGGGGTGAAGGGACTTCAGAAGAATGTAGAAATTGGAAAATCAGGATTTTTCGGTTTCTGCTGCCAATGAAACATCTTGCACCTTTTTTTTTTTCTTTTTTTTGAGAAGAACTAAGCACTTCTGATAAGCAGTGAATAGGGTTTGTTCCTGTCCCACATGGATGCCATACTGTTTCTTTTGAAAACCAAGGCAGGACCAAGCTAAACATAAATGATTCAAATATGTTTGATCTTCCATTGTTTAACCTACAAGCCACAGCTTTCTAACTTCGGTCCACCATAAAACAAATGGAAAAAAATTGGAACAAGAGGAAGCCTTTGGCTGTCTTTCAGATCAGGATGAAATCCATGCCTGGATGGCTTCTGAGCCTCCCCAGCTTTTGTTAGTTTACACTGATCTGTTTTGAATGTTATATTTTCTTAAATGTTTTCAAGCCATTATATCATTCTCTATTTGCACTTTACTCCAGTCACTCCTAAATCTGTTCCAATCAAGTCAAGTATATATGTCCAAAGAAAACACATTTTTAAGATGGAATATGGCATTGATCGTATTTAGATACATACTTCAGTTTTCACACACAAGTAGTCCCACTGAGTTTGAGGCTTTTGCAAAATTTGGTGTCTTTAATAACTTTGCACAATTAAGGCCAAGAAAGGAGGGACCTCTGGACTCACAGCTCTGTCTTATGCTCTGTATGAGGCTTTCAGCAAGTCACTTCACCTCTGTTGTCTTCCATTTCCAAACATTAAAATATCAGCTACTTATCATGCTAGATATTAGCGACTTGAAAATTGTTAGCATTATTCTAATGCTTAGAAACAGAGCATTCAACACTGCACTGGGGAAAGGTTACAAGTGCATAGGCATGTTGTGACTGAGAAAACCCAGGGAAAGAGGACAGCCTGAAGTGAGAGAGTAAAACCAGGAGAACAGTAAAACTAAGTGGAAGGTGTTGAAAAGAGCAAGTAATGTTATATGTGTTTAAAAAAACCCCAACAAATAAAAGGGAAGGATAGCAGAAAGTTTGTTCATCTTGAGAGATAGATTTCTGAAAACCTAAACCGGAGTGACTTCAGGTGGCAATATAACCCTTTATTTACTTTCATGTGTAAATTTTACTGATATGTAATCTTTTGTTAACCATGTAAGATGATGTAGTAAACACCAAAAACTATTTGCATAATGACTAACAGCAGAAGTACTGTTTTTCTCAGATGTTTATCTGTTAGTTTAGAAAAAAAAAGATACAGATTTTGGGGGAGCTGCAATAAAATTTCTCATTGTACTTGAATATTAACCAAGTCCATTCATACTCATGTTTTGGAGAGTGACTGATGCATAAAGCAGAAAATGGTAATATATTTATATGAAATACTAGTCCCAGGTTTTTTAATGCCTCTCTTACTGTGTATCTCCAATGGAGTCCTACCTTCAGCTTTAGGATTTCTTTTATCACTTTTCTCTCCTAAAAAGTCAAGTCAGGAGTCCTAAGATAATGCTGTCCTGCTCCCATTTTCGCCCCTGATCTGGGAGTATGAAGTCATGTGGAGCCCACTGATATAAACTGGAACAGCTGTTCTACTCTTTCATGAAAAAACACTCATTTTCCATTGCAGCCTACTCCCTTCCTTTTTTTCCTTTTGAAGAAAGACCGCGGGTTATTTTTCTTTGGCACCATTGTTGTGAGTCTGGACATCGTGGATAATACCTACTGGTTAGTTTAAAAGTAATCTCAAAATCAAAACGGTTAGTCCAAAAGAGAGCAGAGAATGTTTTTCATTGTCTTCTGCAGGTGAAGATATACTTCCCTGTTGCTAAACTTCAGCCTTACTGCTGTTCTTGGTATCATCTTACCGACCCAAAAGGCTTAGTTTGAGCTTTTTTTAAGGCAGTCTTCCTTTATAAAGGTTGATTCAAAAAATCATGGGAATCTTTTCATGATCATAGAAAGATCACCTTGATCTTTTTATGGATTTCAAATCATGTATCATACGGAAAATACAGGTTAGCTTTTAAACTAAGCTGAAGTTCTTTTTGATCTTTATTATCTGTGTTGAATAGAGACACTTTGCTAAGTGAGAGAATGCACAGAAGCTGCCCTATTTCACAGAGGAGTGGGAGGACTCCCAGCATGAAGATAGATGGCAACTCTGACAACCTACGTTTTCAGTTCTCTTAGGGACACTTTCTAGTTACCCTTTGCAGAAAAAAAATTGCAAAGCTACTGCTAATACTACTATGCTACTGATATGCATACTAATAAGCATTGAATTGTTCAGAGAAATGATGCAGGTTCGCAGTTAAAGTTTTAGGCCAATTTCCAGATATGCTCAAGTGTCCTTTGGCAACCCAAGGTCAGTTTGGCATGAGACATCTACCAAATCACAACAGAGGAGAGGTGGAGAAGAAAGAGGAAATCAAAGACCTTCCTTACTCACATGCCCTTGGGACCACCCAGACCGAGTTATGAGGTCAGCTGAGGTACCTCAGCAGTAAGGTTTGTGGTTACTTATCAGTAAAACACACACTTGGGTTTCACTTATTTCTTTTGCAATTTGAAGATTTCACAGGGATGAGATAACTGAAGTGCCAGAACCTTTTTACAGTAAAGCAGAAGTCACTACAGCTAACCTGCTCTTTCATTTGAGTGTGGAGAGAGAGCCCACATTGGTGTAACATGCACCAAGAAACAAGAAAATAGGTAAACATTAAGAACAGTTTAAACTGGAGTGAATATTGCTGTAACCGTCCTTACACACACACATCCTTTCATCCAGCCCTCTGTTAAATTCTTATGAATGAATTGAAGCATTTAAGATTTTCTGGGTTTATTGGGTCAAAGCCAATCTGTTGTGCATGAGAATGTAAGTGGATAAGGAGCTATTTGTGTGACTAATCCCTAGAAATGGATTGATCTTTTGTGATGAGCTCTCGCAGTTTCAGTGAAATGAAGTGTTAAGTAGGATGCAGGTCACTACAACAGGAAGGGAAGTATTGCAGTCTGTCCTGCATTTGAAGTCTGGACTGTGACAAGGGTATGATTTCCCCAGCATGGAAGTAAGGTTGGCGGAGCGACTTCAATACTGTGCTCACCTTAGCAGTGCTTACCTGCAGGCATTCAGATGGGAAGTATTCAGTGCTGGTCTTTCAGCCCTATTAAGTGAGAAAGTTCCCATTAAGAAGTAGTGGTTAGATTTCTGCTTCCCATGATGCCAGAGGAGCAGGAGAAGGCATGTGAGTATGGACCAAATATCTCCAGTGCTTCCACATCAAGGAAATAATTTTCTGAGCTGTAAAGGACATCATTCTTTTTCTGCTCATGATGCCTGTTTCATGGAAGACTACACCTCCTGACACTCTGCAGCTGTAGACTCTAGAAAATGTGTGGCAGTACAGGATCTTCCAAAAGCTGTGATTTTTAGGAAAAAGTTAAAATAGAAAAATAAATGACTCATCCTTGCTATAATGAGTAACACTCTCAAAAAGATGCTTCTGTGTGTGTGTGTGAGCAGAGGGGACCCCAGAGATCAGACTGTGATTTATTAGGAAGACATATTGAAAAATCCTCACCTTATAGTGAAATTTTCCTGTGTGTCATCTTGACTATATTATGGTTTAAGGGTATAATACCTCAGTACCTTGGATTTCCTCCTAGGTTAAATTCACATTTGCAGGTGAGCTCAAAAACCTTTTGCGGAGGGCTTGGGTAATGTCTGTATTCTGCTTAAACATTACCTGTTTTTTGGGTTTGAGCTGAATGTAAACCTTCTCTGTGTCTCATGCTGACTGTGTGTGCAGAGCTACATTTTAGACTACATACAAAAAATGGACCACACTTTAAAAACAGGGCTTTGTGATCAAGTGCCTGTATAGTAAGTTAATAATGTAAGTTTAAGATTAATGAAAACTGGTCCAGCAACTGATTTTCCTGGGGGCAGGGGGGGGCGGGGGGGTAATGCCAGCTATATTATTTTTCTAATATACATCTTTTGCAAAAAACAGGTGATAATAAAACTCTCAGAGACGGTCCTTAAAAACTCAGCATGTTTTCTCTGTATGTGTGTGCATAAATGTACATTTTAACAGTGGAATGAAAGAAAAGCATACATCTTTTCAGTCAATAGAGAAGCAAAAGAGTTTTAAAAAGGCCAGGATCTGACATGACAATGCAGAGGTAACTGAAAACAGTGTTTCCCCCTCTTCAAACAACAAGTGTTGCAAAACAGCTGCCCAAAACTCCAGATGTTCCAGTCCCTCCCTCACCAGCTTCAATGAAACATGACATGTAAACAGTACAGTACACTGTCTACAGAAATAAAATAGATGAGGAATGTCTAAGTGTGTGCCTGAAGAGCTTTGTCAGGGCATGAGAGGGATGGATGGGAACACCCTCACCAAAGTTTCCGTTCCTTTCCCCTTTTCTCCCTCTCCGTCTGCCAATTTGTATTTCATAACATGATGAGTTACAGAAGGTTGTGAACCAGCACGGCGTGGCCTTACCTCATACCCCTGTGAGAAGGCAGAACGCAAAAGCTGTGTGCCTAATTCCCCAAGTACAGCGTGGGTCATAACCTGTTATTGTTGTTTGGTTGTAGTGGTGCCAGAACAGACATTTTTCTTGTCTGGATTCCAGTAATATATCTCACAGCTTGCTCTTTCTTTTCATTACTTGGCTAGCCTGTCTTCTCAGCTTACATTTTCCCCAGTACTGTCGGTCGCTCCGTTGGCTGCTAGACGGTTGAAATCCGTTGCAGTCATTCCCCTCATGATGATGTGGGAGAATATAACCCTGTGGCTGGGGAATTACTGTATGTGAATAGTAGAGGGAAAGAATTACACATGCTTTGTGAAAAGCTGACCATTGGCTCACACACTGTTGCTATTTCTCCAGAACTTTCCCCTTGCTGTCCCTACACAATCCTGAGGAAAAAAAAAAAGACAAGACAGAGTTTTCCAGGATTCTTTCCTGGTGAAATCGCCCTGACTCTAGATGGAAAAGTGGCAGGGTGGGAGAGCAACTCCATGTGTGGACTGATCAGATGTGAGGGCTCATCCCTGCTTTGCTGCTGTGGCAGACCTAGACCCATTCTGGTCCTTCTCACAGTCTGGATTTGTTTCTGTAGAGAAGCTGAAAAAGAGTAAATGGTAGAATGTATATTTTTCCAGGTGATTACACACCTATTAACCCACCTTGTATGATATTCGATGCATGTTGCTAGGAAGAGATGTGGTGAAAGGATGTGAAACCTTGCAAGAAAAGAGGTGTCTTATGCAAAAATAGTTACTTTCTCTTAATATTTAGATATTCTCCTGGTTTTGTGCTATCAGTTAGAACCACTAGGTGTTCATGTATGGTGCCAGGCAACTTTAACCTGGAAAAAAAAGAGGAAAGGACTGGGTCCCTTTTAAAAAAGCTGTTCTTTAGTGATGTTATTGACTCTTTTAGAGGAGTGGAATTCAATTGCAGAGTGTAAGAAAAGTTTGCAACCTCTGAGTTTGGCCAAGTCTTACCAGATGCATAGATCTCATTCCAGTCCTCTCTGCAGATGTAAACTGCACCCCAGTTGTAGGTATGGCATGAAACACAAGAGATTATCTGTTTCATGTCTCTTCAACGAGACAAAAGTGAAGTCATGTCTTGAAATACAGCTTGATTTAATTTTGAAACATGGCCTTTGCTTTTTGGGATAGCAGATGAAGTTTCCAGTAGTTGATCACAGATCTAACAATTTTTAATTTGTTTCTTTACGTCTCATCTACTGAATTCAATAGAGTGAAAGAGAAACTCAGCTTCATTGACTTAACACTCCCCACAAATACTTGAAATGTTTTACCTGTGGACAAAATGTTGAACAGTGAGAAAGGTATACCATAGGGATTCAGTGTCGAGACTATTTTTTAAAGTATTTGTGATTGTTTCAGCCAGCTCCTCCACATCCTGTGCTCTTAAGTGGTGACATGTCAGGCTGGAAGTCCAGCAGTGCCTGGATGCAGTGCCGGCCGTATCAGCTCTCAGGGATAAGAGAAGAGCAGGTCTAAATGGAAGTAGCTGTTCTGTAACAGCCTTGGGGAGCTCCAAGGGAGACAGGAGCAGCGAGTTTGTCAGTGCAGAAGGGAGAATTCTGCCACTGGGCTTCCTGAAGGAGTTGGATGAAGGAAGAAGTAAAGAGTTTGTGAGGAGAGTGACACTGTTGCTTATCCTCCCCCTGACCAGCATCATGTTTGTAGATAATACGTTTGTGCAGTAGCCTATCTGTGCACTCCAGTCTAGGAGACAAGAGCAAACGTAATTCAAATTCTCAAAAGAAAACATAAAAATTCAGCCTATATAGTTATACTGTGACAAACTGAACGGCTAATGGAACAGCTTAGGACTGCCTGCCTGCATTTTTTCTTCTGTCTTAATTTGAAGATAGAGATCTCAGTTGAGAAAAAAAAAATTAAGAGATTTTACCAGAGCCTGAAAATAACATCATTCATGGATAAAAATGATTTACATCGATGTGACAGACACAGTGTTGAAGATTCTGGCCTAGATACTAATTTCCGGGAAAGCTGGAAAATTAAAGAGGCAAACCAGTATCATGTCCAATTTTTTTTATAAATGATTTTTGAGATGCTTAAGCCAAGATCTGAAAGGCACTGTACGGACACAAAGCTCATCTCCAGGAAAGTTAGAAGTCTAGATAAACAGACATACAGTCAGCTGTAGATGCCCAATGGAGAAGCAATTTGCTTAAGAATAAAATAGATCAGTAGTAAAACTCAGAGAAGAAAATCAGGTGTCCTAACTCCCTTAGGTAAATGATAACACTGACTCCCCTGCTCCAAGGTCAAAAAAACATATTTTCATCTTGTCTTTGTCACATTGTTGGAAGAGTCTAGAAAAGGATGTTGATCATTTGGAAACAGTTTGGAGGAGGCCAATGAGAACAAACTGGAAAATGTATCTGATGAGAGAGAGCTACAAAAACAGAAGTTATTTAGTCTGCAAGATGGATAGTAAAGGGGAAATAGAGCAATACTCTAATGTATGAAAGCCTGCTGCAAAGAGGAGGGAAATTATCTGCAGTTCTTTCTATTACAGATGTTGAGAAGAAGTAGGAGGAAGTAAGACTCAGGTTCAACATGAGAAAGGACATTCTCATGGTAAGGATGAAGAGCAGATCTAGGGACTGACTGGACTGGGAGTCATACTGTCTCTACCTACTGGAAATGCTTTAAAATTCCTTAGGCTGTCAGGAATGATGGGAATCATTGGTCTTTCCTTGCAGCAGCTGCATACATTAGATGACTCCTTAAGGTCCCTTCCATCCCATCATCTATGTAGTGAAGCCCTTAGTAAGAGAAGTTTTGCCTGTTGCATTTTAAAACCCTTTGAGATTCCTAGACAGAATATGCTCTAGAGTAACAACACAGTAGTGGTTATTATTGTGTACCTGTGCATATGTAATATTATGTATATGTATGACCAGGAGATGGGAAAGTGAACTCTTCTAGTGACAGTTCGACAACCAAGGAGCTGATCTCATCATCTTCCCCTGTTGCCTGTCTGTGGAAGTCACCTGGTGTCACACCTCACAGTATTTAGAGGGCAATAAAGAGGGTGAGAGCGCAGCATTATTCCTTGGCACACAGGCAGGGGTTACCTTGTGCACAACATGGGCATCCGACATATGTCCCTATTTCATGATCCAGGGAGATGATGGTCAGCAGGGCACAGCCAGCAGACCTGGCATTGTCTTGCAGCACCTTAAAATTTCTTTGCGGTATATGAAACTTTAAGGCTTAATACCAATTTATTTTCCCTGTTGGGTAATTCTTTCCTGCATGTGTAGGATGTCAGTGGCTGGCATTTCCTCCTGACACTGCTATGTTTTCCCCCTCTGCAAAGGCATTCTGTAACTTCTGCTTCATTTCTGCTCGTGTATTTGGCTTGAAGTGTCAACAAAAGCTAACCAGGAGTTCAGGCCTGCTGTTTCAGGTGGCTGTGTTGGTGCCCATTCATAACAACCAGTCTGCCTGGATTATGTCTTTTGGTCCTGACCACCCCGTTTGATGCAGGTAGGTTTTCTGCTCTGCATTGAAGAGGATGAATTGCAAGGGATTCTCTGCTTTTTCCGGGGGGGGGGGGGGGGGGGAGACTCAGAGGAACAAGGTCGTCCTTCTAGTTAGTACTCCTTATTTCCTCATTTCTGTGGTTGTGTGACATCTTTTATCTTTAACTCCTCGAGTTGCATAGGACTGAAGAGATACAGCTTCATCTCAGTTTCCATGCCTTCTTTCACCAAGGGGTCAGGGGCCTGGGAGAAATCAAAGACTAATAGCAGGAACGTTTTCAAAGCTTCACACACATTAAGGACAGCTGGTGAAGTAAGAGAGGCAAACAGGGGAAGGCAATGTTTAGTGAGGGCTTCTATCCCATTACTGAAAAATAAATACGGTTTATTCCTCCGCTGTGGAAGACACTCATGAAAACAGATTCATTATTCCTTGTGGACACTCTACCTTGCTCCATTCACTTCAGAGGAGTTACATTGATTTATGCTCATAACAGGTTTGCCCCACAAATATAAGAATGATCAGGTAATATCATTTTGTTGTACTCCTTGCATTCATAGAGCATAGGTTTGCAGCCAGATGACCAGAAGCAGAAGACTTCATGATGAAAAAGGCATTTCAATGTGTAGAAGAACTGAACTTGAGCTTCACGACAAGTATTATACTAAATAAGGGGAATGTTGCTGCAGGTGTCTAGAACAAAGAATAAATAAAGGTTTGCACTCCATGCTGTATGAACTAAAGCTTGTGAAATATTACACCATTAGGGAGAGATTTGCCTGCTTTGATTCATTAACTTCCCTTTAAGGCGCTTCATTTCCCCTCCCAATCATCTGTCAGTTATTTTTTTGCCACAACACCCCTTGAAGTGTGGAAGTGCTTCAGCTCCAGGTCTGGCTCTTGCCCTCTCTTCTCTTCTGTCTGTGACCTTAGGACTTCAACACTATTTTCTTTCCTGAGTCAGGAAGAAGGGGGCAGCTGGCTAGGACCTTGCACTCATTGCTGTTTTTCCACCTACAATATGTTTGCTTTTCTTTTCTAGCTGAAGTTTTACCTTGCTCCCTTCAGTCACTCATTCTTTGGCATGTATATATATAGTGGGCTCAGTTCTCCACTTACTTAGCATGTGAACAACATCATCGGCTTCAGAGGGGTTTATGGTTTTAATGGAGAAGACAGCTTGATTCAGTTCTTGTGCTTGCAGACAAACGTTCTACCAACCTCAGCGGGAGTGAGTTGCCACAGGTCATGAAAGTCCTGTAGGAATATAAGTTTGCTGATGTCATGTTAAAATGATTAAAAAAGAAAGAGGAAAAAACCCAGAAATCCAGACTGGACAAATCTGTGAGCGTGGTTGCTGGAAGGGAGAAGGGAGGGGTGAACAGCTGCAATCCCCTTCCTTTGCATCATAAGCAGGCTGTGACAGTGTAATTCTTTTATCACTTTTTTTACTGTATACTTTTTTCCTCATCTTCCTGAAGCTGGATTTAGATTCCTGGCTGGCAAGACAATGATTAGGCCAGATGAAATCTAGGTGTGATAAAGGAGAATGCCAAGGCTTTCTAAAATGAAAAAGAAGATCCTGCTGTGTGTTGGATTGAATTTCTTTATTTGGTACTCTAGTTCAGAGTTAGTTCGGGAAGGTGCATAGCAGACTGCCATTCATCAGTTTCTATCTGCAGATACGTAGTTGTAGTTCTGCTAATTCAGAAGAATTTCTTCACCAAATGGAACATACAGAGATAGCTTAAGATGTCTAGGAATATACTGCAGTTTTAGCTAGGTCTCCATTGTGGACTGCTGTTTTCGGACACAAGCACATAAATTCCTGTAAAAGTCCATCCTGCTAGTTGCTACTCACTCTGACCCTAGTCCAGTAAAGCACTTAAACACATGCTTAACTTAGATATGTTGATCTTACTGTGTTTCCTCGCATGCTTAATATGAAGCACATGCTTAATAGCTTTGCTGGAGCGGGCTCAGGATGCTTTGCAGCTTGCACAATGGGACCCATCACTCACACAGATAATCATAAGGGTTTGAAAGCCTTCACAAATTAGCAACTAGTGATTTACTACAACAGCTAATAGCTATTGTTTCTCTTGAAACTAAGGAAAAGAAATCCATTTTTGATCAGAGTTCTCTTTGTAAGGTCACTTCTTTTGGCTCCAGCTTGTCAAAGCATTCACTATTAGCCCCCATCTAAAAAAGATGTTGTTAGTCAGTGGCATAGCAGGGCCATGAAATAGACCTGTGCATGGACAGCAAACAGGGTCATTTTTTCTGTGGGTTGTGTAGATTGACCTGTCTGTCTTTAATTTACTTTTGGAATTGTCCCGGAACTGCTTTGTGGTTTACAATCCAGTATCCAGATGATATTCCCAGACATGTAAAAGTTATTAATGTAAAGTTAGCAAGGATCTTCAGGGAAGCCTCACTGAGTCCAACTAAGCTGTGTTCCCAAACCTGCTGCTCTCCTGCCTGTGCCCGCAAGCATGCACACATGCATAATTAGACATCTCATTATATGAGATTCTTTTTACTTAATAACCGGAAAGGGGATGTATGCATCTAGCTGGGATCAACACATCTGAACACGTTGGCCTTCTGGTACATGTTGTGTGACAGAATCTGCTGCTGCCTTTGTGGTTGCCCTGTTCCCTAGTCAGATGCATTGCTAAAGGAAGAAAGGTATGTCGTAGAAATTTCTGGCTAGTGTTAGGGTAAAGTGAGAGTAAGCATTATTTAGTAATATTGAACTGGAGCCCTGGCTTTAATCTTCTGCTAAACTATCCTTTTTCCATATAACCTAGATTACTTAAATCTGCATTTCATAATACAGATATGGCTTTGCCATACTTTTTCTGTGATTGAGCTGCTTCTGCCATCACACCATACCCACTTACTGCTCTGATTATGCATTACCTGGAATTTTCCAAACCTTATTTGGGTCTTTCTCACGCCATCCACAAAGTCCTTGGCTCACCCCCAGAAATTGACATTGACTAGATGTGGATTAGTTCAACAGAAATTCTGGATGGCCAGGGCAGCTGGAACACATGTGTATTCAACTCTTCATGTTCATATTTTACTTACATTAATATATTTTCTACATATATAAATTTGTGGAGAACAAATAGAAGCCATTCTGGATCAGCAATCCTAGAAATGGGAAACTGCAATGGCAAGCCCTTATTCCTGCATTTAAAATGCATTTTGAAAACTGAAACCTGCGTGCATTTTAGTTTTGTGACTGTACCTGTGTAAGAACCCATTGTTTCATTTTTCTCTTAGTTTTTCACCTCATTAGCCATTATTAGAAAGACTCTGTCAGCTCTGTATAGTTTTTCTTAAATTTGCAGTGGGCACACACAATGTTTTCTGAGGGATTCTGCAGAAGCTAGCAGCTGCAGATGTGCTAGAGATTTCCCCTTCACTAAAAAGTGCTCTGGCATCAGATTATAGGCAGGACATAACCCTGCCTGAAGGCAAGCTATAGGCACCCCGACCGGGTTTGGACATCCACCCCATGGTTCAGACCTGTCGGCCGGAGTTGCTGTGTAACTCAGGAGAGAGAGCTTTATCCAGTCACCGTTGCACTGTTTGACTGAGCTTGCTCACCTTCCACGGAAGCTTTTAGCCTTGACTGAAGGCTTTGAGAGACAAGTGACCTGCCGTTCCGCTGAAGCAATTTTTGTGAGCGGATAACCTTGCTCACTGGCAAAACCATTTGCTTCTGTCCTGATGGAAGCTATTTGGTTTCAGCTTGTGACTGTTGCTTCACATTATGGGATGGATAAGGACCATAGTCAGTTGGTTTTTCACTCTCCATGGAGA
Organism: Gavia stellata; assembly: GCF_030936135.1. Lineage (NCBI taxonomy): Eukaryota > Metazoa > Chordata > Aves > Gaviiformes > Gaviidae > Gavia > Gavia stellata. The sequence continues at coordinate 77,266,415 of NC_082637.1, forward strand.
TTATTGTATTGAACATGCTGTTAAAGTACTCTTAACTGCTGGCAAAGTGTGATGAAGAAGCTGAAAGAAGTAGCTCATGCATCTGGGCATATCAACAGACAAAGCATGTCAAGTAATATTATAAAATTAACATCAGACACTCAGAAGTTATTGACAGAGGTGTCTTGTCCTTAGCATTTGTAGGATTACGTGCAATGACGTTTTTCTTTTACCAGCATTGGATTTTGACTGCTGCACGATACTTTCATGTCCTATGTGCAGGGTTTCCCACACTCAGAGCAGAGTGGGGAACAGGCAGAAAACTGTTTGCCCCAGTCAGTTAGAAGAGTTAGAGATGGTCTGAGCAAAAGACATTTCATGGTTAGTGCCTTTGTCCCAGGTGCCATGGAGCCGTCCCATACCGCTGCACTGGCCAGCAGCTTCTGCAACAGCAGTGGGAAGGTGGAAGAGAGAAAGTCCTCCTGCAAAAAGAGCGGCTTCCTGGCTGTGGGGCTTTGAAGCATGAGGGACGTGCCCAGCCCACCATCCTCCAGCACCAGGTGCCAAAAGGCAGCAGTGTGGGAGCGGAAACCCAGACCACAGCCCGGAGCACGAAGCCCACCCGTGTCCCTGCTCCGGTGTGAATGCAGCTAACCTCCTCGTGCATCAGCCGGCGAAGAGCCAAGCAGGGGCAAGGGGATCCCCGGTTCCCAATCCAGTTGCAAAGTGCCCTTTTAGTGACTGGGAGAGCAATCCCACAAGGGCAAGTGTCAGCTGCAGCCTGGTGAGTATGGGGTCTCCATTCCCTCTTCCCCACTGGATGCCATTGCTCTGACAGGAAAACTGTGTAAGTAAATGGGTATTTGAGGTTCGATCCAACTGTGCTGCCAAGCTTGCATGTTGGGAAGATCCCTAGGTGCCCTGCAGGGCACCTCACTGGTGGTCAGTGTGCGTAAGGATGCTTAGCTATACACACAGACTAAGCATGATGCATCTGGCCTGTGGATGTCAGAAAGCTGTTCTGAAATCCTACTACGCTGAAACTTCTTCACTAAAGTGCCCTTCCAACCCTGCTCTAACTTAATTTTTGTTTTTAAACAACCTCCATCACCAAAGAAAAGAAGTTATGGGAGTAAAATGTTGAACTAACACTTTATGGTTTTCATTTTCTGCACATAAGTAACACATTTTAAAGCTTTTCCTTTTGTGTGGCATAATTACAGCTGATCATTAATACAGTTTTTTGGGGTTTTTTTAAATGTTTTCTGCTTTTGATCTCACAGGAGGCAACTATTGTTTGGTTTTCTTTTATTAATTTGTTTTGGCTTGGCTTAGTGAGGAGGCTGGCATGCTTTCAAAGACTCCTAACAGGTATTTGACATAAGGTGCTGTCACTTGTGCTTTTAAGTTGTCCTAGTCTGCAGAAATAATTAACATTACCTCGTCATCCTTCAGTGTTCAGTTTATTAATATCAGAATGTGGTGTTTTGTTCAGACCTGTGAGGTTTTTCTTGTGTTACATGCCAGTGCAGGTGGGGAGTGCAGACACAGCACTGGTACCAGCTCATTAGAAAGACCAGGGGAAACGCCAGTCCCGGACACCTAATCAGTGGAAAAACGGGGGCTCAGATGAGCTGGTAATTCGCTGTGTTAAGCAAGGGGATGCAGAAGGGTTTCTGCCAGGAAGAGAGCAAATTCTGGAGGGTTTCAGTGAGCGATGGAGGGTGGGCTCGTGGGGGGAAATGTGTGTGCCTCCCTCTGCTCAGCCCTTGGAGCAGGGCAGGAAGCTATTGATGGGGCACTTGGAGCTTGCATCTGGAAACAACATGTTTCAAAGGGTTTATAAATCTTGTGCTCAGCAACAAAAAAAGGGGGAGGAGTGGGAGGGAGTGACCACAGGGGGCCGTGGCGGGGAAGGGTAACAGAAAAGACAAGAGGTACTTTGTGGGATGCTCTGCAGGCCCTTGTCTGTGCTGAAGAAGAAAGCTGTACCATGTAGGATACCAGCGAGTGCTTCCATCCCCCTTCACGCAGCCGATTTTGAAGCTCATTATAGCTGCGCTGCCAGCGAGGATCCTCCACTCAATAGGTAACCCTGCCAGCTGCCAGCCACGTGCTTTCCCTTCGGCTGTTCATCTGTTTGAAGCTCCTGATGTAGAGGTTTCTGCCTCCCGTGCAAAAGACCTTACATTCATATTCGATTCACAGCCTGCAACCAGAAGATGTTACACAAACGAAGCGATGACAGTGTAGCACCAAATATTTTTCTGGGCTGCAGAACTTAGTGAAGTTACCCAGCACCTTGTGGTGATGTTGAATTCGTACATCCAGATGGGAAGTCATCACTGAATGTGCATTATTGATGGGAAGCATTTTGTGCTCTGTTTCTCGTTAGCGTATACAGTCTCTGCAAATGATACTTAATATTAACATTCACAGCCCACAGGTATCTCAGGCACCTATTTTTTTCCCTAAATGACTCTGCTGATGTCACTAAGCTACAGGCACAGAGCTCTTGTATTCTTGATGCCTGTTGTTACAGCAGCCTAACAAGGTCTACTTGCAATGTCTTAATGTTGTGCAAGAGTTCACTGCTTAAATGACTGATGAATCAAAATGCACCTTTTGCAAGCAGTTAAAACCTAGGATCTTTCTGTAACTCTTCCGCGACTGGCAGCTCCAGAGTCAATTCAAGCCCTAGGTGAACTGATGGACCCTCTGGAGATTCCTGGCTCTTTCTGCTGACCATAGAGGGAGCCAGGCAAGACTCAGGTGCTCGCCTAAGTGAGCATCTACACTGAGTAAACATCTACTTCCCCATCTACAGTGGGATGGGGCAAGCCTAGATTTTAGTCTGTCAGAGAGGTGACAAAAAACAAGTCTGCTTCTACGGAGATTGTTAGGCCACAATAGCAGGAGCATGTTTCTGAGCCCCTAGCAAAGGCAACCTATTTAATGAGAATACTTTGCAGTTTCTCTATTTAGGAACTATGCCTCCCCACATCCGGATAGGGAAACAGTCTTAATTACACAATGTCATAAGTCAGCTAGTTACACATCCTTGAAAATGACACTTTCTGTTTTCCATAGTCCTCCAGCTTAGAAGGACTATTATTTTGAGGACACAATCACCTCCAGCAATGAGAGGTTTGTCATCCTTGGAGTAGTTCTAAAGGCAAATTTTAGCCTAGTAGATACCATATCCCTGGGTTTCCTCTGCTGAATGAGGATATATCTCCCTACAGAGAATGCTTCTGGGTGACTGACTTATTTTTAGTCCAGGCTCTGACTGCTCCTCTGGAAGGACTGTCTCTCCCCACAGACTAGAGAGAGACAGCCACTGTTAGCTTTGTTCAATACCTCTGTTGTAACACCAGGAAACAAATACAACCCAGAATGTCTGAACCTCTTGGGCACACAGGATTCATCGCTTTACTCATATTTCTCTCCTCCCTATTGAAAACACAGTGTGATGGTAGGTCTGTTACAGTACATTAGCCGATGCACAATACGCAGAATACAGAGTCATGTCAAAGAAACACTTCTACCAAAGCATGAGAATCTCATTTCAGCCCTGAGGTCACAGCCAGGGCATGGTCAGGATTTACAGCCCAATTGTTGTCCAAATACAACTTAGTCTCACTCATGAATTTACCTGTTGGGCAGAATAGCACATTCCTATACATTTTCCCTAAGGTCTAATTACTTCTAAATTAATTAATTTTTAAAAACGCTTCTGGGTTTGAGCTTATTTGTAGTATTAGGTATACAGATACAGGTACTGCATATGGATATATGTTTATACATACATATACACACACACACACTTTTATGTTTTGGACATCTCAGGGAGTGGTAGAAAATAAAGCTGCAGCAAAGACTAGCGCTGATAAGTGTCCTGGGCTGGGGTTTCTGCTTGTGTGTTAAGAGGCCATCTCTATCCCTGAACTATCCTATGCATGCTGGAATCATCTCAAAGATGAGGAGAGCTCTGGCTTAAAGGAAGACTTTTTTAACATCTTGGGTGAGGAAAAAACAGGGGAAAAGATGTGATTAATTATTTTATATGTGCTAGTTATTCACAATATTTGTGAATATTTATTGTTCTGGAGCATTTTGTAAAGCCACACTTTAAAGCCAAATGGAACACCACAGAAATGCTGGCTTGAAACACCAAATTTATTGTATGTCTCCAATTCCGTATGACATCTGCTTCATTTATCACTGAAAAACCTCTTCCATCCTAAATTCAAGTTCTCCAAATTCATTCTAGGCACAAACTTAAGCTGATTTCTTTCTCTTCTGTTGGTCACTCAGGCATAGAGTCAAAAGAATTAGCTTTGACCTCTTGTGTCTTTCCTAAAGCCTATGTAACCCTTTATGCTTCCAAGAATGGGTTGAAAAAAGGAAAGAGACTTGAATAAGGAAAAATCTGGTAAAAGAGAAGCAAAAGAAAAATGAAATCACATTGGAGGTCTTATTTGGGTTTGGAGCTTTTGGAGTTTGGTTGTGTTTGGGGTTTTTTTGTTTGTTTCATGGGAGTTTAAAGCAGAGGGAGAGAAAGACAGCATTAAAAGTGTGGAAATCTTGTCACTGCTGGAGAAACAGATAAATAACAGGAAAGATAAGCACTGCAGTAGAAAAGAGAAAGTTGAGTAGCATGGAGAAATTTAACACTGTGAGAAGAGAATTAAAAGATACAGAAAAGACAAATCACCCATTTAGACCTTTTTTAACTGACCACAGAACTCAGGCAGGTTGTTATGGTGAAGCCCTTCTCCATCACCTCCAGTTAGTGCAGCCTGCTGGAACTGCTTATTTTTATGTAGTGGCGGTATCTATATGGCCCTGAGCATCTAAATGCTTATGGCATATGGAAAACCGGCTAACAGTAAGAGTCTCTCTCTTTCTTGGGCTTATGAGACAAGTAACTTGATGCATGATATGAAAGGTTAGGTTTTCTTAAATTCTGTTGATGGTGTGAATTCCCTTTTATGGCATGAGAGTCCTTACTTTGTCAGGACAATACAGTAACAAGCAATCCTGTGCCAAGTTTAGTACTTCTTGTCAAGGCTTTTCTGATCTGTGTTACTTCATCCTCTTTTTTAGACATTAAGGCTTTTCTAGATGTGGAGTCTACTAGGCTCCAATCAAAGCTGACACAGGTGTTCTGCACCATGTTTGTGATTAGATTCATCTTCAGATGCCAAAATTCCTCTTTGCTCAGCAACACCAGAAATAATTATTTGCTTCAATCCCTGATTACGTGGATTCTGGTTTTTTTCATGTGTACCTCAGTGGTCAAAACTCAGGGCAGAACCTGCCTGCAAGCAGCCTTTTCAGTCTGCATTTTACAAAGCAAAGAATTCCAAGGAAAATGTACTATCAGGGAGCCACTTCTTTTTTCTTTCTTTTTTTCCCCCAAAATCTCACACAAGGACAATTCTACATCCACTCTGGCAAAAAGGACAGCCAACATGGATGATTCTTTTTTGTCAGATTCATCATTTCAGAAGGACTCAATGCCAGCTCAGGTAGGACTCAGTGGCTGTTTTTCAGTACTGGTCAGGAAACTCAAGAAGTGCTTCAGAGATCTGCTGAGTGAAGGCAGACTTGCATGCTTAGGGAAGACCGGGTAAAGGAGAGGCTGCAACTCACTCCAGGCCAGTGCTTCAGGCTCCTGGGGCCTTGTTGAGGACAATCATCGTCAGTGGGAGTTCTTGGCCAGTTTTCAAATGTCAGTCCTAAGATGATGGTGATGACTGGGTCTTCTGGCATATGTCCAGTTGTGCACATACATATTTACTTAGAAGTAATTTTTTTGTGTAAACAAAACCTGTCCAGGACTATTCTTTTGAAAGTAAGCTGTGTACAAGAACAGAAAGGAAAACCCCAGCTCAGTAAACCAGAAAACAGCACAGAACTCATTCTGAATGCGTTTCACCACCCTTCAGCCTATTAAGAATTTAAAACTTTATGGGGCTTTGCAAGACAAAACAATGACATAAACCCTTGCCATCCTTTCCAAACAGAATGTTGCTTATTAGCTGAGGACAATAGGATCAAAGATTAAAAGCAAAGCCTTTGCCCAGTGTAAGAATGAGTGATTGTATACTTCCCATTGAAAGACTTTTGAGGAGGCTTGCTTCTCCATAGAAATGTTTTTGAACAGGGCGTTTTTCACTGGGGTAGCTGTAGAGCTTTGATTCATTTTTGCAAGAAGTTAACAAAATGGACAGAAAAACAGAACTAAACTGGTAGCTGCTGTCCGTCTTTGTTAATGCCTGATATCAAATTTGTTATCACATTGCATACCTAGACCTGCATATGACAAAGCATGGCCTGCAGATATTCAGAACTGGGTTGAAATAAAGCAGTTAAGAATAAATGTTTTGTTTTCTCTTTAATACAAACCAAGAAAAGGTGGGGGAGATTTTCCTACGTGCCTGAAGCCTCAAATCTGCGAACAGCATTGATTTAGGCTGAGATGGTTGCAGCAGTTCCTGCCCCAGCTGTCCACCCACATGTGCCACTCCGCTACTGAGGCAGCTCAGCTGCTTGTGCAAACAGCTGCACTACCCATGGCAGCACAGACCTTTAAAGTGAGTGGAAATCCGTGCTGATTTACCTTCACGTGCCGGCCTGTAAACCATGGCAGAGCGTCGACTGCTCCGTAAACAGCTGTGTTTTCTCTGGGGTGGCTGCCTGTCTTGAAGAGAGTGATGGGAGCTATTCTAGCCATCCTGACACATAAGGCAGACCCTGAAGTTGGAAGTCGTTAAAGGTCTTTGGGCCACTTCACCTTTTAGAGTCTTGGTTTTTTAGAAATTAGAAGCTTCCACCACATTAAGAAGTAGTGAAATTTAAGCCTGTGTGGCTCCATGAAAAATCTTTATAAGAACCTAAGTTAGACTGAAAATCACTTGGGTGGAGACTTACAGATGTTGTTTTTGTAAATGAGGCTTAGGTTCCTGAGATCCGACTGTACTTTGACAGACCGTGGATTCAGCTGTACTATGTTAAATTCAATTGACTAAGAATTTACTTCAAAATTTATTCATGGCTTTAAAATAAAAATGAAGATTCAGATTAAGTTATTTTTTCAACTGTTTATCTTCTTCTGTGTGTCAGAAAGAATCTCAACGTTTTACTTTTTTCATTTGGGAAAAGATGTTTTGGAGAATATTTGTAAACTCTATCTGCAGCATAAGACAGTGGTTCTATTATTTATTATTTTTTTTTAGTTGGGTAGACTTCAGCTTAACTTTGACCAGAGAGAAGCAAGTAGATCTGCCAAAGAAAATTCTACTCTCAGCAGCATAATAACACTTGAGTCAGTAAAACAATACTATCAAAAAATACTTCAGAATCACTAATAAATGAATATTTTTCTCTGTGTTTTATTTCACTACTGTGATTTATAGTTAGCTCTACCATGTAAAAGACCTCATCAAAATGTCAGGCATCTAAGAATGTCAGGCTTCCCTGCTACTATCTTTCATCAAAAAATTGAACTGAGATTTAGAAATCATTCCCTGAAATGAATGGTGGAATTGGACCAAATATGCTTTCCCTTCTGCTGATTTCAACAGTGGTTCCTACCTTGTTATTACATATGTTGCTTGTTATTTCTTTCTTCACAAATCCTTTCAGAAGCTTTACATTATATTACTTGCATATATGATTTCATGGAGTCACCTCAAATGGGTACCACTGACTTAAAAGTCCCAGCCCAATTTTGAAAATAAGCGTATTTGAACATATAAGAAGAAAGCAGTATACCACCCACCTAAGAAAAAAGAGAAAGAACAAAATAAAAAGAGAACAGGCAAGTGTGAGAACTAAAGGCACTAAAAATAAGATCAGAGGAATACCGGGGCAGAACTTTGACAAGTTACTGCCCTGAACTGTCATCTCCCTTCCTCTGCTGGGAGTTACTGCATTTAGCGTCCACTCAGCAAAAAAGAATGCATGTCTCAGCCAATTCAATACAAAATCCCGTGTCTTATTTTAAAAAGCCCATAAAAATGGATTTTCACTACTACGCCAGATTTTGTTCTAAAGAGGCTCAGGGTGTGACTTGAATTTCCTTCTGCCGACATGGTGGGGTGGTGAAGGAGGAGAGAGGACTGCGAGCTGTACTGAAGAGGCAAGGGACATTGGTTGGAGTGCTCACTTCTTAAAGACTCGATCGCAGTTTGCCACAGTGTGCCAGGGCTCATCTCAAGCCATGCTGTGACACACTAGGCAGTCTCTTGCTAAAACTGTGGGGGTCTCAGCACCTTTTTTTGCTGACTGCAAGGATTCATTAACCTTGTTGCAGGGTTTCTGCCATTGATTGGAAGAGTATGTTCCCACAAATGTACCCTGGTTGCTGAATTTAGAAGAGATGAGTGATGGTGCATCTCCAGCAAGATCAGTGTTAAGGTTCATGGAGACGCATGCATAAGCACTGGTGAATACTGCATTGTCTTCTGGCAGTGAACATGCATCAGGGGAAGTGTAGACGGGTTACCATGATGAAAATTGAGTCTCCAGGCCTCCTTCTCGCTGAACAATATCTCAGCCACCTGGGGTAAGTGAGTCAAGGAATCTGGGAAGGCCTGACAGCTATTCATTGCAACCATCCAGACAGCTTCCAAATTTTGCTATTGATGTCCAGGGAGGGAATTTCCACTGTCATTTGCTAACAGGAAGCAAAAAAGGTCTCTTCCCACCCCACAAAAGTCCCTTTGATCTTTAAAAGGCAACACATCTGGTTGAACCACAAGTGACTTCTCAGTTGGTGTAGGTCAGCAGCTCACAGGCTGCAGCCAGTCAACCCCATTTCTCTGGGGCAGGTGTTTTGGCCAGTGCCTGGGGTTAGGAGAGCACGAGGTGGCAGGACTCACTCTCTCTGATGCTATTGCTTACCTTCTTTCACGTGGGATGGTGCCTGGGAGTGCCCTGGATCCTATGTCTCTTGATGCCTGCGCTGTTCATGTCTAGAGCATCAGTAATCACCTTGCACAGCTGCGGGTAATGCCAAGTTTTTGGCCAGCCATCAGGCGCTACTGGTCTTTTTCAATCATCACTGTGCTATGCAGGTATTCCAAGGTTTGTAACAGCATTGAAGAAGAAGGTGATTAATAACACACATCAGCAATCCCTCGTAAAGAAGAGGACCAGCTATAACCTTTGCCCCCAAATTAAGGGGAAAGTTCTAGCCTTCTTCTAAGTTGGAAACTAGTCAATAAAATAAATCCTTAAGAATCTTACTCCTTCCCTACTTAATTCCCCTGTCTAGATTTGCTGAACGATAGCTTGATAATTTACTGCCTACCCACTCATTACTCTTTTTCTTTTTCCTAACACTCAATAGTGAAGTATTTATGATCTTCAGACTCTCCTTCCCCCAACATCCTTATTCATTTTTACATAAGTTAGTTAGTTACTAAACCTTTCTCATCATGTCTTCCAGCTGGAAAGAACAGTCAAGCCTGTAGGGCTGGTCTCTTTGCAAAACTAGCTCCCCTCGAACTAGCTATTTCCTTGCATTATCTGCAACGTTCAGTTTTCAGAAAACAAAGTGAATTTACATGGGTCAGCTTTGTCAGTTATAGCCTTACGTTTGGGGTGTCACAGCAGTGTGGAGATACAGGCTAAGATTCACTGGGGGTAAGACAAATGCATGATGAATAAGCCTGCTTGTCATGAATGCTCTAGAGCATTTAGCTTATCTCTTGAACAAGGAGACATTGATTGTGAACCCTGAAGAGATTGTAGAAGTTCATTTCAGTTGAACTGAGCCCAAAATATTTTTGCTCCATTGAAGTATTTTGGTTTCAGGAAAATGTACTTTGCCAGTGCTCCTAGAGAAGCTATGAAAAGGAAAATGCTATCAAAATTTTGGTAAAGCCCAGTTTTCTTGTATACGTTGTGTAGCTGATATTTAATAACTTTTGAGCAGATTCATCCCACTTTGTTTATAGAAAATATATAGGAAAAGTATTATTTTAAATCTATTCATTATCAATAGTTGCCCATCACATGACTTCTCTGAATAAGTCACATGTTGCAAATCATATCAGACATCGTCTTTATGTGTGCTACTGCCTACGTAAGTGACAGGGAGCTGGGTCTGTTTCCGGACTGATTCACAAACTTTGTATATGTAGGAATGACAAATAGCCAGTAGCGAATAATGGTAACTTGTTTGCTCAGAAGTGTCAGTCCTGGACACTCTTGTAAGTAGAAATCACAATATTTCTGTATGTGTAAAGAAAAACAAAAATGGCTGCATGGTGTCATGAGATGGATTTTACAAACGTATTTTTAAGTACAATTGTAGAGATTAAAAAATACCCAGTGATTAAGGCAACAGCTTGCTTTGTGAGCAAAGCTGTTGTAATTACTGTTCCCCCCCTAGCTTCCTGCGCTGCTTCAAGGAACTTGTTAACTTCTCCTTGAGTCAAAAGCATCCTTTATCTTCAGTGGATCCAGGTTTCTTCTCTGTCTCCTACATCAATGTCACCCCCGACGAATAAAACGGTGATAATACTTGTCAACGGTGATAATACTTGTCAACCTCACAGGAAGTTTGGGAGGCAAAATACTTCAAAAAATTGATATGGGCTTTTATATGCCATGTACCTTAGATTGATTATTCGACAGACTCTATTCATTACAACAAAATAAGGAATATTCCTGGAGCATTTGATACCTGCAAGTAAGTTTGGACAAAAAAAAACCCTCGAAGTAGCTGAAACAGATGTTTTGACCTCAGTTGTCATTAGGCAACTGCTCTTAATCTGCAGTATATGTGAGCTTAGAATTTCTTCAGTCGAGGGTAAGACACTTTCCTTCTCGTGCTTATTGAAGGGTGAGAGCATCCTCACAGATGGCTAACATGAAGCTACAGACACAGTATAAGTTTGTATACCAACTTATTTTGCAATAATCATCTGTAAATCCAAGTCCAATGCTCCACTTCTAGGTGAGTAGGGCTCCAAGATCTGGTCTTAAATAAGAGAGGTCCATGGTCTTTGAAACTCAAACAGCTTCTGCTGTGTTCTCCTCCCCTGTGCATTTCTGTTGTTGGACTTTTGGACACCTAGGCTGAGATGAATGTCACTGACAAAAAAGTTACTTGCTAGTCTCTGTGTGACATTTGCCAGCATGGCTTAAAAAAATAAAACTCTCAGGACTGTGTGACTGGGAAGAAATCATGCATGAGTTAAGTTTACACAGCATGACTCGCATTACTCCTAAGCTCCATGAGTATTACCTGTATTTGGGGATGCCACAGTAAAATTCTTGAATGAAGAAAGCAAGCACCATTCAAGCCAACAGCTATAATTTCACACTTGTTGACTGGGCACCCATAGCAGGACATGTTTGTTGCCTGGACATTTCATTGTCACAGCACTTTCTTTTTCCCCATTTCTTTCACTTGCCTGCCCTGCCTCCTGTGCTCCCTCAGCCTGGTTTATTTGATTTATTGCGAAGTCACTGGGGAAGCTCAAGTTACAGCTTTGAAGTAAGCAGTGACTTCAGGGTCCTTGGCATGCACACACTTCCCCTGTCTAAGCCACATCAGGCGTTGCCCACTCTCAAAGAGGCCCTTCTTCTGAGTAAGGGAACAGACTTTTGTAGCTCTTGATCTTTACAAATGAACTGTGGGCCATACATCAGGCTTCAGGTTTTCATCTATGTGGTTTTTTTGCATTTTCTGGTGCAAGGCATGCATAGCTATGTTAGTTTACTTTAAAGTTTGCGAATTATCAGTGAGAAAAGTGAAAAAAACCAAAACACCAGAGCTATCAATAGCTGAATTTTATGCCTTTACACAAAGTTGTCTAATAAACATCCTAAGCAATAATAAAAAGAATTATATTATACAAAGCAGTGAATAAGATCCTGCTTTGGAAATTTTTCTTACATATTAACAGGCACATTTATTTTCAAATTTGCAAGTGTGTCTTTCCAATAACATAGTTTCCTTATTCAGTTGCCATGTGAGTGTTTTATTGGATTCCACTGTCAGAAAACCAAAAGAAAGAAGCACAAGCCTTGTAAAGTACTTAGATACACAAATCATCAGAGTGACATTACAAGAGATTTGCACAACATTGGACAGCAAGCATAGAATTACCATCATAACACATTTTTCCTGTGGCAAAGCGGTTATTTTGGCATAATTTTTTTTTTTTTCTATCTGCATCCATAAGCAAACGGTGGTCAAGTCTTGATAAACTTATTCACAATAAGTCATATACAAGATTGTTTTGTTGTCACTTCAGGTCCTATATGTGAATACTTCTTTCAACCATATAAGTATATACAGGTTTTATTTGCAAATGTAAATTCTGTCTTACTCTGAAGAAAGGTGTTGTAGGTTGTTTGTTTGTTTTTAGGAGTTTGAGATAGATAAACTTGCTTCATAACCTTTCTAACTCATTGGAAATGAACTTGACATTACTCTCTGGAAACGTTCCCTTGAACACTCAAAAACCTAATTTTTGAGATTTTCCAACTCTTTGTTACAGCAATCAAGATGTTTTAGATGACAAAATTATCTCTGCTGATGCTCTTCACAAAAGCAGAAGCACGATTAGTACCGCTTTGTTCCAGTTAGTCCAGAGACCATGTGATACATGAAGCAGCTGTAGGTTTGATTTATAACCAGCTTCCAAGCTGGGCCGGAGTCTGTGCTGAGAAGAGATGGAAACAGTGGAAATGCATCAGGTTGCAAGAAACATACTCTGCTTTCCAAGTATAAATCCTTAACCTTAGTGCAGTTTAATTTAATAACTTTTCTTCGATAAATTGTCAGTGATATACAACTAAATTGCCTGCCTCTATATAGGTTTGAATATAAAAATGTTAAGCTTTTCTTAATTGAAAAATATGAAAAATTTGGAAAATACTTACAAACATGTTGGATAAGATTCGCCACTTCTAGCCAAATCATCAGTGCTTCCTTGAGTATTTGTTTCTTGTGGTGTACAAAATGCTTAAGGAATGCCAGAAATAGCAACATCTGACAAGAACGCTTGAAAGTGCGAAATCTGAAGGATACTTTCCTGCTGTTCAGGGTGCTTGAACTTGAGGCAAGGCCTTAGAAAACTCTGCTGAATTCAGCAGGCAGTTTGTTCTGAGCCTCAACAAGCATGTCTGGCAGGAACTAGCCCACTGTCCAGCTTGTATGTTGCTACTCTGCTCTGCCTATGGGATACTTTGCCTAAAATGTGCTTTACGAATGCCCACCTTTCTGGTTATTTGAATCTGCCAGGAAATACTTAGCAATTAGGAAATTTGTTGCTGACAACTTGACATAATGCTGAAGCAAGCATTTTGCTATGCAGTGTATGATGCTCCCTTTAGGTTAACATTAGTCAAATAGCAATAAGCCTGTGTGGAAAAGTCCAGGTAGCTCAGGTTTAGAAAGAAGGTTGTTGTGTCCCAGATCCTCTTTTTATTTTAAAATAGACAGGCAGTGCAGGGACAAATGTGGTATTGACTTCAGGAGAACGTTTCTGACAGAAACCTGCTGAGCATCTGGCCTCCAGGACAAAAATCGAATTGATGCACACATACCCCCATGCCCACGGCGCTCTGGTGCGCAAAGCTATCGCTTTCAGAGACAAGCCTCTGGGAATCAGTTTCTGAGCCAGTAAAGGTTATTCATGCCCCGCTCCTTTAATTATTGAAATACAGCCCAGCTGTGTGTCTGCAGGACCCATTCCAAACTAGTACAGGAAATTATGAAATGGGCCACGTAACTCCTCTGCGCAGTAGTTTGAATGACCCTGCTAATTTCAGTGTCTATGGAACCTCTTGCATTTCCTCTGCTGTTTTCAGGATCTGCACAGGCACTGGTAAGTTATAGGTGGGAACTAGCTAGTATGGCAAGCTAAAATGTAAAAGAACTAGAAATAAAGCACTTGGTTACCAGGATGTGATGAAGGCAAGAATAATGAAGACTGGTGCGATAGCTTTTGTATGTCTTCAAGATAGGTTTAACCCTGGAAAATACTATTTTTCTCAAAAACAAGTTATGAGTCTACTGTTAGTGTCCATCAAGCCCTATGGTTGATATTATATTGAAAGCCAATGAAGATGAACATGTGGTCCTGTTTGACCTTCAAAGTCTATGAATTTCTGAACTGTCTTTTGTAGCAAGTGGTTCTATTATTAAACCAATTCTAATTATTTAAAATTATCTTCTCAGGTGAATAATATTTGCTTATGTGTGAACCCATGAAACAAAACTATCTCCTGATGTGTCCAACCTGATGCTGCAATACTGCTCTCTCAGTGCCTTTCAGGGTTGCTATCGAGGGCAGACAGAAGGAAACCCGTGGGCTGCTTTTACTACAGCTGCCCAGCTTGGATCCCTGTGCCAAAAAGCTTGTAAGACAGAAGCTCTTTTTACGGAGGGAAACACGTGGTATTAATGAGATGTGCAGTAATGCATTTTCAATTCCAAAGTTATCCCAGAGAGAGGTGCTTCAAGGATTAATGGAAAGCAAAACACTGGTTATCTTGTTAAAATTTCATTTACAGTACTTCTTATCAGGACTTACAAATATGAAAGTTATTTATGTTTCTAGGACGTGTGATATTTCATTCCGTGGAGTGGTTGTACTTGAAAAATTTGCCTGCTGAGGTAAAAAACAAAGGCTAAGAAAGAGAAGAAAACCTCTTGATTTAATGACCTGGACTTCATCCTCAATGACTGGGTAGGGTTGAGAAGAGGCAAGAAGGATTGTTCCTTTAGTTGAAAGGAAAGCACTAGTTAGTTCATTTGATTTAACCCTGCATTTCTTGAGTGCTCCAGAATAGTTCCACAAGTCAGATGGGTCAGCCAGAAGAAGAATAAAAGAAGCACACAACTGACCTGCCTCTCATTTTCCCTGTTGTTTTCATGGGCAATCTCATATCCCATGTAATACCAGCTAAGAGAACATCTCAAAGCATGCCCCAAAGCCTTAACAAATCAGCAGAGGACTATTTTCCTTTGAGCCTTGCTGTTGGCCTCAGGCTTCAGTTTAGCAGAGGAAAGTATATAAGATGATTTTTTTGTAATTAAAGATTTTTACCAAGACTTTTTGACTTGACTCTTTTGGAAGTATACTACTGCTAGATGAGGAATGCAGGATGCTCTAAATATTCACCAGTCTTCTTTAAACGGTGTCCAAACGAGAAATCTGTCAAAAATCAACATTTTCATGCAGATGGAAACAGTTTTATTCTATGAGAAGACGCAGAGGCCCAAGGGCATTCTCAGTAACAGGAAAATTATTTGCAGTTGGTCAGACAATCTGTCTGACTCAGATAATCTACAGTTCATCGGGTCATTTGGTTGAAACTGAAGTCGAAGATGAGACACCCTGTTCAGATTAAATGAATTGAAATGATTTTGTGTGTGTGTGCACGGGCCTGCATCTGTGTTTGTGTGAGAATCTGGGATTATTTGCTGTATGTGTGCTAAGGTGTCTGCAAAGCTTTTGGACAGCAGCAAAGCAGACTCAGGAACAAAGCAGACATTTCATTCATCAATTTACTTTAAGGGAAAAAAAGACAAACTATTTCAGGAAAGAAGACACAGATGTTCTACATTAAAAACCAAGGGAATTGGGAGAAATATTCCTTTAGCAGATGGACCAGTATCAAAATACCCAGCAGACTGGTATCCAAATACCTACTGGTGAACGAAGTCACCAAATACCTCTCCTGAAAGAGGAGGAGAGATGTGTTTAGCATTCCCATTGTTGGTCGTCAGTGGCTTTCCAAGTGCTTTCTCAGTAGCAGGGCTGGGAGAGGAAAAACTTGCCTTGCCTTTGCTTGACTCTGGAAGTAAGAGGAGGAGAAATTTTCAATGGTTGTTTATACTGTCGGTGTAAACTGCATTTCCCCGGTGGAAACCCAAGCTGTGCTGTGTTAAGTTCTCTGCCAGTACAAGGTGGTAGACAATCCCTGTCCAGAGATTTTACTGCTAAATGAGAATTAAAAGCAAAGGGAGGGAAGGATCTTTGTCCCAGTTGCCGACCTCTGACTCTCTTGACCTGACACAGATTAACCAATGCCCTTGCCTACTTTGCGCAGGTGATGAGACGAAGAAAAGCGTAAATCCAGTCTAAATATCGTATTAGGCTAGGTAGGAAATCACTCTGCAAGACTGTTGCAGAGCAATCAGCAGAGCCGGCTTCTTCACCGAAAACAAATGATAGGGCATTCCCTCAGCAGCACCCCACGCCAAGCCACAGACCAGGGCTGGTGCTGGGGTTTGCCGCTGCCCTGATAGCAAATTGCACCACACTGCTGTGTGTGTGGGAAGAGGGCAAGTTCCTAACCTTCAGCCACGCTGAGCTTTTTTGCTCATCTCTCTCCTCTAGCCAGGCAGTCTCCTCGAACTGCTGCCTACAAAAAAGTTCAGCAAATCTGTAGTTAATGCCTACATGTGCTTCTGATTATCCCTCCTCCTCCTCCCCCCTCCACTGCAAACTGTGGCTTGTGTGCAGCTCAGAGAGAGCAGTCAGAGGAAGTAAAAGGGCTGTTTTAGGGAGCTGCTGATTTTCTGCAGTTGGCCCTGACTGTAAACAATAAAAAATTCTTCTAAGTATATAACTTGTATGTAAATTTACTGGGCATTTCTTCCTGGACAGGAGACCAGCAGCATCAGGAGAAAAAAGCATGGTCATAGCCACAGTGGCATCTCTTTAATCATCTCCTCCCATCCCTTAGTCCAAGAGCCATGAGAATTTAAGCCCCTGCCTGCAGACCACCGGCATGGGCGTCATCTGGGGGCTCAGCCCTGAGCCCGAGCATGCCCCCTCTTCTCACCCAAAGAACAGGGATTTTGCTTCACCACAGCATCAGGACACATCACTTTCATCATATCTTCAAAAATTCTTTAATATCTCTAGAGTTTTGCTTTATTTTCTCATGTGTACCTGTGTAGTCTCCACTTGACATTTTGTGAGACAGCCTGCTCTCCACTGCATGTTTGCAGGAGTCACTGCTACCCACAAGACACCTAAGTCCCAACTAACAAAAAGCTACATTTAAAGACAGAAGTGGCATGGTACTCATGCATAGGCTTTATGCTAGCTCTTTAGGAAGGGGTTTCTTCTCCCCAGGAAGGAAAATCAGCTTTGAAAATGAGGCAAGATTTGCCAAGAAAGCAAGATGGAAGGGAAATTATTCTGTGCTTAAAACAAGCACTTTGAGAGCTGGAACAACAGTCAGAAGACTGGTGGTGGTGTGTTTGTATGCCCTGTGTAATAAATTGCAAAACTGACAAAAAGCAGGTTAAAGGTCAGGAATGCCAAAACACCATTTCCAGTCCTCCCCTTCTGCCACATTGGGATCATGAGCTTGTGTTCAGGGAAATTAGTAGCTGGTCCTTATGTTGCAAGACCAGGGTCCAGGAAACATCCTTAATGGGCAGTCCCACCTCATCAGATAGGATTGCTTGGAGATAGCCTCCAACTGGAGCAGCACATCTCCTTCCAGCTGGATGGAAGCATTCCCCATGTTGAGAAGCACTTATTTCTATTATAACAGCATTTGATAGTATACTATAGAAATACTTGGAGGCTCAGCCAGCATAAGATCCTCACCATATTGTTTGCATGGATGGGAAGAGACTACCCTATGGTGTTTAAAGCCTTCATAAAAACAAGGCAAAATGCATTGGTCAGAGATCAGCAAACTCTTCTCATAATATGCTGATAGCAATGGTTTCACCTGGTATTTTGAGCAGAATTATAAGGAATGATATCAATGAGGATTCCTAATCCACATCATTAGTTTTCTGAATAGTATCATCCACCAACACCACAAGCTGCCTGGAAACTTCTCATCATTTTCCTTGAGAGAAAACAGCTGTTGAACGAAACGGAATTCTTTCTGTTATCATTCCTAAAAAAAAAAAAAGGCTGAAGTTTTGTTGTAAAATGAAATACCCAAATCAAATATTGTACTCGTTTACTCTGAAAATAAGGTTTGTCAGGCGTTTCATTTTTCTCTTGTTTATGACAGCAGAGGGGGAAGTCATTGCACATAATTTTTACAAAAGTAAGAATTTTTTAAAAGCTTTGGCTCTGTTCAGAATTATGCATTAACTTGTCTCTGCTAATTTTCAGAAAATACCCATCTGCAAGTAATGTGGAGCTTATGGCCTGTCTGTAGGGAAGAGATGGTGCGAACAGGAGCGATACGAGGGCGGACGTACCCCCCTCCACTGCTCGCCCCTGTGTTTGCAGTCCTAGCATGCAGTGCTTAGCCCTGCCTTGCTCAAACCTTGCCGTGCGCTGGAGCAGAGCTTCCAGACAGCCTCACAAAGGGCCCGCTGCAGCGTGTCCCCATCTGCTGTCGATTACTGCACGAGATGTGCCAGCCTCATGTTGTCAGGGGCCAGCACCCTGGTGCTTCTTCTGCTCAAAAATAATACCGGCCGATCTCCAAAGCTGGCAGCCATCCAGCCTCCAAGAGGGCTCGGAGCAGTATTTCATCTTTGAAGATACTGTAGGTCCGAAGATGGATCCTGGAGAATGGCACTGGAAAACTTGCTGGTTTCTGGTGGGCAGTCATTACGCGCAGAAGATCCCAGAGTTTATGGCATTATCAAACTGTGTTACAACATTAGAGGAATGAAGATAAAAGGCGAGTTGGCCCACATATCTGAAGTCTACCTGCAGTTTGGCAATGTATTTTAAAGAGCCCACGTACACCATGTGCAAGCCATTTAACATCAGCTGGAGTTATTTGGCAGCAAGGAATGGAAGGAAGAGGAAAAGGAATATTTCCAGCTTTGGAAAAATTATCTCTAATTACCTGGTTTGAGCCAAATGATCAAGGATAGGAAACATTAATATGTAGGGGAAAGTCTTAGAGAGTTGCTTAAACAGTTATATTTACTTGATGGGGACTGGCAGTCATTCAAAGTTTGAGAAAATGTGTAGTGGTGGCTGATTACGTTATCAGTTGAGTGAGAACCTGGAGCATAATGGGCTCAACCCGTCTAATTTAAAACACAGTCCGCCTTGTTTGGGACACTGACCTGCCTATGCCTGTGCCTGTTTTTGTTGTTGATTAATTGCAAACAATGACTGGCTTTGCATACAGCAACTGGAAATTGCACAGATACAAGCAGATTACATTGACTTTGCTCCTTGAATTCCTGGCTCCCCGTGGTGACCACGGTAGCGCTTGTCAGCAGCACAATTCTGAGGTTCTCCCTAGCTCCGCAGAGCCGAGAGAAAATTAATACTGGAGAGGTCAGGTTACAACAACAAATGAACATTCAAATTCTGTTAAATAGAAGAAGCCAGATCATTAAGAAAGACAGGCTGCTGTATTTAGTCTGAGGATGACATAAGTAGTCAGTGCAGCATTTCATCTGTTAAACGCTGCCTTCATTTACATTACTGCTATAATTTTCTTTTTTCAGCAGTAGGTACATCAGTTTTGGTAGTGTTACTGTTGGCAGAGATCTGTCAAATTTAAATACAAAAGCCTCTGGTCATCCCAATATTAGAGTTGGCACAATCCAGCTGTTTATATACCATAAAGCAAGATGGGGAAATCTCAAATGTAAATTTTCAATAGCCATTAGGCCCTTGGAGCTTGGAAGAATTTGACACCTTATGCTATATCAGCACAGAACTTCCAAATAAGAGCAGTTTCAAGCCTTGAGCGCCATCAGGGAAAGCCCAGCTGGTGAAGACGCAGCACACTTTGTGTGGCATGATCTCCAGCAACTCATGTTGACCTCATTTTTAATATTTGTATTTCCAGTCATGTCCAACTTGTCTCAAGTTTTAACCTTCTCCTGTTATCAGGTGCAGAATCTGCATTCTGAGGCAACGTGAAATAAGTCGGTCATAAGTACTGGAGCTAATCTCCAGTAGGCTCTCTTTCAGGCAATTTCTGTTTTGCACATTTTGACTTTTTGCCTAAATCCTGTCAGGACTACTGTGCAGTTCATGCTGTATGAAATACTAACATCTACATGGAAGACAGGTATTTTGTATGACCTGTCTGCAGGGAAGCCTGAATCTAAGCATAAGCCTTGTTAGAAAAAAGGAGACTCCAGGTGACAAAGAACCCTTGACAAAACATGACGTGTGCTTAGTTTTTCTGGGCACGTGGGATGCTCAGAATGACTGTTTGCTGATGACTCCCCTCTGCCCAAGGGGCAGGGGCAAGGGGGAAAACTGGGTTGCTCCTTAAAGAGCAACCTTAAAGAGGGAATGAGCAGAGCTTTTTTGCTTCTACCTGCTGCCTCTTTTCATCAAACCTGCAGGAATCGAGAGACACCCTCTATTTAATTCAGCTGAGGATGGATGCCAGGCTTTAAAGCTGCAGGGGGAGAGAAACAGTCATCTAACTGTTCCTGTCATGCACAGAGAGAAAGTATGTGATTGCATACACTCAAAAAAACAGACAAATAAACAGGACACTGTTTGTTGAGAATGCCTTTTACTTGTGCCAGGGTTGAAATGTTGGAAGATGGAATTGGGGTTACCTCTGCCAGTGAGACCTGTACACTATGGAAACAGTATTGTTCCTGCCCACTTTTTAATGGAAATTAAGTGCACACAGGGAAACATTTCTTATGATACTTAAAAGTTCAACACTTAGCTCTTGGCCCCCATTACTTATGCCTGACATTGTGGTTTTAGGCAGCAGTAACAGTTGAGGAGACAGTATAACAAAGGTTCCTCAAGCATTCAGATTTTAAAACAAATTCACTTTGACTGTCTCCAGCTCCCCATTGTATTAGTAAATATTTTAAGCCCAGATTTGGCAAAGGACTTAGGGACAAGCCTAAAGCAAAGAGTATGTTTACTTCCTAGTTTTCTTAGTGCTTTTTAAACCTAACATGTTTACCATTAAGTATAGGCATGAACCCTCCATGAACGAGGGACTCAGAGCTTGCTCCAAAGCCTTGTGGAGTCAACAAAAAGAGTTACGTTGACATCCTTGGTTTCAAACCAGACCCTTAAAGAGTGAGCCTTGCTACTTTAGTGTGGAAATTTGCCAGAAGGAGACTTCAAACTGCATAACAAGCAAATTACAAGTGTCAAACAAATATTTTAGTATGAGTGATTTGCCTGGGTCTAATCAGTGGTATGTTTCAACGAGCATGGTGGACCAGATCCTCATCTGTTTTTTATCAGACGGACTCCATGAACTTGAGAGGAGCTATTCATAACCAGGATAGCCAAAGAACTACTCTATTATGTGTAATATTTCTGCTAGAATGAATTATACTCCTAAGCCTCCTTAGCTGAGTAATCAATGGAAACCTGCCTTTTTGTGTGTAAATATGGACAGCTATCTATACCTAATCTGTCCCCAGTGCACAGCCCAGGACCCTAGAACAACCGAAATCTCTGAGGTTCTCTGGAGAACCTGGGATTGGGGTGGGGGTAAGACTTTATAAAGTACTTATCTGCTTGACTTTGCTGTCCTCACAGTCCTCAAGAGGTGGACCTAGACCAGAGCCCAGCATTTATGGAAATCCAGTCTTTATACCCCACAAATCAATAAATGGATTACACTTTCCTATAGAGGCAATCCACTAGAGTGCAGGCTTTATCCGCAGCTAGAAGAAACTAAACAATCAAGACCTGTTCCTGCTCCTCTGTTGCATGTAGAGCAGCCAATAATTACTGAATGACCCTACCTCCACAGCTGAGGGGAGAGGACAGAGGTGCAGTGCGCTTCTAGTTTCAGGGAGAAGGTGCTGCTGGCAGGTCTGTTCAGATGCCTGCACACCAGAGAAACAGACTTGGTACCCAGCCCACAGATCAGCATCCCTCTCCCACAGTGTCCTCTCCTACGCAAGCATGTTGTTGCATGTTGTGCAAAGGGGAGCAGGTTTTGCAAGGGGCCTGTCTCTGAGTCCAGCTCATTCATAATTCCCCTGCTCTTGTCCCCCTTGCCACAGGTCATGTGGGAGAGACTGTTAAGTATAGGTGTTAAAAGTTTGGATTACTATTAAAGCTTATGAATATTTTTTGTCCAAAAGCATCTTTGAGAAATGCAGCTTTGCCAAAACTCTTTGTTTTATGAAAGAACTTCAAATTCAGGAAAGCATTCCTTTTTCCCATTTTAGAAAAAGACAGTGTAACTTTTCATTTCTCTTAACTTTAAAAAAAAAAAAAAAAAAGAAAAATCTGCTTTTCATCTCTGTTCTTGTTTTCCTTCCCCTTTTTTAGTACACCCTTCTCAGAAATTGAGGAAAGAGCATTGAAAACCAAGAAGGAGAGGGATGGGGGTCAACAGAGAAAACCTCCCCCTCTCTCCTTTCACTTTCCTCTCCCCCTCCGTTTTCTTTTGACCTCCGTCCTCTCGCGGCAAAAGTGGCACAGCCTCCTACATGTTTTTAATTTGAGTTAGCTTCAAAGAAGTGAGCGCAGGGCCCTTCACATCTCCCTGCCCAGATGTGTGGGAGCAGGCAGCGCAGCTGTGCAGCTCCCCTGCCCACTCGCTCCACCTCCCTCCACTAGAGCAGGGACCTGGGAGTGCCAACACCCTCCGTGCCCTGTGTACTTCCCAGGCATATCAGGATGTCACTTCCCCAAACTGGTCCTCAGCCACAGCTCATTTGCTGTCCTGTTCTCACTCTTCCTCATCCAGACAGAGGAAGGCTCCTGAACTAAGGCCATCAGGTTTTATGTAATCCCATCAGGCACATACATAGGGTAGCCTGCTTCTGCTTCCACTGTCCTTGAGAAAAGGATGAGTGGTTTTGGATTGTACACCCATGAGCAGGACTTGCAGGTCTGCCAGACTCTCGTGTCTGGCAATTAATAGCCTCAGACAGAATATGATCTTCTGTGGAGCAAAATACCATTTTTCACCTACAGTTTTTTCCTGCCATGGTAAAGTTCAAGGTGGCCGGGGATTCTGATTTAATAGAAGTCCCCAAGCTCATGGCAATGAAATCTCATTTTTCATACGACAATGAACTAAGTACAAACAACCGTGGGTGAAGTACTTGTGGGGCATAGTGACATAGCAAAGTTACCTCTATGCTTATGAAAGCAATGGATAGCAGACTATCATTATGGGCAGTTTATGAGCCTGCTGTGTAATTACAAAGTAATTTTGTTTGATAGCTATTTCTGAGGACTAAGGAAGCTGAAAAAAAAAAAGGAATATGATTATCAGATCCAATTGGCAAAGATGCTGATGACATGAAATCCTAGCCCCAAAAAGAGATGGTCTGTGAGAAGGCTATATCTCCCAGTTTGTGGGGTTTTTCCCCTCTATTTTCATGTACAGAATGTACACATGTATTAACCATCAGTCAGTATCTTGGATTTTCTGTATTTTCCTTTGTTTCTTTACCTCCCAGGTTCTTGCAGACTTTCCAGTATCTGCAAGTGTCCTGGGAGCTCTGGATCCAAGAGACTGGTGAGGAAGGGGTTACTTTTCAAGAGGGAGACATGTGGTTGCAGAGACAGGGTTAATAAATTAATTGTATCTAGCTTATTTGTATCATTAATTTCTCAACTGTTCTGCTCCTGCAACACTTTAGTGGATGCAGATGGTACCACTTACACATCAGCCTACTGACCCATGTGAGATTGGAGCTCGGTGGATAGTAGCACTTAGGCATGCAGCAGACCGATTTGTGGGTGTGGAGCTGGCAGCTAGATGTGAAGTGCTACCATTTGGCAGTCATCTCATGGAAACCCTGTTATTAACAAGCACGAGTGCACATCTGTTGTGTTAGGAAGCATTCTTGGAGCCCTTTGCTAATTTCACACCTTGATTCTTCGAAATGATCAAGGTGGCATTCACATTTTGTAAAGTGTAGTCTCCGTTTGGTGGTGCCACAGCTCATTTCAGTCCTGGCACATAGATTTAAACAATTTCTTGGAAAAGTGCCATTACTTTCAGTTTTGACAAAATCCATTCCCCCCACTAATATTCATTGACCACACCTGCTTGTTTTATTCCTCAATTTCCTCCTAGATTTCTGTCATCTGGTTTTCAAGACCATAGCTTTATGTTTGACTGTCAATGATTCTTTTTTGTTGTCCTTCCACATAGTTACTGGACTCGCACAGCTCTTCTTCGCAGTAGTGGTCTAAAATGAAAACAGGAGTGTTTCTGTTTAGACTGACAACACTGCTCAGCAACATTTTTCCCAAGGTCCAGTTTGGGCTTGACTTCTCTGCTCAAATCTTGCTTTCCAACTCCTTGAGACAAGGCAGGGAGAAAAGCTTCTTCTGCTGATGGAAAAGAATGTCATAGGAGCAGACTTTGCCAAAATGTAATGATTTTCTGGCTGTCTCTCATATTTAAACTTCTGGGTACAAACAAATGTGACTCAGAGCTGTCGTAGGTCTTTTCTAAATAACCTTGTGTCTGGTTTGGACCTCAGGTACCCATAGTGTTAGGAAGAGACTATTCTGAAATTTGCCTTTGAACACCTCTAACTGCATTTAGTGTTCTGGCATAGCTGAGGACCTGCAAAAAAGAAGTATCTTAAAATTTACCTCAGACTCAAAGCCTACTGAGAATGACAATAAGAATATTTGGCCTGCTGTTTCTAGAGAAGTTTCCTTGGTTAAAATACACATAAAGATACTTATTTGCATGTCTTTATTCTACATTTGGACATGAGAAAAAAATATTTAAAAAGCGTGAGCTGTAAAGACTACATGTTACTTTTTTTTTAAAAAAATAGAAACTGCATTTCTGTTAAAGTCAATCTGGCTAACAACCATTTAAACCAGATATTTTTACTGTATCCTGTAACAAGAATTCCATATAATGTCCAGTAGACGCTTCTCAAATTTGGACTTCCAGTGCCATTTTCTGTATTGCTGCTGTGCAGCTTTTTGCTGGCAGTCCAGCAAAGCCGTCAGTTTCATGTTTGCTGTGAGCACAAAGTGTATGGATGGCTCTCCAAACCACCCTACCTGAGCGCAGGTGACCGAGCAGAGGAAGCACCGCTGCCAAGGCATGCACTGAGGGACTTGCACTGGGCTGTGCTTGCATGGGTGGTTGCAACATGAGTCCAGACAGGAGCAAAGAGGCTGCATGTCCCTCCCCTGCTGCTCCTCGCTGCCGGTCTCACCACAAGTGCTGAGGGGTCTGGTGGTGGCACATGCCATCCAAGTCCAGCAGCAATGGCCAGAGCCCTCCCGCCTGCCAAACCTGCTGTAAACGCTGTGCACGTGCCAGCAGGGACAAACCTTGGGAGAAAAGGGAAAAACTGCAAGTTGTGGGGAGGGTGACAGAGAAGGTTGGGGAACAGAGGGAGAAAGCAGAGCAGGAAAGCAGCTGGGTGCCTTTTTATTTTACATTTTCAAATGGTGGACGTTTGTTGTGTGCTCCCTCCTGCAACGTAAGAGGGGCTGCTGAGGTGCTGAAAGGGAGGAGGGAGGCATAAATAGAAAGTTGAAAGGGGCGTTTGAAAAAGAAAATGCAGACCAAGGAGGGAAAACCTGGAACTGTTTCAAAGCAAACCTCCCCCTAACTATGAGGAGCGGTCCTGTGAGTTTAAACACGCTCTGTAATTTGCTGTAGCTCATACCCTCTAATTTAGCCACTAGGTGTGTTTGTACAGAAACACAGAACTAAAAGCAATTCAGAGCATGTCAGGAAGTGAAGCTGAGTATGTGTTTCTTGGGATGCTTTGTCCGGTTGAAGTACACTTAACTACCTGTTTGGGAATACAGGTTTGTCAAACAGCATAGCCAGAAAAAGGAAAAAAATACTATTTTTTCTTCAGAGCTCCTCAGTCATTAGTGAGCTGTACTGGAAGTGTTAATGTATTGCTATTTCAGAAGCTTGTTCAGGAGCTGCCACCACAATGCAGCAATGGAACTGCTTGAGAAGCCAGAAAAAAGACACTTTTCAACCTAGGAATAGTCACGGGAGTATTGAAATATAACTGTAGGTGAAAAACCTGTGTTTGTTGTATGATTTGCATTCATTTGCCTGGCTTTTTTTTTTCTCTTAAGTGGTGATTCATAGAATTCCTCATTGATCCTAGTATTTATGGTGGGGAGAGCATCCAGAGACCAGCGAGCCTAAAGGCCTGGTTATCCTGCATCTCCTACTGCAATCAGGAAAGAAACCATTGCAGAGGTGTGCATTGGGGTGAGAGCCAAGGGGTCCTCTGGTCTGACACAGATTTTTCAGGGCTTGGCAGTGTTTTCAATCAGCAGAGGTGTTAGTCTTCTGCTGCTGTCAGGGATTATTTGTATAAAGCCAGTGCCCTGGAGTCTCTTTCATGGGCTAGACCCCCACCATGTGCAATGCTGGATGAAGCACAAAGTAAAAATCAAGGTCAAGAGATAAAAATGGATGTAAGAGGTAAGAAGCCACAAATAGGCACAATCAGGGAAAGACTGCAAAACAGCAAGACTGTTTTCGTCAGGATAATAAGCCGTGGTTTTGGCACCAATGACCTAACTCCTTCTCAGTCCTCCAGTTTTACCCCTCTCAGTACCATTTCCACAAGAGGTCAAACTTCACCTAAGATACCTCCTTCTCACAACATCACAGGTGTTACTGGTGCTTTCCACATGGAAATGAACATGCTGAGCCTTTAACATAAGGTCAGCCATGCTGATGCTAGTCATCAAAGGTGTGGATTATCAAGCACAGTCAGTGTGCTAAATGAGGTTCATTAGAGCCCACACCTGGTTTAAAGAGATTGCACCTGAATCAGATACAAGCTTTGAATTGGCTTATTATTTAGGGGGACAGTTTGTGCAGAAGTGCTGTAGAGGCTTCTGATGTACCTGTGCATACAGGTGTGGGACTTTTAATTTATAATAAATGTGGGGGTTTTGTTTTGTTGTGGTTAGAGCTATTCTATTGATTATTTTGTAATTTTGCTGGTGGTTGTGAGGGGACAACCTTTTGAAGAATTTAAATCCAAAGTTTTTTGAGGGGTTATCTGCTCAGTATATCAGATTAGACAGAAATTGATATATAATAGATAATTGTTAATATATTTAATATATTAATCCAAAGTTAATTGTTAGTAGTTAGTTTATGGTTTATAGACTGTAGTCTATACTTAGTATAGTTAATATATTAGTCTATAGTTAATAAATAACTGCCATGGTTACGGTACCTGTAATGCCACAAGAATGCAAAAATAAAACAATTTATATAATGCTTGTAAAAACTTTCATTTCCTTAATGTCTGGACCAAACATAGTCATGAGTCACCTAATGGTCTGGAATGGGGATATTCATTGTATACCCAAACACAGAAGGTTGTGAAGAGGACAGGTGAATAGAAAACTGATGTAGTTCCTCGAGGAACCCATTTCTGGCTGTTGTGTCTAATTGTCAAAACCTTTCAACATGCTGAAAGGCAATTAGCTGCCATGTGGTATGTCCGGAAAATCTGTGGCGACCTCCTGGCCATCAAAGCTACTAATTCATATTTAAAAGAATGGGGTCACTGCTGTGGTCACTTCCCTGGGCTTTTGATCAGGTTTGTGGGTGGAGTGGAGATTGCTGTAACATGATGGATGATCCTGGGTTCCCACAGTAAGGACAAACCTGGCAAACATTATGGTCAGGGGCTTAGGGTCTGAGTGTAGCCGTTAAAATGTAAACTTATATGTACTTCCATGCCAGCAGCAGCGACTAATATCAAAAATGTAACACTGTTAGCTTTGTTTCTGCCTTTGTGGATGTGGAGACACAAAAGGGAGAAAAAGGATTTATGCCCTGCTAAAGGCATAATCAGCACTAGTGCATCTGAGCAAACAGAAGCGAGTGGCAGAATTACTGCTTTGGTTTTCATCTCCATGCTTGTAAACAAGCCATCAGAGGGTCTGTTTGCCAAAGATCTCCTAATGACAAGATGATATTGTCACGATAACGAGCACATATCCCAGCCTAAACCTGCATCCCTCATGGGAAACAGAGCGCCGTGTCTCCCATGCGGTATGTGGAATACAGCCTGGGAGAAACAAATGGTCTCTCCCTCCGGTTAACTGCAGGTCAGATGATCTGGGCAAGTACGGCCTCCCCACCAATGCTTTCTTCTTGTCATGTTGGTCTGGGACAGGGTTTTCTAGAGGGCTCCAGATCCCACAGTCTGTTTTGCTTCACTGAGATCAGGGAACTTCTTGGTCTGCTATAAAACCAAGCTTCCTAAAGGATCATGAGTTTTCCAGATTTAGGTCCCATCCTCATTAGAGGGAATTAGTTCTGGTTTCCCTCCATTCTAGCTGAATTTCCCCTCTAACCTGTAGGCTTACAAAAGCAGGATAGCATGAAGTATTTATGAAGGAATTAGTCCTGGCTGACACGGAGCTAAGGTGTCTAGCCCATCATTCAGCGTGTTTGGTGTTCACCTCTCCCTCTTCTGTATCCTATATTTGGAGGTGTGTGCTTATGCACTCGCTTCCCTGAAACTTGTCTCATGCAGCCAGCCCCTTTTCCTTCTCACATTTCACATCCCATGGGAAGTGGGATTCTGGGCTGTTCGCAGCAGGTCAGCGTGCCGAGGAGCTGCTTGTTGCGATGTTCAAGGTAAACATGCTCCAGCTCTATGCACAATTCTTCAATGAAATGCCTGCAGCCCAGGCAAGAACACCCTGGTACTCAGTTCAGCCATCATGGTACTCTGGCTGTTAAAGGTCATTTAAAATCATGATGGCTACAGCTAAACTTGGATGAGGGCGAATCTGAGATCTGGCAGAGGATAGGAAGGAGCCATCAACCTCGGCACTGCTGTCATCCCAGGGAAGACCACCTCGCTAGGGGTCGGTAAGGGGACAATTTTTGGCAGGTGTTAAGAAAGCTAATCTGGGTATATTCATGAGCAGGGTTCATAGGGGTGGCTAAGCTGGGGCTGGAGTTAGGATCTGCCTTTTTTGTTGAGAAAAGCAAGGTCCAGTTCCCAAGATACATCAGTCTTCTCAAAGCCAAGTTTTGGTGTCTCAGCTTTCCCCCAGGACTCCTGGCTCAAATACTGAAAGCTGAATCACACTGAGACCCTCTTATCGATATCACATCCACCCACCCAGAGCTGCAAAGGCCAGTTCTCTACACATCCCAGTCTAGCAGCCACTCTTCCCAACGAGCCCACAAGGAACTTCCCACTGTTGGCACCTTCCCCATGTTTCCTGGGGTTGATTTACATTGAGTTTCAAACTAAGCACATTGACATCAAAGCCACGGAAATCAGGCCCCAGTAAGTGGTTTATAAATGCAGCCTGAGTGTTTTGAATGAAAATAGTTCTTTCAGAAAAGTTGGAGGGGTATGTCTGTCGTCCTTATCATTGTTAGTTTCTGTCTCAAAAACACTGAAAAGTCACTGACATTGAATCCACTCTGGGGATCATTTGGAAAAAAGTTTCCATTCCTGAATGAAGCCCTTTTCGGTAGGTTTTTCCCATTCTTTTTTGCATGATACTACTTTGGAGAGGATAGTAATCTAGACAAGAAAGGTATGTACGGATTATCTCAGAGAAACATCCTGTGGGTTGTGTTGTACGATATTAGGGAAAGGTTCCTCAGCTCGTGCATGCTTTTCTCATCCCAGATGGAGAAGACAAGGCTTGCTCTGCACAGTCTTTACAAACAGCCTTGGGACCGTTTCAGCCCACTGAACAAAGAGCTTATGCAGAGGCATCCAGTGAGGACCAGATGTCTGACTCATAAGGTACTGAAATGACAAAGATATATGGGTTTGGTGGATGTTTCTTTTAGCGAATGTGCTCATATCTCCAAGCTGGCAATGACTACATTTCCTTTCAAATCTGGAAGAACAGCGTCTTTTTGTAGTACTGGCGCATCTATTGGCTGCATTGGATGGCATAAAACAAACACAACGTTACAAGAAAGGAGGAAGGAAAATCCAATGGCTTTTGAAATAAGACTTTTGTGTTACTGAGCATCTGAAACTTCTTGGAGCACATATGTATAAACACAGCACAGAAAAAGAGAAGTAAGACTTGAATAAATATTTTGTATTACAATTCACCCAAACAGCAGAATTATTTAAAAACCAGTCTTTATCCAGTTTTGACTTTTACAAATGGATCTTGGATATCTGATCAGCTGAACTAAAATCAGCACTGCTGTAACATAGGAGCTGATGCACTGAGGTGTACAAGGGAAGCACTGTGCCTCAGAGCTATCTTATCTTCTGTCTTCATCTGCCTGAAATGACTGTGCAGGTGCAGTGATGTCATCCTGTTGATGTGACCAGTAACAGAAGGAAAAAACTTCCCAAAGGAAAAGCTGAGGCTCATATAAACTGAGGTAAAGAATGAAGTCCAAAACCACAGAGGTGCTTTTGCCTCTGTCTCCCATTGAAACCCCTAGGAGCTGGAAATCAAGGTTTACTTGATGGGTATGAGCCTAAATGCAGAAGGTCGTGCTTGCAGCCAACCCACTGCCAACCTAGAGGGAGGATATCTACTGAAGACGTGCAACAGGGTGCTGCCTCCAGGGCAGCACAGAAACCCGAATCTCCATTTCACAGAAAGATGTGGGACAGCAATAGTCTTTATTTTACAGTCTTATCCAGAATGGAGGCAGACTTTCCCATGTGCTATGCCAACAGGAGAAGACTCTTCCACTGAAGGACATTATTTTCATCCCAAGTGAAAAGACGAGATCTACTCTTCTCCACATTAATGAAAGAGCCAGGGAAAGTTTTGTTTCACTATACCAAACAAGCCTATGTAGAGACTCACAACAGGAAATCCTTAGTTCTGATTCAGAATTAAATTTCCTATTTATCTGTTCTCAAAACACTGTACACTTGGTAAATTCTCCTTTTCAGTTTCAGCTTATCTTTTCAAAATGTAAAATTCAAACAAGCCTTTTCTTTTAACTTGATTTACAAGAAAGCATCCAAACAGAAAAGAATGAATATAACCTCAGTCATCATTGAAAACCTGCCTTCGCGCAATGTCGCTATAAAAAGATCACATTTTTTAACGGCTATAAGCAATACTACAACCTTTTCACTGTGTTTAAAAGCAGTCGGTAAACCGTACCTCACTGATGAAGTAAGTGAAACTGTGTAAATATTCTGCAAATTACTCTTCACAATGAGACTTCTGTCTAAGCAAAAGCTTATGTTATTGTCCAGACAATATAGAGAACTTTCTAGCACTGATCTTAGAGAAGACATATTGCATAGCCCAAATCCAAACATGAGCATGCTAAGTGTAGTAAATGCAAGTAAAACAGGGGTGCTTTCCTTTCATTAGACTTTCTCTCTGACCTCTGGATGACAAGGGCATAGGAAAAGGAAGCAATTTTTCTTCTGTCCTGGGGGAAGGAACATTTGAAAGAGATTTCCTGTGACTGGACTACATCATCTCTCTGGTGCCTAAAAAACTAGAAGACCACATTTTCTTAGTATCCATCGCAAACGCTTATTTGCTTTTTCCCTATGAAGTAACTTGTGTTAGAGTCGCAAAAGCTGTAGATGAGTATTACATGTAACTGGATGGGATCAGTCAAAATATTTCAGTGTTTCAGAGAAATATAATGGCTTACTGGGACAATTGTTCCAAATTCAATCCTTCCGATCTCCTTAAGTTTTAAACTATTTCCCATATTTCTCTTGCCAGGGGCTGTAAAGATCACTTAATACAGTTCAATACCATATCCTTCTTCAACCATTTGGTTGAAAATTTCAGAAAAGAATGCCTTTTCTATCTTATGGCAAGTTTATGTATTTAACACCTCAGTTTGTGTCACTAAGTTGTCATAGGCATCACAGAAATAATACTTCCTGTGTATTTCTAATCCTTTTGAGTTGTGACCTGTTTAATTATGTCAAGACTGCACATCAAACCCTTTGTTCTCAGAGTCACATGTACCCAGGGGGAAGCTGGCTATGGCCAGCAAGCCAGAAATCAGTGTTGGACCTCTCCAGAGCTCTCTCTGTGGTGGTATCCACCAAAGAGCTATTTATGATTCCGCATTTCTTACCAAAAGGCCTTCCTGACGTGCAGCAGAGCTTTCCTTTTGTTCTACCTTGACGAACAGGATGCCTCAGCCTGTTACAAGTCCCTGGAGTTACTTTTAGGAGTTAGTAAAATAGGGAAAAACTAGAGGTGCGGAGAAATGGGGAATTCAGGAAGGATCAGCTGTGCTGTGCTGAGAGCTGGCATCTGCCTGGCTCCACATTTTCTTGTTCAGAAAATCACTGGTGTTACAGGACAATGACCAAACATCTGAATGGGATTTAGGCAGCTAGAAATGAACGGTCACCTCTGCTGAGGATGTTCAGGACAAGTTTCCAAATGGAGCTGAGAGGAAATAGGCATGCATGAGTTACAGGGATGCATTTAGGTCTTCCATTTTTAGTGGTCCATAAGCTAAGTCTGGGAGTTATAATTAGGATTCAGGCTTTGAGAAATTGAACAACTAAGGTGACAGAGGTGTTCAGAGTAATGCTCCAGTTACTTTTTTGTCTTTCATGTATATACTGGGATTAGGGTCGAGAAAGTGACACCAAAAGTTAAAGCTAAAAAGGGATTTAAAATTGCCAGATAATCTTGCTTTAGGACTGGTAGCAGTAACCCTTGGCCCCACAATTACTTTTACATCTGGGTTTCATGGATGTTGCATGACTTAGATTGAGAACAGCATTAGGTGTTGGTTCAGGTAAATAATTGGATAGAGGAAGAAATTCCAAATAGGTCCCCAGATATTTTGAAAGTTAGTGTTACCATTATTCCCAGGCTATTTTCACCTGAGGTTCATCGGATCAGTTGCCTAGGGTTCAGATTTAGAGTATTGCTAGTGTTGGAATTAGCAGCATCACAGTATTTGAAGGAAGAAACCAGGGAGGAAGTGTTAAGTTCTGCTTTAATGTCACTGAACTAGAGTTTCAGTTTCTAAAAATCCTCAACACAGGATGATGTTGAATTTGGGTTTCACAGAGGTCACCAGATCAGATCTAAAACTAGCTAGAACAAGGGCTGTGATTAAGGTCGAAGTTCAGGCTGGGAGAAAAAAATAGGAAAAAAAAAAGTCTGAGAAAAGCCTAGTAGCCTAAGTTAGGACCTTGTGTGGCTTGCTTAATATTTTTAGATCTTAGGTTTGTGGGTTGGTTGAGGCTGTGTTCTAGATTATTGGTGATACCCTGTTAGGAAAAAGAAAGGGAGAAAGTGAAGGGCAACAAAAGCCAAAATCAGAAAACACGAACAGAGAAGGTTGAGCAGTTTGTGGACAGTGCTTGAACCTGGCCTGATGGCTTTTCTTGTTGCATTCGACTACTCTGAAGCCTAACCCTGAGTGCCCCCCACCCTCCCAGTAGCCCAGCTCCTTCCTGGTGCTAGTGGCCCAGGCACGGATGGCCCTGGGCTCTGATGAGGAGCAGGCGTAGGGGAAGCGGGGAAGGGGAATTGTACTGGAGTCACATGCGCTCCCAAGAGCGGGGATGAGTCTGGGGTTGCGACCAACTGCAGCTCAAAGCATGCCTTGAGATGGGCCTCTGCTGTCCTAAGGTTGCGCTGGCAGCTTTGGCTCCTCTTACGGCTTCTCCAGCACTTCAGTTTATCCCAGTCCAAATCCTAGCCATATTTCTAACTACAGTTCCAGTGGCACCCACTGGCTCCAATGACTTAAAAGCAAGTCGGTGGTGAATTAATACTCTTTACTAGTGCAACACTCAAGTCTGGACCCTGCTGTTAGCCCTGGGTCTTAAACATAACCAAGTTACCCCTACAAGCATCTGGCCTAAAAGCAGCAAGTAAACCCACATTAGAAGTTAACCACAAGGTAGGATGGCATCCATGCTGAACACGCTTATAAACATAGCTTGTCGGTCTCTCTTGGCCCTGGCTGTAAGCCCCTCCTAACCCTCAGTTTAGCTCTGCCCTGCTGTGCCAGGAGACCCTTGGGAAGCCGGAGAGCTGGTCTTGCACCATGGCTTCCTGTAGCTAGCAGCCTGCAGTGTGTGTACTTTGTGATTCTCTCCATTCTTTCCCATAACCGTATGGCCTTAACTGTAACCCAAATGCTAAATGAGCCTCTTGATCCCCAAATATTTGTGGACTGAAAGTCGTAAGGGGACCAGCTCTTACCCTATTCCTTAATTCAGCTTAATGATGTATTCTCCATTTCTAACTACAGCTTAACATTTTACTTTTTGATTTCTGACCCTAGCTGTAAATTATCTAGGCCAGCATTAATTTGAAGATATGTAAAAAGACCCAAAGACAGGTGCTGAAGCAGCTTTTAATTTAATTGAATGGCCCTTAGGTGTGATACTGATGACATGATTTTTGTTCATCACAGTCTTAAACCCACACATAACTCTCATACTACCCCTAGACAGAGCTTTAGTCTCAAGACAGCTGGGAATCTCAAGCCTAAAAATATTACAAAGAGCCATTTTGACATCAGTCTTCAAATTCTCATTGTAGACCACTTACCATCTTTTCATTGCCAGAGCCTTTTAATAAGCAGAACAACACTTTGAACTCCAGAGTTAATTTAACATAAACAAATAATTCAATACGTAAAAAGGGGTTAAAACAAATGCTGGGAAAAGCACCCCACTGTGCCTGGTGGCCCATTTCTCCTAATCAGAAACCTACTTGAAACTGAATGCTGCTTAGGGATCCAAGCTTTGCCAAATGAATGACAAATTTAAAACTAATACTGAGACCCATGTTGTGATTGGTCACAAATTTCCCTCTTTAACATCTTCATGCTTTATGGAAACATTGGCCCCTCTCTGGGTCTCACAACATAAGAAAACAGAAAGGTTGAAGTGTTGCAAGCACTCTTGTTGGAAAAAGGCTGGATCCCAGGACCAAGCCTATCTAGGACAATGTGCTTGTATGGTCATAGAAAGCAGGAGAGACAAGGCTGGGATTTTCAACATGAAAGGAGTCTTCCCCAAGTGCAGAAAGGCTGTAAAGAGTGAGATTTCTTTTCATAACAAGTGGCACGAGGGGAGGATCACAGCTGATTGTGGGTACCTGAGACCCAGGACGCATGAAAGGCCATTGTCACTTCATAAGCTTTGAAGGAAGCTTCTAAGTCTTCAAGAGGGGGAAAAGCAATTCTAAGTCCTTAAGGGGGGAAAAGGCAACTCAAAAAGCCAAGTCTGCAAGATGCATCCCAAGAAGACGTGCAGGATATGAGGGGAAGGAGCAGGACCTGGAAGTAGGGCATCATGCAGTCCCTGTGCCCCTTGCTCTCATTCCCCTCCAACAAAACCAGTGCGTCCACCACTGGGCTCCATGTGACAGCCAGTTCATGTCGTCCTTTGGTAGGGGAGTCCCACGCTGTGGGCTGCTGCTGCGGGTGGTGCATGCTGTGAGCAGGCACTCTCCGCATCCCCGTAACAAACCGCATTCCCGGCTGGATTACTCATACTCCACTGGCTGCTGTTTTTCTTCATGTGCACTCATTTGCAAGCTGTTAAACAAGAGACACAAAGCTGTCTGTAAAATTAGGTCACGTGTGTTGCCCTGTCAAGCCATTGGGCTTGCCAAAACAGGGATTTTCCTACCATGACAATGGAGTTTTTAAAGCTCCATCCATGACAAAATGCAAAAGAAAAAAAAGGGAAAAAAGAAAAAAAGGGAAAAAAAGAAAAAACTTTACCCATCCCCCCCACCCCAAAACCTGTGGTACCAAGTAATAAGGATGAAGTTAGTATATGCAAACATATCCTGTGACAATTCTGTGAAATACTGAAGTACTGTCCTTCAACGTGACATTTGATTTCCGACACAAGCAGATGTTTCTTACCACGCTTAACTCCCTTCCCTTCCAGCTAAGCTGCATGTGGAAAGGCAACTCCATTTTATATAGAAGATTATTTTTGTCCAGCGGCATCTCTTCCTTTCATCTTCTGGGCCAAACACGAACTGAACCCTGGGTTCAGAGAGCAGATAAGTGTTGACTCAAAACAGACGCCAAACTGGCCAGCTGCTGACATTCACCCAGGCCTTCAGACTCAGGACATCCAGCACCTCTGCCTTCCCATGAACTGTACGTCCTTCCTGAGCTTAGGACTCTGGATGTCTTTTGGGAAAAACATTTCAGGTTCAGGGGAGCGATTTCTCGGGGTGTGGGGTGAGGTATTGCCTGAGGCAGGCTAGTCTTAAAGGGAAGCTGGAGAATGCAAGCTTGCAAAAAAGGTGTTGGAATATTTCTGTTAAAAAGCAAAAGTTTACACCATGACAAGCCCGTGATAACAGGGAAAAGCCAGGCAATTTTGCTGTGAGCACTGCTGGGAGAGTAGGGAAGTGCCTTGTAGTAGGCAGAAGGGTAGAAGTGGGGCACGTCAGAGGTTGTCCTGAGCCACACCTGGGAGATTTCACCTTGGGGTGGAGGAACAAGCTCGAGGCAGGGGCAGCCCCACCATCCTTGTGTATGGAGCTAGATTTCACTAGATTTTGTGGGCAAATCATATGTTAACCAAATAGAAAAGCTTAAACAAATAGAAAAGCTTTTGCTTTTCACTTTGCTGTCACCCTGCACCAGGAGACTGGGACACCAGAGGTGTGGTGGGAGCATTGGGTCTGGAGCAGCAGGGCTGGCACTATTTTTCCCACCTAAGCCAGGGTGAGGGCAGGAAATAAAACTCTCAGGAATACCAGGAAGAAACAGGCAAGGTTGTGAGTGATTTATTCTTCCTTTTTGTGGCACTGCATTCCAGCTGCTGGGGACCAGCAAGGGAGAACGCTGACAAAGTCTCCACCGTGAGCATGTTCTGGAGAGCCAGAGCTGGCTGTTTCACATGAACATGGGCCAGATCACAACCACAGGCAGAATTCACCTGAAATTTGAGAGGATGTTTGCATCATTTCAATGAGAGGTTCAGCTGCAGGGAAACGGAAGGTCTAGCTTGGATCCAAAGTGTGCATGTGAAAACCTTCATTGGCATTATCCGATAACCAGACAAAACAGCACCATCGGTTTAGTTTCACTCCTGCCAGAGGAGTGTGGGCCGGTGCTCCCTCAGCAAGGTGAAGCTGCTGTTGAGCAGGCATTTCAGCCTAAGCAGTGGAGTAACAGTCTACTTTGAGTGCCATTTTAATTAGCATTAACGTTTTTGGCCTTCACTTTATATATCAGGTTTATTTGTTCTTTTATGAGGTAAGGACATCAGCTCTAACTGCGTGATCCATGTAGTACAACACTCTGTGTACCTTATTAGCTCTGGGTTTTGGACATAATAAGTTAGCTTCAGCTACTGCAGCTCTGCCTCCATTGGTAGTGGTGAAGTTACGCCAGGAATGAACTTGAGTCAGCGTTTTTAGCGGTATCTCTAATATTCCTGTATTATTTGGACAGCTGGGGCTGGAGGGATAATACTAGACATTTCATTTTCTCATTGATAATTATTTCATAGCTTTCCTTTGCTAGGCAGAAGTCTGGGGGAAAAAGCCTCCGCAGGGCTGGCCTACCCTGCCTTCTATCTCTCCCTGAGAGATTTTGGAGAGAGGAGCAAGCAGCTAGGGGATGCCACTGCATGCCTGCAATATCCCTGCTATCATCCTGGTTCATCAGACAGA
Organism: Gavia stellata; assembly: GCF_030936135.1. Taxonomy (NCBI): domain Eukaryota; kingdom Metazoa; phylum Chordata; class Aves; order Gaviiformes; family Gaviidae; genus Gavia; species Gavia stellata. Next base: position 77,303,896 of record NC_082637.1, read on the forward strand.
CCGCTCCTGTGGCTCTGCTGCGGGTGTGTGCGCGACCTTGGAAGAATCACACTCCGGGCCATTGCTACTTAATGCCTGTTTTGCAAAACCGGGCTTTGAATAGCCTCAGTGTTCATTACTAAAAATATTTAAAGTTTCCTCTTGTTGGACGGACTGTCCTGCAGCTACACTTTTCTCCCAGGGGTAGCTTTTCCTTATCTCCAGTATCTATGACAGGGGTCATCTTCCCCTGCTGCCAAATAATAGATAACAATAACTTGTTTTCTAAGAACGGAGGAGCCTGGAGGAAGTGCTTGTGTATTTCTTAGAAATCTGATAACAGGATTAGCTTCTAAGCATGAAAATACATATGACCTTAAATGTCGTTGTGGAATATCTCGTGGATATTAAGCACAACTGCTGACCCCAGTGTGTAAGTATTCAAAGGGTTACATAAGGGGCATGACCTTTCTTGGGAGCGGTTGTGCAGATTGCCTTGCAGTTCCTGTGCTTATTGAAAGTCTCAATGTGTAACTAAAATATAGCAATAGATTCTTGGAGAAAAGACAGTATTACCTTATATGAGTCTAAAACAGTCTCATGAACGTAGCTAAAATACCTTGGCAAGGGAGAAGACCTGTGCCTGAATGACTTACCATCATATACACCTTTTTTTTTTGTTCAGAGCAAAAGCCTGACTACATGCGTGCACACACATATACACACACAAATGTTTAATGTTACTTCGTCTTGAAATAATAGCAAACATGCTATTGATGTCAATGGGAAGATGATCAAACTTGCTATTAGGAAGAGGAAATGCTTTACAAGTAGAAAATATAAAATGTACTTGTTTGTTTCACTTCTCATTTTGTTTTTTTGTGAATGTGATATCTGAGGTAATAAGCTCTGTGCCACTGTAGAAGTGTCTATGACTTCAACTTAGGGATAAATCCTGTATGTCCAGGTGTATCTGAAATATGCACATTTCCAGGTAGATTTTGCTGTCACAGAGAACAGTAGTGAAAATTCTGTTAATAGGAACAGGAGCAGGATCAGACAGTAATGTCTTAGTATTTTGTGATTTACAATGTACAGTGTCTGAAAGAAAATAACTTTTCATTACTGCTGTGAAACTGGACATCATGATGGCAATGGAGACTCAAAACTGCAGCCATCCTCTTGTGTTCAAACACTGGTCATGGACAGCCACCCCAGACAAAATGCAGCCTTTTTAGGAGAAGATTAGAGAAAAATGGTTTTGTCTGAAGTTTGTCCTTTGGTCCCCAGAAGATAATTCTGAGAATGGTTATGAGCTTTAGGGTCTTCTTCCAAAACCGGTGCGGAAAAAGGTTGATCATCAGTTGTTTGGATCCGGTAGCAGTTGTCTGACATTGCATAAATTCTTGGGCAGCTGACAAAATGCCACGGCTCAAAATAGAAATCAAATGGTCCAACAAGATGGTCTGTTCCCCATAACTTCTTTCACAGGGCAGGCAGCGGTAACCCCTGAGAAACCCACCGAAACCAATTAGTTGAACTACGTACCTCTCCTAGAGCCAGTTTACATTTAGGACTCTGGCCCATGTCAATTACACTTCTCTTAGTAGGATGGTTTACTTAGAAAAACAGAAAAACTGTCTTTGGGGAGACTCAGCGTGACTTTCTAAGCCAGGTTCCCTGAAGCTGCAGAATGATGATGCATAAAATATGCTTGTCCACTATTAAGCTCGTATGTGATCTCTGATCTGTTGCTCAAGCCTCTTAGAAGGGAGAGGTGGATGTGGGTGTGTTTGCAGAGCTCAGACACTTGAGCCTGACTGATCCATGCCCTGGGGAGGCTGTCAAGTGTCTCCTAAGGCATCTGGAGCTTCAGGGGGAAAAATACCAAAGTTTTGTAAAAACAGAAGAAAGGATTGTTATTTCTCAGCTGTTCTTTAGCTTATTTACCATCCACAAGGGCATAAAACTTCCTTTTTTTCTTATTTATCTTGCCAGGACAAGAGGAAATGGCCTCAAGTTGCGTCAGGGGAGGTTCAGACTGGATATTAGGAAAAATTTCTTTACTGAGAGAGTGGTGAAGCACTGGAACAGGCTGCCCAGGGAGGTGGTGGAGTCACCATCACTGGAGGTATTCAAGGAACGTGTGGACGTGGCATTGTGGGACATGGCTTAATGGGCATGGTGGTGGTTTTTTTTGGTTGATGGTTGGACTTGATGATCTTACAGGTCTTTTCCAACCTTAGTGATTCTGTGTGTGATTCTGTGAAATTCTCCCACTATTCTTTTCTCCAGTGTTACTTTTTCACTCTTCGACTTGCCAGTTTTTCTGCCTGTGGACAATTAAAATCGGTATGTATACTTCTGTTCTGAAAACGGCCTGTTTCAGACATGAGAAATAATACAGGAAAAATGAACATGTAGACATAAAATGCTATTACATTTTTCCATTTTGAAAATAATGTTTAAGGGAATTTTTTAACTCATTCACTTTTGAAAAAGGATTCTCCCATCCTCTACTGACTCTCCCTCTCCAATGCCAAATTTAAGCTAGCCATCCATGAAGTCTGTATCTTATGTCTGAAAGATCTTCATTTCATATGTGAGACAAAAGAAAATTAACATTCTTCATTTTGTCTGTTCAGTACATTCCCACATATATTAAATATATGTGTGGCATGTCCCACAGGTCAGCTGTCTTTCACAAAATCATGTGTGTTTGGATCCACTGCTGTTAAGTATACGTTACCTCAGCGTGACTTTGCTGATGATTAACAATTCAAGCTTTACTGGGAGGGATGATACTTTTTATTAGACAAACTGATCGAGTACTGACCAAAAACCAGAGCAGGTGACAAGCACACAAGCCTTTCCGTATGTCTAAAACAGGAACAGCGGACTGGAAACTAAATGCATGTGGAAATTAATTTGATCATCCCATTTCCATAATTAAAGACATTTTGTGTCTGTGGCACAGGGCTGTCAACAAGGTTATAGGATTCTTAACACCTGGGAGGAGACACAGAAAGAGAAGGAATTAGCTTTTGCCTCTAGGCAGTCATTTCTGAAGTGGGGAAGACAGTATTTTGTTGATAATTTTAATACAGCTTTAAGAAGAAAAATAGTGTAACACACATTCTCCCTGGGTCAGTCTAGTGGCTTCTGTGCTCTAAACCACATTTGTTTTAAAAGGGAAGCTGAAAAAACACAAGTCAAGCAGATAATGTCTCCAGATAGATCATGTAGGTAGGAAATGGATCATTAGTCATTATTATTCAATGATCTTTGCAGGATACTCCTTTCCCTTCTTCAAGCAAGCTGCAGGTTTCATATGGCACATTCACTTCTGCACCAGCCCAGGGATGGCATTCCTGCAGGCTAATTGGAAACAGCTGCTTGCCTACAAACAAGGACAGAAGAGGTCATGGAAGTTAGATTTTTGCAGCCAGAGGAGACATCCCTTCAGATATAGGGCTGGCTTTGCCAGTGATATTTACCTCCCATTTGTATTTAAAACTACTGCCTTTTTTTTTTTCCTGGGCAGCTACAAGGTCTAGTGGTCCTATTTCTGTGAAGAGTGAGTGCATTTTAAGCCCTTTTTTGGCAAACAGCAATGGCTTTTTTCCCTCCAGAAAAGCAAAGCAGTTGAACTGCACTGTCAGAGACCTGATTTTATGCCAGCATTTTTCGGAAAGCTTGAAGGAGGTGTTAATAGGGAGAGAAGACACTTTCAACTAAACAGATTCAGTTGGGGGACAAATCCCTGAAATTTCCTACTTGGAGCTCAGGAGGCCTTGGCAGGAACGTGCATTGGCCTCTTCACTTTGTGAAAGATGGAGCCATGCAAGAGCCATAAGATAGTTAGAAAATGTTACCAGGGTTCTCCTGCAGATAACTAGGGGTGCTTAGTTTTGAGAAGAGAAGGTGCAATGGAACATAAACCTTCAAACAGGTTACAAATAGTACAATGATCAGTTGTTTTGTGCATGTGGTAGGGAGTGGGATGGGAGGAAACAATTTTCATCCAAAAACTCGAGAGATGAAGCCTGCCCCGGGAGGTGGAACAGGGGGCCTGGCAAAGCTGATGGAGGGACTCTCGGAGGCGGTAGGAATGAAACTGTTGTTTCACCACTTCGTAGGAAAGGAACTGCAATGCTGCTGTGGTATTTTCCTGCAGTGACTTGGGGCTTGCAGAGGGCTGTACAAAGGGCTAGGGGGGTTAGAGCAAGTGAAGGTGCAGTCGGTTGGGCTGAAAACCCTCATCTTGCAGAGGTGGGGAGAGACCCAGCGTCGGAGGGGAGTGAGAAGAAATGCCCAAGGGTGGAAGCAACCTGAGCTGCAGCTGGGAAGCAGGAGGAGGGAGAGGTGGCCAGCATTGCCTTGTCTGTACAGAGGAGAGCACAGTGAGCCCCAAGCAGTTCTTGAACACCAGGTTGGGTCCCTGTTGGTCAGGACTGGACTAGGAACCTGTATACTGTTTCAGAGCTGGAGAGTGAGTGCTTGTCTGCCTCTGAGGCCACAAAGTTTTGGTTAGCATCACGAAATGCTTGCAGTTTCCCACAGTATAAACTGTGAGATTTTCCAGAGGTGGGCTGTTGCTGGGTTGCGTCCTGGTAGGCACACTGTGAAGATGACTGGTCACTTCAGTCAGTAGCTCACTATGGTGGCCTCCTTTTTTTTAGCTGCTTACCTTGTGTACTTACAAGAAATTCCAGCTTTTAATGAAGAAGCATCACTAGTGTGCAGATTTCTTTAAAACTATACTGTATTATCAGAGTCTTACACCACCTTACAACTGTTGTAAGACTTACAACATGTATCAGAGTTACAACATCTATTCAGAAATCACAGGAAACTCCCAGACAAAACTCTCAGTGACGTGGAGTTATAACTGAATTGGGTGTTGCTAATTGCTTCAAAAACTTTTGTCCTTGGCATTTTCAGAAAGTTTCAGTCAGCAATTACTTCAGCCTTATGACTCCTACCTGGCCAGGGTTCCTATGAGTTTCACCTCAAATTCAGCTTTAGATAAGTGCGAAATCCCATGGGAAAGCTTTGTAAACACCAAGCCACGCCTAATTTTTTTTCATCTCAGCAATCCAAGCAGAAACTTAGCTTTGAAAAGAGCATGAGCTATGTCTCTGACAGCAGGCTTGTGTTTGACCCAAGTGAGACGCTGCTTCCGAACTTAGCAAAAGCATTCATCGGTTTTAGATTCTGTGGCAGCCCAAAGACAGGATATTTTTGGATTGTTTCTGGTTTTCACATAAACATTTCTTGCTTACCTAAATTGCATAGCTTTATATCAACCAAATGAACTGTGTAATGTTTTAGAACTTCCCTGTTGCCTTTGTGTGTTTCGCATGTAGGATGGGGGTTGGTTACCAGAGGTGAAAACTGTGCATGTCTTTGATACAATAATTTCATACTTATTAAAAAGGCAAAAGACGGTTTAGGTATACAAGGGCAGAGGTGCGCAAATATTATCTGCAGTCTAAGCAAGGAGAGAATTAAATCAATTACTATCATTGCTAGATGTCCCAGATATCTTTTCAATATCATTGGGCTATGTCCATAGTTTCCCTGCAACAGATCATGAAACCATAGCCAATGATATTAAACTGGAGTATAGGGGTTTGCAAAGTGCTCACAGCCAGAAGTGGGTTATTTGAAACAGTGGTGAAGAGCCAGCAGATGCTGACATGGGACTTATGTGTTACTACTGAGTTAATCATATTGTCAAGAAATGAGAGACTGCACATGAGTAATGCCTAATGAAAGCATTGAAAGTATCTGTCAGGCTGACTGACATAGGCTATATCAGTATATTGTCTGTGGTGCCTTGCAGCACATCTCTTCCTTTGAAGAAAATATGGGGGCTACATTTGTTGACCTAAAATATCTATGCCAGCACCATTTTGATGCTGGATGCGTATGTTAATGAGAGGAAAAGTCTTCAGCCTGGTCTCACTTCTATATGTCCAACCATAGGAGATCCCTTGGGTACTTGTCGATGTTGCAGGTGTGTTCCAGTACAGGGGCAGAATTATTGTGATAACGCTCAGGCCTCTCCTGACAGACACCAAGACATTTTATCTGCGCTAACCTCAAACTTGAAAAGTCTGTCTGATACCTCTTGAGGAAGGAAATAGAGTGAAATATTCAAGGGGAAAAGCACTAGACAGGAATTTCAGAAGTGGCTCAAAGTATGTTCCAACTACAACGGAAGTTTTAGAAGGAAGTGATTTAAAATAACTGCTCTAGCATTCTTTAGATAGTCTGCATTATTTGAGAAAGGATACATTGAAACTATTTATTTTAATTAAAAATAATAAAATTCCAGGGAAAGTAAATCAAAACTTAAAGCATCAGCAAAAAATGGAAAAATATAGGGAGGAGGGAGTAAGCTCAGCCGAAGCTTAACATACAGCATAGCCTAGGCTTGATAATGTAATATGTGTAATAACTGTTTAAGGGTTTCATAAAATAGTGGTTTTGGAATAAAAAATAACGTAAGCATAGAAGTGCAATAAAACCTTGGAGATCACTTATCTATGCACTTGAACAGCTGAATGCAATTAATTCTTTTCCAATTTGGGCCCCACGGTACCCCAAGTGCCCAGAAATATTTGCTGTGTTTTCCTCTTTATTACCAGTTTAATCCCTGCTTATGCCTTGTGTTTTTGTGCCCTTCAGATGTTTAGACCATTGCTGCTGACTTCCTTGTGACCAGCAGGGAGGTCACACTTCCAGATCCACAGGTGAAAGCTCCCACTTGTCCTGCTCATCACCCCTTTGGATGTGTCATTTCATAAATGGATAATGGGGTGGTGGTCCTCCTCAGGGCTGGTTTATGACCTTCCTGAAGCCAACTGGTGTTATACCACCTACCTGGGTATGAGGGATGTGATTTTGGGCTGTGTCTGTGTAGTTAAAACATCTGCCAGTGTTTTTTACAACGGTATCGGTAAATCCAGGGAAACAGACAGAGACTTTCTTCTCCACCTCACACAGAAGTCTTTGGTGTATCCGGGGTTAGTTTATCTTTCTAGCGAGGAATAGTCCCAGTCGTGGGATCAGACCTCTCTGTGCTTGATGGTAATTTCCCACTCAAGCAAAGGCGTTTTCGGCACTGTGACCAAAGGAAAATCCCAGCCCAGGAGTACCTGCAACCTGAGGTGGACATGGAACAAACGCTTGGCAAATAACGTTCCCCTTCATGACACAAAACCCTGGGAACGGGCTTTTAAAAAACCTGCAATTAAGAGGTGCAACAGTTTCCTAGAAGCTGGTGCCTCGTGACTGGAGCCCAGTGCTGGATGATGGGGTTGTCAATCGCATACCTTCTCCCACAAAAGCCTCTGGCTGCCAACAAGGCATGCTGCCTTTCCTGGTGGCAGCATGGTCTCAGCCTCACCCCCCACCCTGCTTCTCTGTCATTAGTGCTCAAGTGGCATGGGGTAAATTGTGCAACAGGCTGCTCCCTTGGCCAGGAGCCTGCACCTCTCGTCACTTAACCAAGGCTCCTGTGGGCGGGTACCTCTCCGGCCATTTCTGCACCGAAACGGAGAGAGGCCAACTCTTACCTCACACTGGGAGTCTGCAAAACATCTCTTCCTGCCTCCCCATAATTACTTGGAAGGAGACGTGCTGCAGCTAATAGCTTGAAGTAATTCACCTAATTCACAGCTGGCCTGGAGGCATTGTGATTGTGGAGGCTGGAAGATCCGTGTTTGAACCCAAAAGCAGTAAAGGAATCTTTAACGGCATGATTTATGTAGAAGGCTGCATCAATACTTTATGGTGTAGAGTGACCCCAGACCATGACACCAGGAACCCCTCAAAACTGCAGGAAAAAAATCCAGGCTTCAGGCTGGGTGACCTGAATTAAAGCACCTTTGCAGACTGACCCCACAAAATGCATATTGTGCACAGTGAGCTTTATAGGAATGTGCTGTACAGATACCAATTGATATGTTCTTTTGGTCTCCCCAGGTTTTCCAAGTGTCACCCTATCCAACCTGCTGCAGTAGTCGTCATTCCAAAACACCCCAAAATCCTGAGTGAGAGCTTCAGGATGGCTGGATTCAGCTTAGGAGAAAACACCCTGAACAACTTTTGGTACTATGTAGTGGCTTCCCTTCTCTTTATTTTACAGTTGCTAACCCTGTAGCAATCACTTTACTCGCATTATTAAGCTTTTTTCCACCACTGTGAACAGTAGAAACTCTGGAAAAATTTATTTCCTGGAGCTTCATTCAGTGTAGCCTCAAGCAAACAGCTGAATGAGACACAGGATAAGCAAGAGAAATACAAGTATTTGATGGAAAAAATACAGAAAAACCCCAACATTAATATCAAATTGATATTTCTCTTTCCATTTTCAGTCTGAATTTTGGAGCAAATTTATTAACCACTTTTGCCTGCTCCTGCATGTCATTATGAAGGCTACAATGGCAGCAGCAATACATGGTCTTGTGCTACAGCTGTCTGTAGAGTTCAAGAAACAACTTCATGGGCAGAGAGGGACTCAGACCTGAGTGTTGTGCTCCAGAAAAGGTGGCAAACTTGCCTTTTGTGATGATGGGCCATCAGTTTAGGATCATAGTGCCACAGTGTACTTTTGGTGAAATTACACCAATTTATCCAAATCTATTTCTTATTGTGTTAAAACAGGTACAGCATCTTTGTGAGACATTTAACTTTTCTTAAGAGTGGTTCAAATGGATTTGGATCTAAAATAAGCCCTAAAAAGGATGTAGTCTTGGTTGGGATTCTTTTTTTGGTGTGATCTAGGTACTGCTGAGTTTTCTGAAAAGACATCATATTGACTCTCTTGAGTTTTGGTCAAATCTCATGCAGGACTGGCATGAGATTGATGTCTCATGATTTTTGGTGCCCCTATTAGGTTGTATCCAGCATGAGATAGTCAGTCTGTGAAATCGATGAAGTACTGTATTTGCACATGCAAAATTAAAGGAGACTTTTTGGAATGTTGAATTTGGTGATAAATTCCTCTGAAAGCTTTGGCTTACACAAGGACTATCATGATTATTTTATTACTCAATGGCAGGTTTGCTATTCCCTTACACCATTTGATCTTAATGAGATCCACATTGCAAAAACCCCATGCAGTCTGTAGGGAATATATACAACCTTGCATGTTTATTTAATGTTGCTTACTTCAAGACCACTTAGAATGAGGAGAAAGAAGGCAGCTTGGTTCCTGCATGTGCAAAAGTAAAGGCAGATACAAGCTGTGTCAGGAAATTAGGGGCACACTTGGAATTAATTAGTTTCTGTATTGCTTTAAGAATATTATATGCTGGGCTAGTGCTTCTGATGTCATCTACCATGAAAGCACAGCTGGAGCGCAGCGTGAAGGCAGCAAATCCCTGAGACAGAATCACACTCTTGGTATTTCAGCCACAGCCACGTGCAGTTTTCTGGGAACTGATGCTGTCTTACAGACAAGGAAGTCAGTCTGGAAGCAGAGATGTAGATCCATCCACAGAGGCAGGAGGGATTCCTGCCCAAAGGCAGGGTGGCCTTTGGAGCTGGTGTGGCACAGCCATCCACTGGCTCCCGCACACTCAGCCAAGCCCCTGACATTTGGGTCTGCCTGCACTTGCACACTGACCTCTGCATAAAAAATGATGAATACTTCTTGCATCAGGGTTACGGAGATGTCTCACACAGCTGACCAAGGCAGTCCTGCAAAGCACCTGGAGCAATAGGATGAGGCTGGCAAAAAGCAAGAAGGTGAGGAATGACAGTCCCAGTTTAGGGACAGGAAGGGAAGGCTTTGTCTGAAATTATATCTCTCCAAGTCCTGCAGGTTGCCTTGAACCACAGACTGGGAACTGAGCTCCAAGTGGTGGTCAAATCGCCACTTGGCACATAAATCCTGAGCCAAGCACCCTCTCTGTTAGCATAGATCCTAACAAAGGAGCGGAGAGAAAAACCTAGTTGAAATGAAAGCTGTCTGTACTCTGATTTTCCTGATGCTGTCAGTTTAAACCTTGGAAAAAGAGAAAAAGGGACCAGTTTTAGGTCAGGCAAAGCTCAGTATAAATCAGAATTAAATAAGCTCTACATTTGTTCAGGGCAAAATTACAACTGTAAGTGCAGAGCAGTTTTCCCCGGTGTTGCCTCACATCTTGTTGATGAACAGCATACACCTTTCCACTAGCTCCCTTCTGTTTTAACACTGCTGTTTCCTGGTTTGTTGTCACCTGTGTAAGACTGGATTTCTTCTAACCCCTATGCAGACAAGAAGCTCTTGCCCAGGAGTCTATCCAGAATGAAGCGGTCTTTGTAGAAGTGGGGGCAATTCCATCCTGCTTCAGCCATTTTTTCTTCTGGATCTTGGGCTAAGCATTCTCTATACTATAATACAAAATGCTGTTAAATTAATGATATTGCAGCTGTCTTCACTTGTATTGACAGAGTTAAGCTTTGCCTTTCCCCAATCCTGAGTAAAAGATGAGCATTTCATCTGCATTTACAACTCGGTTAATGCAATGTCAACCTTCAGTTGAAATTTGGCAGCTCTGTGAATTGTTTTGCTCTTTTTCCTTTCCTGCGCAGCTGGAAATGAATCCCTCTCCAGTTCTTTTTGGGATGGGGTGAAGAGTGGAGAGAGAGGAAAAAAAAATCTGGCAAGGAAAATGCTTCTTCTAGATAAAGTGAAGTAAGATGAAGTTAAATAATGCAGTGTCACCTCTTCAGGGATAAACTGACATTTGCATCAACGCTGGAGCAGCAGCTAAAATGGGGGGAGCATAAGCTGGAAATGCTCAGCAGTTTGGGGAGAGGGCGAGTGACTGCTGACCAATGGTTTCGGCACAGGTCTGCGAAACGCACACATGTTCTCAGTGCCCTAAAGAGGGTGAACAGAGAGAAAGTGCCCTGGTGTTTCACACAAACTGTCTGACCCCTTGTTTGGATTCATTAGAGTTGGTGAAGTTGTGTCTGGCTGTAGCAGCGCAATCACTTCCCTCCCTCCCTGGGAACAGGGAAAAAATTACAGCCCTTACAAGGCGTTTAACACAACTGCAAATGATGAGAGCATGCCACTTGAAGTGAAGCTGCGATGCAGAAGGCTCCCCCTGAACCACAGCTGGATACCGCAAACAACTCAGAGCGTGACTCAGACCCATGTCTCCTCCCCATCACCACCATTAGGGCTGCAGGACAGCTCTGCAGGCAGTGGTGGACAGAGTCACCTTCTCCCCTGCATTTCGTGATGCTTGCAGAGGAAGAAAGGTCAGACCATGAAGCCAGTGAGGTTTTGCTGGAGTTTTGCTTTCGGAAAGTATGCAGTGGGTTTCTGTCAGGCTTGCAGTTTTTCCACAAGTCATCTCAACAGCCTGCCTGCTGCCTACTTCCACCAGGCTGCTCATTGCAGACATCAGCTTGAACATGTATTCTCCTACTAGCTCAGGAAACCTAAAGCTTCCTATAAAGATTTTAAACCTACTAGCAGCAGAAGGCAAACCAGCAAGCCAGAAGCACTGGCCTAATGATGCTGAAGCTGTTCAGAGTAATGCTAAGTGATACCAGTTGTGAAGCTTCATGAAGATTAACCACCCACCTCCTAATTGCTTTGAAATTCTTCATTCTCCCTGCAAGAGAATTCACCTCTGTAAGGGCTGATAGAAAGAAGTGTGAGGAGCCACAAAGAAAGGCAGGCTGAATGAAGTTTCTTTTTTAAACAACAAAATGGGAAAACCTGTTATTTGTGCAAGGCAGGATACAGTAATTAACATGAAATCCCTAAGGCTCTAAAGACCCCAAAAAATACCATCTCAGACTTTTAGATACAAAACTATGCTATTTTCTTCTGCTTGGCAGCATACTACATTCTTATCTGGACAAGCAGTATCATATATGTAAATAGTCATAAAGTTGAGTTGAAGCTAAATAGGAAAGTGTATTACAGCTGTTCACTCATACAGCAGCTCTTTAGATTGGGACAGTTTTCCTTGCAGTGAATACTTGCTCTTGGATCATACAGTCCTGCTCTGAGTGTATGAGGCTTCCTAAGCCTGTTGGGGGGGAATGGCACAACAAGAAAAGAAAAGTACAAGAACAGAGTATGACTGAGAGTCAAACACAAAAGCTCAATCTAGAAGTGCTGGGTTTTGCCCTTTCTCTCTTGCTGGGGCCATTCCAAGTGGTGAAGGGAGAATTAGAAAATTTGTAAGTCAGAGGCTTTCCATCCTTATTTAGACATTCACAAAGGCTCTCAATTCATTTAACATTGTTTACTTAAAAACACCCACTAAGCACTACTGGCGCAGCTTTCTATGTGGACAAGACCTACAAAAAGGAGGGAGGAAGAACATGAGTTGTAAATATTAGTCTTTAATTAGATTTCCCACAATACAAAATCCTTTAACGGTCAAAGAGGAGGGGGAGTCAGGGAGATCGTGAAAGGAACTGAGATTCTCACTTCAGTTGACTAGGCTACCAGGATATGTTGCACCATACAATGCTTTCTTGTCCTTTGTTAGAGAATACGCCTGACTCCATCCCACTGTGCTCTTTAATACCCCCAAATGAGCCATCTACCACTGTCATAGCATTTTAGTAGCTTACTTCACCTGCTTCAGTATTCTTATGCCCAGTTCTGCTTGTGCATCTCGATGTGAGTGGCAGTGGGAAAACCCTCACAAATAGGACAAGGCAAGGGAGAGAGCTGCAGACAGCTCGCAGCACCTGCAGCTTTGCATCTATAGGTGATCTCTTCACCCTGGGGTGGTGGTACCCCTGAAGGACTTTGCTACAAGTTTCTTCTCTTTGTAACAGCCCCATTCAGTCATGTTTTCTAACTTTAGAGCGTCATTCATAATTTCATCTACATTCTCACGGTTATTTTTTCCTCAACAGATTTACTTCCCTTTTTCCCAGAGCTCTCAAACAAACCACTATCTCCCATTTGCAAGCTGACCGACATACCCTCAAGCCAGTATAGTCATATAAAGATAATCATAACTTAGAAGAAATCTGGCAAGCACCAGCAAGCCTGTGATAGCTGTCTCCTGAATGTCACCCCAGTAGGAAAGGATAGGTGCTTGCTTCAGTAACCAGTGTGCGACTGCCGCACCTCTTATTTAGGGCCAGAAGAAACAAATTTACACTGCACCACAGGACATAAAAATGTCACCGTGATTTTTTTTTTCTTATTCTTTCCCCATAGTCTTAAAATCCTCACTGTATTTGCAAGAGTGCTTCAGACTTACAATTTCACAGACTATTTCAGTTACTGTATCACCACCCAAAATAGTGGTTTTATAGGTGAAACTATTCAGCAGTCACAATAGCAGAAAATAAGTGGTGTCACCTACATGTGTGTGCAAGGAAATATTTTTCTGGCAGCAACTGCCATTCCAGTTTGCTGTCACTGTATGAGTGCCACTGGGTTCGTTTCCAGTAGAGGGCAGAAATCGACGCGAGGTTCACCAAGCACACATTCTGTGAACTTAGGTTTTGCCAGACCTGCTCAACAGAGAGGGACCCAGACCAAGATTTTGCATCCAAAGGAGATTTGAGAGAGTTCAGTGCTGTATATGATCCAAATTCAGAGTTCATTGCAGTAGCAAAAGTAGAAAATTCTGCATCTAAACACCACCAGCCTTCGGGGGTACTGGGGTCTCAGTTTGAACTTAACCCCTGTCATTCAAGACTCTCTCAGCTGTACGGTTTCTTGTTTCCAGAGATGTGAAAGGCCATTATTTTTTAAAGCACACTTCTCATTATGCTTAACGTAGTTCTAATTTCTTAGACTTAATGTCATTATATGGTCTGCATAGCATACTGCTCAATGCCACCTTTGAGGGCTATGGTACTGGTAGCATATAGATGGCAAGACTCAGAAAACGAAGATGGCATTATATTTTGGAAAATAGTGTCTGTGCAAAGCAGGTGATACAGGGGCACAGGCATTTTTCATGCAAACAACATCTCCCAGAAAGTGAAGTTACAATACATATGTGAGAACGTTTAGTTTGGGAATTAACTGTATTTTGAAACTTTTCTTTTTCCTCTCCGTTCCCCATGACATCTTTTTCCCATGTATCTTTGCTACCATCTCCTGCCTACTGGTGGTGACCCTTTCAGCCTTGCACCAGATGGATAAAAAAGCCCTACAGAAGATGCTATTCCTACCTCCCAGGACTAGCTGATGGCCTCAGAGAGGCCCAAGATCCACATAAGGTAGGTAGCTAATTCTCTCACCCTGTTCCCTGAAGAAGTTTTCTGCTATAATCTGGTTGAAAAAGATGCACGAAGGGGAACATGTAACTTGTAAGTATTACCTCTAGAAGCATGATTCTATAAGTAAATTACATTCCTAAATGTTACAATCATTTTCTAAAAGTTCTCTTGTTATTCTTAACATTGTGTGTATTCTAGAGTCCCTGTAGCCTTTGGTTTTACCTTCCCTGTGACCTCAGCTTTGCAGGTTTCCTTTCACAAGAGTACTCTCTTGTTTAGGCTTGGCAAAATATGGGATGAAAGACTATTTGCTTTGCAGCTTTAATTTGGTGAAAGTCTTAACTGCATCCATTTAGCTCTGGTAATGGTGGCTAATGAGAAAATCATTAGCTGAATACTTTTAGCAGCTGAGGCAAGAAAATGCCTTCAGCCAGGAAGAAGAAAAAAACCTAAAATGTAGCTTAGTGTCTAAAAAAATGAAGGAAAGGAACATTTTTCTGTTCCAGAATATACACTGGATTCCTTGGGGAAAGTCAGGAGGAAGCATCACACCCCTCAATAAAATTTCTTATTTCTTTTTATTTACAATAGCTTTTTGTTACTTGCACGCACACGACTACTCGCTGAGTATCAATAGGAGCCATTACCCTCATGTATAAAGAGGGGAACAGTGGTTCAACAAGACATCTCAGAAGGAAGACTGGGACAGAGGTTCTCTTTCAGTTGTGTTTCTACAGCCAAAAGCTTATTTCTGACAAGCGTGATTAGTAGTGGGGTGCAGGCTGAGGACTGCCTCTTCTGAAATATTTTGCAGACCTGTGGCCCTGGGGACAGCTGCTTTTTGGAAAGGGCCGTGCACAGAGAGGCAGGGAAGGCACCGCTCCCTCACACCACACACCCTCCATCCTCACCCACGGCTTACAGCTCTCAGCGACTGCAGCCTCCAGTTTTACCAGGAAAACTGCTTCCCCTCCCACCAGGTCAAGTAGTCAGAGGTGAGTGGGGGGGAACACTTTGCCCTGACATTTTTTATTCTACTGGTCTGCACGGTTGAGAGCAAGGGTCCAAGGTTGCAGCTGCAAGCATGCCTGCCCTGAGAGGAGGGACCACAGAAGCAACACTGATACAGGAAATGATAACTAACGTGACCTGAGCCCTTGAGGGCTCAGATGCACAAAGCTGCATTGTATGGTGCAAAGTCTCACGCTGAAGCACAGCTCTGTGTGTGGGAAGTCCACAGTGGCCTTGCAATAACCACAAGCAATTTTGCTTCGTCATACCTCATTTTGCAAATTAAAGACTGTTTTGTTCTGTGGTGTTAGTAAGCAAATGAGATGGCAGGTGATTTACCAGATGATGCTAGCAGGTTTGGAAACTCAAATAGCTTATAGAGTCTCAGAAAATGTACAAAATTTGTGTGGTGTGGCTAAAGGAGACAGTTGCATGACATTATGTATCTCTATCTACTGGACTCAAAGCCTTACTTCCTTCCTTTTGTGGTGACTGTTAATACATTAGGCTATATGTGCTTAACATCCTATGCATAATTACTTACTTTCCTCATTCATACCTTATGCCAAACTGGTCTCTCCAACATTCACACTTGAGTTCTGCTACCTGCTCCCCTTGCTTCTGTGTCCCTGCTGATGTATTTCACCGGGGAACTACAGGCCTGTCAGCCTGACCTCGGTGCCAGTGAAGATTATGGAGAGGTTCATCCTGAGGGCACTAACAGGGCACATGCAGGACAACCAAGGGATCAGGCCCAGCCAGCACGGGTTCATGAAAGGCAGGTCCTGCTTGACCAACCTGATCTCCTTCTATGACCAGGTGACCCGTCTAGTGGATGAGGGAAAGGCTGTGGATGTTGTCTACCTGGACTTTAGTAAAGCCTTTGACACTGTCTCCCACAGCATTCTCCTGGAGAAGCTGGCAAATCGTGGCTTAGACAGACAGGTGCACTCTTTGCTGCGTAAAAAACTGGCTGGATGGCCGAGTCCAGAGAGTTCTGGTAAATGGAGTGAAATCCAGTTGGTGGCCGGTCACAAGCGGAGTCCCCCATGGCTCAGTTTTGGGGCCAGTCCTGTTTAATATCTCTACCAATTATCTGGATGAGGGGATTGAGTGCTCCCTCAGTAAGTTTGCAGATGACACCAAGTTGGGCGGGAGTGTCGATCTGCTCGAGGGTAGGAAGGCTCTGCAGAGGGATCTGGACAGGCTGGATCGATGGGCCCAGGCCAATTTTATGAGGTTCAACAAGGCCAAGTGCCGGGTCCTGCACTTGGGTCACAACAACCCCAGGCAACGCTACAGGCGTGGGGACGAGTGGCTGGAAAGCTGCCCTGCAGAAAAGGACCTGGGGGCTTGGTTGACAGCTGGTTGAATACAAGCAGGCAGTGTGCCCAGGTGGCCAAGAAGGCCAACAGCATCCTGGCCTGTATCAGAAATAGTGTGGCCATCAGGAGCAGGGAGGGGATCGTGCCCCTGTACTCGGCGCTGGTGAGGCCGCACCTCGAATCCTGTGTTCAGTTTTGGGCCCCTCACTACAAGAAGGACATTGAGGTGCTGGAGTGTGTCCAGAGAAGGGCGACGAAGCTGGTGAGGGGTCTGGAGCACAAGTCTGATGAGGAGCGGCTGAGGGAGCTGGGGTTGTTCAGCCTGGAGAAGAGGAGGCTGAGGGGAGACCTCATCGCTCTCTACAACTACCTGAAAGGGGGTTGCAGAGAGGTGGGTGTTGGTCTCTTCACCCAAGTGACAAGTGATAGGACAAGAGGAAATGGCCTCAAGATGCACCAGGGGAGGTTCAGACTGGATATTAGGAAAAATTTCTTTACTGAGAGAGTGGTGAAACACTGGAGCAGTCTGCCCAGGATGTTAGTGGAGTCACCATCCCTGGAGGTGTTCAAGGAGCGTGTGAACAAGGCATTGTGGGACATGGTTTAATGGGCATGGTGATGTTGGGTTGATGGTTGGACTTGATCTTACAGATCTTTTCCAACCATAGTGATTCTGTGATTCTGTGTGATTCTGTGATCTTCTGGGCTTTCTCTTGAACATGGGTCTGAGTCCATGGCAGCCTCCACCCAAGCAGGGACTCCACCGGGGTTTGCTCCTGTACCCATGGGCTGCCTACCTGGCCCTAGGAGTCTGCCAGCACAGGTTATTTACAGGAGAGCAGCCCATTGTTTCAGGGTTGCAGGAGCAAGAGAAAATGCTCACTTTCGTTGTGACCGCCCACCTTCTACGACAATTAGTACTGCAGTAATGACAATAGTAAGGGTGAGCTTCTTATAGTGCTTGAGTGATCTTTAGTGGAGACAGGCTTGATGACAGCAACCTCAAGATGTCTGAAATACCACAGGGATCCTCTAATGGGATTCAGGAATGCCTTTATCCTCATTTACTGGCTACAAGTGGAAAGACATATGATTTTAATTTTAGCTAGCTCTCCACCATTTCAGAAAGATATTTACAAAAGTATAAACAGACAGAACAGCTCTGCAGAACAACAGCTCATTGAAGTACCCCACAGCATAAAGAAACCAAAATGCCACAACATAGGATCTACCAAATAACACTTGATGGAATACACAAAACCAACCACAGAATGGTTTCGTGCTTAATACATGTGTTTTCATGTATTTTTTTCTGGCTGTGTAGGTGGATTTGTGCCTCTCCACCAAATAGCCAGTGGAAGGTAACTGCTGGACTAGGCAGCTACAAATCTTTTTTTAAAAAAAAAACATGTAAGCTGCTTTTCTTCTGATCATTTTGTTGAATCCTATAACAGGTATTTTTTTATTATTTATTTATTAATTAATTAATTTATTTATTTATTATCTTTCTTTTTCTTTTTCTGTTTTAACAGGTGTTCTTGGTTGCCGTGGGATTTGAGCAGCATTTGTTATACTGAAGGAAACAGATGAAATAATATTCACATTTCATGTGGCCAAAGAAATTATAGTATATGTTGAGGAAAGCGGCCCTACTATTGCAAACCTGAAGGTTTCCGAGTACAGTAACAATGAGAAGAGAAGTGGAAAGTAAATTAGTAGGATTAAGAGGAGGATCACAGTTTGGAACAAATTAGGCTTATTGCATTAGCAGAACAACTATGGTGATGTGTGAGGAGGCCTAGAGAAACCATCAAGGACAGTTTGGCATTGAAATAGCTCCTGGTGTTCAGAGCACCAAGGATACCAAATGCTTTGTACGTTAGTCCTGCTAGTCAGGGGTAAGGCATGGAAGGGACAGAGCCTAAGCCCCACTGGACATTTTACAGATTTTATCTAATTTTATTTTTTTAATTGGCTGTGTTTTGTCTATGTAGCCAAAACCTACAAAACCAACAAAGATTGCTTTTAAATAATGTGCTGAAAGTACTGGTAAGGTCCCTCGCTATAGGGGTTTCCAGCCTTTCAGTCATGGCTGTTGCATCTGACTGTGTAAATATGGTATGGCTTGCTTGTTAAGGGCTAAACTCTCTCGTTTTCTAAATAAATTCTAGATGCTCCAAACCTGACACTGCAGGAACCCAGAGCTTCAGGGAGAAGAGGATGCTCAGCCTGAAAGTTCATGCTGGAGTAGGACGGTATGGGATTTTGCCTCTGGCTGCTATCTTGTTGTTTGGAAAGACATTTAATTGTCCTTAAGCATTTTATTGTCAAGAATATCTTGAAACTGTGATGGGAGAAAAAGAACATAGCAGGAGGAAATCTGGTTCATGCATCCTTTCAGTAGCCCAGTGTTTTGTAAAAAAAAAAAAAAAGAAAATAGGGATAAGGGGTATTTATTGGTCTTGAATTGCAAAGAGCTCCTCTTCTATCCCCAAAGCCACCCTTGCCAGCACACAGTTCTTTCTTACCTCATGCATATACCTGGAAAGAAGAGGAAAAGAAGTATCTATCAACCCTTTGACACTCTTTCAGCAAAGTACCACTGCATCCCATCCCCGGCTTGGCCACTGCTGGAAAACATGACCTGACGCACGCTTGGTCACTGCACATTGTTGCAGAGGTCCTGAGTGTCCATGCAGCACCTAGAGAAGATGACACATGGATTGCACATGGAGAAGGTGCTCACCTACATCATGGACTTGTCAGGCAGGGCTTTTGAGACCCAGCACTCCTGCTCTTACCTGTGCGAGAGGGGCAGTGGTACTGCTCTAGTGCATGAGGGGTTGTGAGATGAGTGACATTACAGGCATAAAAGCACTCGGACCCTGTGGTGAGAGAGGTCACAGCACTTCAGACTGGTCAGCTGAGCTGAAAATCTTAAGGGAAATCTTGCCTTATAGAGACTAATAGGGATAAATACATGAACAGCTGCAATTTACTTAGATATGTAGAGTACCTAACATCATATCCCTACCTAAAAAGCAGGGGACAAAGCAACGAAATACTCTTTGACATGTGACATCGCTTATTAGCTCAGAGTTGTAACTCCACAGGACACTCACTGTGTGAGTGTTGCTTATGTTTTTGTTTGAATGTAGAGATTGTGAATGTCCTGCCTTGTGCATACAGGTACACATGTGTGCATGCAGGAATCACAGAATCACTAAGGTTGGAAAAGACCTGTAAGATCATCAAGTCCAACCATGAAAAAAAAAAAAACCAAAAAAAACCACCAACCAAACCACACACCCACAAAAAACCAAAACCACCCACAAACCACAAAACACACCACAACCCACACCAAAAAACAACCCACCCACACCACACAGCACCATGCCCATCAAGCCACATCCTACAATGCCACATCCACACGCTCCTTGAATACCTCCAGAGAGGGTGACTCTACCACCTCCCTGGGCAACCTATTCCAATGTTTCACTACTCTCTCAGTAAAGAACTTTTTCCTAATATCCAGCCTAAACCTCCCCTGGCGCAACTTGAGGCCATTTCCTCTTGTCCTGTCACTTGTCACTTGGGAGAAGAGACCAACACCCACCTTTGATGGGCCATCAGGCCCCATAGACTTATGATGAATGTACTTGTGTTCCCATGAACACTGAGACTTCTCCAGCAGAGCTGGGGGGTCCCAGTCCACTCCCAGTAACCCCACTCAGCAGGCTGCATGTAAGTATAGCAGTGATGCCAGAGGGTTTGCTTCCTGGCAGTACTGAGTTACTTTCATTGCACATTTATGCAAATTTACCTTCCCAAAGTGCTACTGGAAAAGTCAACAGCGGTGTCAGGGGTTGTGTTAGCTTATGCTCTTTCAAAGCATTATTTGGCACAGCATAGCACTGAGCAGAGAGTTGCCTCGCTGAGCCCAATAGTACTGAATGTCGAACAGGAAAAGATAACTGAGGTTGACTGCATAGAGTTTTCTGTTTGCTATATTGGTAATGCTTCGGTCTAGATAATGGTCTATCTCAGCGATTAAATTGCTGTGTTAACTGAACACCAAACACTGCTAAAAAACCCAAAGACAAATGCATTTTAAGCTTTCACCATTCAAAAGTGTTGATTTTAGCCATAACAATCTGGTACTGAGTGAGACCATCAAATGAAGGCACAATCATCAGCAGCTCCAGAGACAGCTTTGCAGTGCTCATGATAATGGTTCACTGGATGCAGGGAGCTGACTGCAGAACAGGCTTCTGCAGCAGTTAATGGATGGATTGCCAAAGGAGAGCACTAGGTAAAGAGCAACAAAATTACATGGAGAAGTTGCTCCTTTAGGGTCCTCCCTCCGTGCCTGGTCACAAAGCTGCAGGGCATAGTACTGCCAGGATCCCTTCTGCTGGCTGTCCCTGAAAGTCACTCACTGAGTTCATTTGTCCAAGATAGGAGCCACCTGGATCTAGAAAATAGGAAACAATTACTTGTGCTGGCACAAATTTCCATTGTAACCATGGGAAAGTAACTCAAGTCTCAAAGCAGCAGTGTAGGATCTCCTAAGAGTGTAGGAGAATAAATCCACTACATGATTAGGTGCTGTAGCAGTGGAAACGCAAAGAAGTGAGAGTCGCAACCGGAATGGCCATCACTCGTAAGAACAATGCCACCAAAGTACAGCATGTCTGGATCAAAGTAAGGGTGAGCTGGAAAGCAAATGCCAATGTACTTTTAGGCATAGTAATCCCTGAAGTTGTCAACAAGAAAATTTAGAGAAGTTGTTCCATGCGTTATCGCCACAAGAGCAGTGTTTATGGATAAAGCAGTATGTTTACAGCTTAGTAAAGTAGAAGCTATACAGTGAGAATTAGACTGCAATTGGACAATGGACTTCAGGTGTACTAAGGACTGTGTCCATGAGGTTTCTTAGGGAGAAGATGAGGTTTATTGTTCCACAGGGAATGTAGATAGCACCCAGGAGGCTGAGGCTTGGAGACAGAGGAGTGAGAAGAGCTGCCCAGCTACGGCTAACCGCAGAACAAAATTCCATTGGTGAGGATAAGCACAAAACACAAAAATTGGTGTAAACATAAATCTATCCTTCCTAGGAAAAAAATGAGTAGCAAATTAAGTACAGCCACTTGTGGTAAGAGAAATCAATAATAGTTATTAGACAATGAAAAACCTCCTCCCATCTGGAAAAATATTCTTCTGCCCTCAGGCTCACTGCATGTTGAGCTTCTCACCAACAGGTACAGAGACACCTGTTTCCTTTCAGCAAAAGGGAAAGATACAGCTGTAAAAAGACTAGTTATCTTTCCTAATATCTAAAAGCTTCTAGGAATTTAATTACTAAGATTCTTTTCCTTCTGTATACAAAATTATATTTCCTGGCTATCTTTTCATTAAATGTCAGTATTCAGTAACTGTATTAATTCTCTTGTGTTCCCCAATTATCTTTTTCAGTAAAGGTCTCTCAAAATCAGTCCTTTAGAAGGAAATCACAGAATATTTTTGGGACAAGTGACAGTAGGTTTCTCAGTCAAATAATGAGGATGGCATTACTCAGGGTATGGCTGGACTTAAGACTAGTTTGCAGCTGGCAAATGTCGGGGCAGTAGAGCAACAACAAGTGTGTCACTGCAAAGCAGATCCAAAGTAAGTTTATGAGAGCAGCCACTAGATTTTGCAATGAAAAAATTACAGATTTTATTCCATACTGTACCTTTGGCTCTAGAACAAGCATAAATTTAGGAACAGAGCTCAGGAAGCAGCAATCAGCATGCCAGTCAGGAGACTGCACAGAAAGAGCTTAGGAGAGTAACTCTTAGATCTCACAATAACAAAATTAGGAACTATAGTAGGAAATCCATTTGAAATATTCAGCATTAAGTTCAACATTCTAGCAGAAAAGAGTGTGCCAAATAAATGTATTACAAAGCTGCTCAGTTTCAAGAAAGGAACTGCAGAAAATAAAGCAAACTGTAAAGCAAATTAAAACTTCTAAGGCAGAAAAAAAAATAAGAAGCCTACAAGCAGCCAGGGAGCTTTTAAAAAATACTGTTAGAAGCCAAAATAAATCGTGTGCCACGACTCAAAAAGAAAACAAAGCAAACCAAGCCCTTCATAGTTCACAGTCCATAGAAGTTAAGGAGCTTTCAAAAGGAAAACATAGTCATTTAAAAAACTGAAAGGTTCCTTAAATGGGAATGACAGGAAAGTTTCAAAAAGGGATTGGGGCAAATTCATGGATGACAGGTCTGTCAGTGGGCTCTGTAAGGCATAGGGAAGTGCTCTTGAACATCCCTGACACAAGCAGGTATGCTGGGGGAACAGCATAAGGGGAATGGACTGCAAAGTGGGGCCAGGCTTGCATGCTTTCCCCAACTATGCTGCTGTTCACCTAACGAAAAACTGGGTTAGGTGAACCACTGGCCTGAGCTGGTAGCATATTCCTTAAATTCTTATCCTAATTTAGGTTTAAGTTTTTGCTGTATTAAAACCTACTGAATGTCACTGAAAAAACAATGGGAAATAAGTAGAGATATTTTTCCATAGTAGAAGTGCATCCCTAGGAATAATGCTAAGTCTCACTCTGGTAACTAGTAAGGTTGGGGTGAGAAAATTTGTTCCTTAAAGCAAAAACTAAAGACAAATAGCAGCAATGGCATTTTGAGATGACCCCAAGCCCTACCCCAAAAAAATTTAGGACAGTAGATTTCTTTCCTAGAGTTTCTGAGAAACTTCTCATAGTTTTCTGTCCATGAATAAGGACAAGGGTTAAGATAAGAGTTATATTCAGTGAGGCTGAAGCAAGGGCATGTATTCACTGTGGCATTCTGAGCTGCCCTGAGTAAATTTAGGTCAACAGCTGTTTGTTTTGTTGGTGATAAAATTGGGAATATCATTTCATGGGTATCACTGAGGCAAGCCTGAGCCTAAACAAGGAGTTAGGGTCTCATGCTTGAGAAATGTTTGCCAGGGGAAAGCAGACTCCGGATTAATTTAGGAAAGGGACAATAGCCACAGGACTTCTCAGTGACAAAATTAGGAAAGCCTTCCCCATGAGGTTCCTAAATCTGCTCTTGACCCAAGGATAGGGTTACAGTAAGAGTGCAGTAAAACAGAAGTCTAAACTCTAAAGGTAAATTATGAGTGGGATTTGCAAGTGTAGGCCACAGTAAATGTAAGTCTCTGGCGTGAAGGTGCTTCAAGTAGTACAGTTAGAAACTTCATTCTGCAGGGTACTACTTCAACCCATGCAATGCTGAGTTTGGGATTAATTTTTTGATCTAGCACAGTGGGATCTAAGAGCTATGGCAGCAATGAGGAGCAAGAAGTGAATTCAGGACAGTAGGTTTTAGCTTCCAAGAGACAGAAAAACAAGTTCCACTGGGTATCACTGAGCTAAGTCTAAGTCTAGGGTTAGTCCAGGTACATCAAAGCAGAAGCAGAATAACAACAGTAAGGATGTCACAGGAAGGCAGACCTTCCCATTAAGGGTTAAGTTTAAGGGTTTGGGATGAGAGATAAAAGTGATCTATAGAGAAGAAATTACTCTGCCAAATTAATTTTGTTGGCTAGTCCTCAAACTACATTTAAAGTGCGTTGTTCTTGGTATCATAGGTTTGAATTTGAGTTTCCATCTGAGTTACAGAAAATTAAAGAAGGTATTCTAAGAAAGCCACAAGGTTAAGCTGTGGCAGCTTCCAGGATGGTGTATTTATGTCTGAGAATGAGATATTTGCCATGAGGGATCTGGGAAAGTGAAAACTCACAAAGCAGCAAAATTCTCTTTTTAAAAATATGTTTGGAACACATGGATTGCTGTGGAGCATCCCTGGACACATTACAAGGTTCCCATAAAGAAGTCCCCACACAGTTTCTCCAGGACTTGAAGCAGTACTTTTAAACTGCAGTCAGAGGGACGGCAGTACCTAACTCCACAAGGACAAACCTGACCTTAGTGAATTACATCCTTGATAGTGGGAAAATACTACACAGCTTCATAATGGAAGAAAATGGCATAATTCCCAAAAGACCTGGCTCTAGTATTTGCTTTAAGTTTCCTAAAGCTGTCTTCCCACTCCAAAGCAAATATAATTAAGATGGTTATGAAGTGTCTGCACACAATTTGCAGAGCAAAATGCTTTCAGTTGCCTCTGCCAATCTGTGACTGCAAACGGTTACCTTACCTTTACATTTAGCTAAGACTTGAAAGCTCCATTACACGTCTCTGCAAGCCAACCTTGTCATTTTTATAAGTGAAAAGAAAGGAAAACCAAGATATCTCTAACATTCGGTATAGTTGTAGGTATACTAGAGGACGGGAATGCTTAGAGATTCATCATTTACCTTCATGGTTTGTATGAGTAGAGATTACTGGCATCGTCATCTTTAAATAGAGGGAAGCCTGGACAGGCCACAGATTCCAGCATGCCATCTTTCATACAGCCTTCTATTTTGACCCAAAAGTTCTGGTTTAGGCTTTGCATTTCTTCTGTACTTGTTTCCCAATCTCTTCATTGCGGTGTGACTGCAACAACTTATTGAGATCCTTCTTGAAAGCACTGGTATCAAACATACAAAGACCATAACTTTCTACCGGATTTACATACTCTCAACAACTCTGCAAGCAATTATGTCCTTTACCATGTGATGCAGCAGGTTAAACCCCCAGATTTCTGAATTCCTGAAGCCCTTGTTTTCTCTCGTTGTTTCACTCCAGCAAAAAGTGGATGTTTTTGTCCCTTATCAATGTCAAGAAACTGACTCATTTTCTTTAACTAATGACTTTATTCGGCAAAATTCCATTTTTTTGTTGAAAATTATTCTCCTCTTGACTTGCACAGGGAATGTGAGTGGGATCATCACGGTAATTGTTTTCTTGGTGTTGAGGAAAAACTTCCATCTAAAGACTAGGATGGAGTGGCCGTATCTCCAATTTAAGGAAGCGTTTCCCTGACAGTTTACCCCTAGTATCCACTTGAGTCCAGACTAGTCCAAAGGGGGGTTGGTTTTGTAGAAGCTATTTGTGTTGAAAAAGTTTGTGCCATACACACAGGACAAGAGAATTTGAATTTAGCAGATTTTTATTTTCTAAAAAAACCCCTGGTTTTTTGCAAGGGTTTTTGCAAAAGCATCTGATGTGACTGGAACTCTGGCTATAAACTTTTAGGGTTAAATGCGGAACAAGGAAATATTCTAGACTATAGCAGTCATGAAACTGCTCAGTTGTGTATTGTGAGTGGGTATACTGGTGAGGCTGTTCATTTTCACACTAGGTTTTCTCAGCACTCTCTCTCTCTGAAGCATTTCTTAGATAGAGGCTGCAGTTATGTGCTCCTAGTGTACCTCAGACTCTGCAAGACTTTAAATTAATTTTAGAGGAAGAGGACCCAGGGAAATAGAGAGGGATTTGGACTTCTAGTAGGAAGAAGAAACTAAATGTACTCAAAGGAGAGACCTCCCATGCTGGAAATCTGGAATTCTCCCACGATTTTCTGAATCTTTTGAGTAACTTCAAGATGGGGATATGAAAACGGAGAAGGGAGTTGTTTCCACTAGGTAGGAGCACTTTGTGCTTCCAGCCAGATCAGACTTACAGAAAAGCCCAACAAGGAAGGATTTGTATGCATCATCCCTAACCCAATTCCACAGACTTAAAGGATCCATTAAGCATCTGGATGCTTTAGGGCTTTTTCAAACACAACTCAAATGTGTTGAAGCTGCAGATTACTCCAGGCCGTACATAAATCTGTGCTGAAGTCAGAGGGAAACCTGCTGCATGTGCAATTGCTCCATGTCCTCACTAAACTATGCGGCAGCGGAACATTAAATGGCATGAAAAGCACTTGTGGAACGGTGATTTGTTACACTCGTTACCTCTGACCTGCTCGTAATTCAGTGCTGAAGGCATACAGCTCACTCTACTCATGACCCTCCCATGTGGCACAAGTATTCTTTGCTCTGTGTTTTACTTACATGCATCTCTGATTTTCCCAGTGCTTCAAAAATGTTGATGAGATGCAAAATATCAGAATATCACAGTTCCTACAAGACATCTCGTCCCCTACCAAGGAATCAGACTGTGAAAATTATCCTATCCTTTCTTTGCTTGGAGTGTGGCTTTACTCTGAAACATGAAAAATGTCATGTCATCTCCATTCCTCCCTGTTCTGTTCCTGTTCTGAACTTAGAGTCACGTCTGGATGCTTTAGCGACAAAATTATAATTTTTTGTTGGCTTTCATTCTAGCCAGCACTCAAAAGCTATCTGGGGTAAGTGAGAAGGGGCCATCTTCAATTATTTTCTCTACTTTGCTGCACAATAGAAGTAGTGTACATTAGCCAACATTTTGTTACTTTGCTCATGAAATAATCAGATTCATACCAAAGTGACTGCATCATTGAGACAAACAATATCCAGAGTAACAGACTTCTAACTTTTTTGCGCATGAAAAAATTTGGGCTTGTTTTCCTCTTCTCACTTCTGAGAATACTGAGACAATTTTGGCTAATGCACACACTTTTTAAAATACTGTCCTTCTTAGCTGATGAAAGGAAGAAAAAGGGATGTCTTCTTTGCTGGAGGAAAATGACACATGTCATAAAGAAGGACGTGCAGCACTCTGCTGGGTAGAACAGTTCTTCATGCTAACAACTGGCAGCTTCTTCCTAACCTTCCCAGTTTCTGACTGAGTATAGAAAATATTGCTAAGACACTTGGGCAGTTTTCACATTTTCCTGGTGTCTTGGAATCCTATTTCAATTTAGGCATGGCACAAAGTTTTCTTGTGAAACTGTGTGGTGCAGAAGCAGCTGAGGTCATGTGAGTACATAAGAAATAGTTATGCATGCATGCAATAGGCAAAGCTTTGCTCTTTGAGCTGAAGATCAAGGAAAAAAGAAAGGAACAGCTTGCTTCTTCAAGCATGGAATGAGCCAGAGACATAAAATAATTCTGTGTACACTTTATGTTCAGTGCAGAGTCATGAGTGGCAAAGAGCGTGGACTCCTGTGGTGCTGTTTGCATGAAGAACAAGCAGAAGGTATCTTTACATGACTTTCACTTGCAATCTGGAAGGAGTTTTTGCTTTAAGAAAATGGGTATTGGAAGAAATAAGGAGAGGCTGAGTGATTCAGAGCATATTCTGTTCTAAACAAGAGTTTCCTTCCACTACTGACTGATTAAATACAATGGTTAAATATGGCAACCCAACTGCTTGGGGTTCTAAGGATTGCAAGGATTTAATTAAATTTGGGATAATCAGTTACACAACTGCAACATATAAGGGATAATTAGCCCTTGGCAAAAAGCAATGGACCAAAGCAGGAGTTCCCTTTCTCCCTCTGCTGTGTAAGCTTCCACAAAGTGACAAAACGACAAAACTCAAGGCCAAGGAAATGTTCATTAGAAAACTTGCTCGCCTTTCCTCGTGATACCGTGTTTGTCCCACTAAAGCCAATCTGTGGCTTATAGC